>NW_004443957.1:1493621-1585568 GCF_000243295.1 Trichechus manatus latirostris | reverse complement strand
GGATTTTACTTTAAAGTCTATTTAGTCAGAGATTAATATTGCCACTCCTGCTCTTTTTTGAGTGTTGTTTGCTTGATATATTTTTTTCTATCCTTTGAGTTTTAGTTTGTTTGTGTCTTTAAGTCTAAGATGTGTCTCTTGTAGGCAGCATATAGATGGATCATGTTTTTTTATCCAGTCTACCAGTCTCTGTCTCTTTATCGGTGCATTTAGTCCATTTACATTCAGCGTAATTATTGATAGCTATGAGTTTAGTGCTGTCATTTTGATGTATTTTTTTTTGTGTGTTGTTGACAGTTTCTTTGTTCCACTTAATTGTCTGTGCTGAGTCATTTTTCTTTATGTATTTTCTTTTCATCTTTTTCATTCCTGTTGATTTTGTGTTTGCTGAGTCTTTATATTTTTCTAGTTTTTTATTTTGACTTGTAGAATTGTTAGTTTCCTTTGTGGTTACCTTAATATTTACCCCTATTTTTCTAAGTTTATACCAGTCTTTTATTTCTTTAGATTACCTTGACTTCCTCTCCATATGAAAAATCTATGTCTACATTTTTTAAGTCCCTCTTTTTTTGTTTTATTTTTGTCATCTTTTACATATTGACATCTGTTTTCTATTTTCAGTGTTTTAGCTTTGATTTCTTTTTTTGACTTCCCTATCTGGGTTGATATCTGGTTGCTCTGTCCTGTTATTTGATGTTCCTGATTTTCTAACCAGAGGACTTCCTTTAGCATTTCTTGTAATTTTGGTTTGGTTTTTGCAAATTCCCTAAACTTTTCTTTATCTGGCAATGCCCTAATTTCGCCGTCATATTTGAGAGACAGTTTTTCTGCATATATAATTCTTGGCTGGCAGTTTTTTTCCTTCAAGGCCTTTATATATGTCATCCCATTGCCTCCTTGCCTGCATGGTTTCTGCTGAGTAGTCCGAGCTTATTCTTATTGACAATCCTTTGTAGATGACTTTTCATTTTTCCGTAGCCACTCTTAAAATTCTCTCTTTATCTTTGGTTTTGGCAAGTTTGATTATAATGTGTCTTGGTGACTTTCTTTTGGGAATCTACCTTATGTGGGGTTCAATGAGCATCTTGGATAGATATCTTGTCATCTTTCATGATATCAGGGAAGTTTTCTGCCAACAAATCTTCAACAGTTCTCTCTGTATTTTCTGTTATCCCCCCCATTCTGGTACTCCAATAACTTGTAGGTTATTCCTCTTGATAGAGTCCCACATAATTCTTAGGGTTTCTTCATTTTTTTAAATCCTTTAATCTGATTTTTCCTCAAATAAGTTGGTGTCAAGTGCTTTATCTTGACTCTCACTAATTTTGACTTCCATTGCCTCAGTTCTGCTCCTATGACTATTGAGTTGTCTAATTCTGAAATTTTATTGTGAATCTCCTGGATTTCTGATTGCCATCTGTCTATGGATTCTTGTAGCCTGTTAAATTTGTCATGCTTTTCTCTAATCTTTTAATTTCCTCTGTTGCGTGTTCTGCGTTTTGTTAATTTCCTTCCTAATTTCTTGAAAACTTCTGTACATTAATCTTTTGTGCTCTGCCTCTGGTAATTCCAAGAAATTTTCCTCCTCTGGAAAATTTCTAGATTCTTTATTTTGGGAGCTTGCTGAAGCCATCATGGGTTGCCTCTTTATGTGATTTGATATTGACTGTTGTCTCCAAGCCATCAATAAGTTATTATATTTATTTATTTTGTATTTGCTTACTGTGTCCTAGCTTCTTGTTTTGTTTTGATATGCCCAAATAGGCTGCTCGTATGAGCTAGTTTGATTATTGACACCTTTGAAGCTCTAATGTCTTGTCACCAGGTGGTAAGATCTGTTAGTAGGTATGTGAGCTCAGGAGTCCACCCACTCCTCCTGTATGGATTCAGCTCAGGTGCCCAGGTAGATAGCCACCAAGTGTGTGATGTAGGCTCTCACGGTCCTAGACAGGCATGGGTGATTGGTGTAGGCACAGGCATCTGGCTGCAGCAGGGGGTCACACTCTGAACAAGGCAAGGGTTTGACAGCTGCACCCAGGTGTCCAGGAGGAAGGCGTGTCCCTGTTCCCTAGAGTGCGTAGGTGGGTGGTTTTTGCAGCCAGACTATAAGCACTTAATGCTGTTGGCTGTAAGGACTGGGGGGCAGCTCTTATTCATGGGCCCCTATTGCAGGTAGCTTGGTAGCATAGGTGGAGCCACCAGTCCTCAGGGCCCTGATGTGGGTAAGTGAAGACCCTGCTTAATGGGCAGAGCAGTGTCAAATGTCAAGAACCTGCCACTTCACAGCTGAAACAGTGTGAAGTTAGAGTTCTGTTACATACCCTGTCGTACTGTGGTAATGAGGGCCTGTGCTGTTGAGATGGGCCCACACAAGTCTATGTAGGGGGAAAGGCACTTAAAGTCCGTGGCTCCCTTATGCCTGTGCCTAGGCAAAGGAGCTGTGCCTACCCTGGGTTCCTGGCTTAGGGGTACTGGCAGTTTATTTTTTTCCTGTTTGTTAATTTCTACACTCTCCAAGGCAGGGAGAATGGGCCTGGGTGTGTGACGGATCCCACTTCTGTCCCAGCGGACTTGGCAATTGCTGAAGCCAGTCCTGGACCCAGTGCAGAGCAGGGAGCAGGCAGGTAAATGGGAGAGAGGTTTTTCCCTAAGAGAGGTGTTTTTGATCTGCACGGTAAGCAGTATGCAAGTACTTATCTTTCGTCAAAGGCTGCTTTTCACTAGTTCTGCGTGGCCGATTAGCTCTAAGCAGCTGGGTCTCTCCTGGCGTGGAATATACCTCCCTAACACGGATCCTTGCCTGCCTCACTGCTCACCCCCAAGCTAATCAGGTCTGAAGGGCTCAGCGTCTCCCCGGGTTAGGTCTGGCAACTCCTTGCTACTTCTGAACTGTCTCTTTCTCCCCCTGCCACTCAGTCCAGTTCCTCAACTCTGCCTTTGATGTTCAGGGCTCTCAGATTGCCATACATAATTGAATCACTTGTTTTTTCTGGTCTTTGTTGTAAGAGGGTCCACCGGAAGCATCTGACTTCTCTGCCATCTTGGCCCCGCCTCCACCACTCCAACTTTTAGATAGTGTTTTGACTCTACAGGAAATGATTTTTAGCCATGGACAGACCACCCCTGAAAATCCTCTTTGGATCCAGAAAACCAAACCTGTTGCCATCGAGCCGATTCCGACTAATAGCAACCCTGTAGGACAGAGTAGTACTGCCCCATAGGGTTTCCAGGGAGCCCCTGGTGGATTCGAACTCTTGACCTTTTGGTCAGCAGCTGTAGCTCTTAACCACTACGCTACCAGGGTTTCCATGATGTGCTCTTTCGATGGTTATTTATAAATGTATCTTAGAATGACCCAAATTAAATTGTGTTTCCCATTGTACTAGAGCATTAAGCAGGATAGTGATAGAACTGTAAAGTTCATTCAAATAAACCGTAGTTCAAATTTTGCTGCTTGCAATCTATCTGTGTTTTCTCATTATTAAGCTCCAATTTTCTCTTCTGCTAAGTGA
Source organism: Trichechus manatus latirostris (assembly GCF_000243295.1). Classification (NCBI taxonomy): domain Eukaryota; kingdom Metazoa; phylum Chordata; class Mammalia; order Sirenia; family Trichechidae; genus Trichechus; species Trichechus manatus. Next base: position 1,582,056 of record NW_004443957.1, on the reverse strand, counting down.
GGTTTACTGTAAAAGGTTTTGAGATGTATGATATTTTAGCTCAGGTATAAATATTACGGTTACTATTATTGTTGTGAAAATATTAAGATGACTGCTGATGGAGGAGAGAGTATCCTTACAGTTGATGTTCTGAAATGGAGGCACGCTAAGGGCAGAAGGCTAAGGGTGGAATCAAAGGTTAATAAGCATTGAGATGTGACATGGCCGTTGATCCAACAGATATTTACCTAGGGGAGTCCCTGAGTGGTGCAGATGGTTAGTGCACTAGGCTACAAACTGAAAGGTTGGAGGAAAGTCCACCAGGAGGCGCCTCGGAAGAAAGGCCTGGTGATCTACTTCTGAAAAATCAGCCATTGAAAACTCTATGGAGCACAGTTCTACTCTGACACACATGGAGTCACCATGAGTTGAAGTAGACTTGGTGGCAACTGGTGTTGTGTATAATAGTCACTGTGCTAGGGCTGGGTCAGATTTGTGTTTTAGAAAGGTGCATCAAGGGTGTGTGTAGAGAGATTGGAAATAGGGAGACCAATTAGGCTATTTTATGGGTGGAAGATGAGGAAAGTCTGGACAAAGAGCAGGCAGATGTGAGGGACATTTTGACAATTGATGCCTGTGAATTATGGTGTTGGTAAAGAATATTGAATATGCCATGGACTGCCAGAAGAATGAACAAATCTGTCTTGGAAGAAGTACAGCCGGAATGCTCCTTAGAAGCAAGGATGCAAAGACTTCATCTCACGTACTTCGGACATGTTACAGAAGGGACCAGTCCCTGGAGAAGGACATCATGCTTGATAAAGTAGAGGGTCAGCAAAAGAGAGGAAGACCCTCAACAAGATGGATCGACAGTGTCTGCAACGATGGGCTCAAGTATAGCAATGATTGTGAGAATGGCGCAGAACCAGACAGTGTTTCCTTCTGTTTTACGTAGGGTTGTTTTGAGTTGGAACCGACTCGATGGCACCTAGCAACAACAACAATGGACAGAAGGCAAAATGGTGAAGAGTTGGATTGGGGAAAGGTTGAGGGATGGAAAGGAATGAATTAAGAATGAGTTAAAGGTTTCTGGTGATGGCAGTTGGGTAAATGCTGATCTTATTAATGCAGACAGGATGTATAGGAGAAAAGGAGCAAGTTGGTAGGGGATGGGAAAGGAGACAGTGTGTTCCCTAGCAAGTCTTTAATTGAAACTTAAATTATTCTGTGTTGTTGTTGTAAGTAATGATTGGCCTTTATTGCTCATCATTATTCTGACAGTTCAAATTAGGTGATAATACTTCTATGAAATAATTCTGGTGCAGTGATGCAGAACATTTGGAATAATGAATTTAGTGTTGAGTCAGCTGGCATGGAACAGTTATAGATAGTAAAGGGGGTATGTATGAGAAAATTTTTTTTTTTGATAATTTGTGAAGGTTATGAACCACAACTCAGTAAATATCTTTTGGTTTTTCCAATACATTTGCAGATAGCCTGCAAAAACATTTTTTAGGCCATGGGTAGAAAATGAACATCATAAATTTAGATGCTGCTTTTCTGAGTTGTTACATATTTTTCATTTAAATCACCCCAAGGCTAGGTTTGTATTGGAAATAAAGAAATAATCTTCTACTGTAGAAATACTGTTTCAATACTGACCAAGAGTGTTTTTTTGATTCTGTGAAAAAGATTCAAATAATAATAGGTCTTTTCAAATTTCCTGGCTTGGCGCTTAGCACTTCCAAAAATTGCCATTCTGAAGGACAGATTTAAAGACTTAAAGGGTGGATGACCTTGGAACCAGCTTTGTCGTAAGTTGATAAATGTGATTGAAGAGGAAGATGCTTGGGAGTAGGAGCTGCAGCAGGGCAGAGGGACTTTGGGATCCACTGCAGTCACAAGATAGCATTGCTCACTTCACACCGTTCCCCTGGAGGCAAGCAGTCACAGGACTGCTGGATTATGAATTGTGCAGTTTTCTAGGCAAATGAGATTTTGGGTTTCTCCTCAACTTGCAATTACATTTCTGAACACTCCTGGTGGGGCTATTTTGGTGCTTCATTGTTGCTTTACAGTGACACAAACAAGAGACCTCCTGCAATGATAAGGAGGTGATTCACTGCTTTTCTTAGGAGCTGTTGACAAAAGGCCGCTGCTGCAGGCAGCTTGAGATCTGCTGTGATTCGATGATGAGGTTTCCCCTCTCAAGGCTTGAAAAACTGCTGGCTAAGGAAAGTAAGTTGTAGCTTATTTTTGGTTTCGCTTGGTCAATGAAACACTCCCGACCTGCTTACCTGGCTTTCCGAAAATAACATAGGTCTTAAACCGAAGAATTCAGTAGTGTTCTATTTGGATGTGGACTGCCTTCCTGTCTCTAGAGAGAGGTTTTGTAGACCTCAGTATACACAATGTCCATTGCTTAAAGTATATGATTTGTGTATGATTTTTCCTCAGACTCTTTTCACACTGGCTTTTGGTATGAAGTAGGATTTTCAAATGGTCGTGTAAGTTCCTCTGTTGAATCTCTAGGAGGTGCAAATGGTTAACGTGCCTGGCTACTTACTGAAAGGTTGGTGGTTTGAGTTCACCCAGGGGCACCTCAGAAGAAAGGCGTGGTGATCTACTTCTGAAAAATCAGCCACTGAAAATTCTATGGAGCACAGTTCTACTCTGACCCACATGGGGTCGCTATGTGTTGGAACTGACTTGATGGCAACTGGAAAAAGTTCCTCTGTAGCAAGCTACCATTCTTGTCAGTAAGAAAGGTGAAGAATGTCCTGTTTTTGAGAATAAAAGGGAGAGCACTTCATCACTGTGCAAACTTTTCTACTGCTTTTACCAAGTCTCAAATGCCACCAGGGACCAGTTGTATTTCAAACCTCAGGGGCCCTTGGGGACCCAGGCTTGATTGTGGTGAGAATTGTTTCTTTTAGTTTCCTCAAGTTAAACTCCCTGATAGATGTGTGGAGGTGAAGTAAATTAATACACAAAACTGAGAACTATCGTTGGACAATGGTGTTTTAAACTAGAGAAAGGGAAAATTGGTTTGATTTTGGAATTTTATCTAAGGAAAAGAGTGGATGGCTTGTTTTGAAATTGATGATGGATGTTTCTAGTTTTGTATAGGAAGAAATGTCATTAAAATTTCCATCACCAAATATTTTGAGCAAAGAGTCTATAGAAGAATCCTGATCAAAAGGGGGAAAATGCAGAACAGAATGTCAATTCATATGGAATCCTGACTTTCTGGAGCCATGGAGGCTGGATGAACTCCTGAAACTATTGTCAGGAGATAAACTTTAAACCTTAAACTAAAAATATCCCCTGAAACTTTCTTAAAACCAAACAGTAGTTTAGCTTAACTAGTAAAGAATGTCTGCCCTGAGCATTGTGCTCTTTCACAATGCTCTATACGGGATCAAACTGACAACAACAGCTCAACAGATTGGATGGGAACCTTAGAGGGCAGTGAGTTTATGTTAATAGAAGAGGAACAACTCAGGAAAGGAGGACAAGAATGGTTGAACAAATCAGTGTAATCAACATTACTGAATTATACATGTAGACATTGTTGAATTGGTATATGTTGTGCCGTGTATATCCTCAACAACAACAACAACAAAATAAATAAAATAAAAAAATTCACTCAATAGATATGCATTTAAGTGTTCTGTATTTGTTTGTAAATGTTTTGGTACTATATGCATGGCCAACTATTGAGTGGCACGAACGGTTTGACTCTACCCAGAGGCACCTCAGAAAATAGGCCTGTGATGTACTTCTAAAAGGTCACAGCCATTGAAAACCCTGTGGAGCAGTTCTACTCTGCACACAGTGGGTCATGATGAGTCGGAATCAACTCGACAGCAATTGGTTTGATTTATTGTTTATGCCATTATATATCTGACTGGGATGAATGGAATGGTTAGAACTGTGGCTTCTCCTTCCCCCTGAGAATACAGGTTGAATTCTAGGCCTTCAGAAATTAGGAAAGTTTACCATCACAATGACACTGAGGAAATTAACACAGGCATAAAGTACTACTCTCACTGTCCAAACTCCTTGCCATTTAATCCACTTTTGCTTTGATGACACCATGCTCCTCCTGAAGATCTGTAAGTATTTTTCATAGCCCTGATGACACATTCTCATAATTCTGGGCCTTCACCTTGCTGTTCACTCTGTTCAACCCCACACTTATTCTGTCTGGCTAACTCTTAACCTGCAGGTGTTCCATTCCACATTTCGGCTTCTCTCTATTGGAGAGTCTGGCCTTGGTTCCTTAATAGTGACTTGAGCTGTATGTTCCCAGAGTATCCTATGTCATAGCATCCCCTGTCATAGCCCTGACCATCATGTCACCCCCACACCGGGGGTATTCTCCCCCAAAATCAAAAATCCATGGTCAGTAAGTCTGGGAAATACATTATACTCACTTTCTGGAGATTTTACAATGCATATTAGCACGTTGATGAATCTGAGAAGTCTTAAACTTGTTTAACTTTGCTTGACTCAGTCTTTTAATGCTGAATTAATAGACTTTTAAAAAACACACAATTACTTGTTAGCATCCTGCTCATTATGTTGGGCTAGTTATATTCTTGGAATCCTTAGATGGTACAAATGATTAGCCCAATTGGCTGCTAACCAAAAGGTTAGAACTTCGAATCCACTCAGAGGCACCTCAGAAGAAAACGTAGGCAATCTGCTTCTGAAAAATCAGCCACTGAAAGCCCTATGGAGTAGAGTTCTGCTCTGATACACGCATCAGGTCACCATGACTCAGAATCAACTCCATGGCGACTGGTTTTTATTATATTCTCTGGGACACTAAATTGTAGTTGCCTGCTTAACTGTGCCTCCACCACACTAACTGGTGATCTTCTTGAGAGCAGGGATGGCACTGCTTTTGTAGTCCAAGAACAGAGGTCAAAATAAGACTTCAATAAATATGTGTTTAATAGGCATGCTTACTCAATATAATAATGTGCAGAACACAGGGGGTATTCTGAAAGGAACACAGAGTCTTCAAGGTCAAGGTTTGAGCCTAGCTCTATCACATATAGCTGTATGACTGTCAGTGAGCTGGTCAAACTCTCTCGATTTCATCAATTAAATGGAAATAAAAATACCTCCTTCATGTAGTCATTGTGAAGATTAAAAGAGTTAATGTGCTTAAGTGCCGGGCATAGAAGCTACCACATAAATGGTAATTCCTTTCTCTTCCCATAGAAAGTTAAATGATTGCCAAATGTGTGAGTGAATGAATGAATAAAAGAATATATCTAGTTCTTGAAGGCTCGATAATGAGTTTATGTGAAGTGCCAAGTGGTAGCTAATATTAGAAGACAAGTTCTCTTCTTTAGATTGATGTAATCAAGCAGAGAGCAGCACGCTCATATACAGTAGAATAGGTTATCCACTGGCATTAGAAAGGTCTGGCAAAATGCAACAATAGAAAACGGAACTAATTTGTAGATAGTCATATTTGGCCCAGGTGTCTGGGGGGTAAACCTAAGGAGGAAGAGGTGTTCTGATAGGCAGGAGAGGTCTGTTAAGCGTGTGCCAATGGAGGCCCCATATTATTACACTGATGCAAAATACTCATATTTTTATAGCAGTGGTGATTCCGTTCAGTAAATATTTAAATGTGTACTCAGCAGCACGCTGAGGATCAGAGGGATACAAAGTGCTTATGGTGGATTGATCCTTTGAGAATTTTCAATCTTGTTATCTTGTTGGGGAAACAAAACATGCCAATCCCAGCCATCTTTTAAGGCCTATGTCAATCACCATTTCCTGCATGGAATCTTCTTCAACTATAACCGAGTCCCGTGAAACTATTAATGTACAGTTGGGGACTTAGTTTTATGTCATCTGTTATTTACTAAATGCTTCCTAGTTGTGTATTAGTCTTATTTTTGGATTGAATATTTGAGGTCAGGGACCATGCCTTATTAATGGAACTATCAATAGGACATGTTAATAGAATAATGTGATTCCCGATGTATCTAACAATCAGTACCTGATAAACACATACTATAGAAACAGTGGAATCTTTGGATTGTCTTAACGTTGAAGAAGAATACCTTATACTGGTGTAAAGCAGGTCAATTTTACAACAAGTTTGAATGTACTAATCATAGATTTCATTGGGATCTAGAGTATAGACATAAATGATATATTCTGGAAACAAAGGATGGTCGGTTTTAGACCAGCTGCCTTTCGTTGGTGTCAGTATGGTTCAACAATTTGGTTATGGTCTTCAATTCCATTTTCTTCCTTATTTTCTCCAACATTGTTTCTAAATTCTTAAATTCTACTGGTCAGTAATACCAAGTGATGCTTTGTTCTACTAAATTATTCAGGTTTGGCCATCCGGAAAGAGAATGAGATTTAATTTTTTCTTTTTTTTTTTAAATCTCTGGGTCCTTGTTTTGGGCCTGGAGCAAATGTCTGTGATTGATTTATTTATTTAACGGAAGGGACTTTTGCCAGTGCTCCCGAATGTGTATTCATCCTGTTGTTCATTGAAGTGCTCGCTTTCCTAATGTTTACTGACAGTCTCTCATTGATCTTTATAATTCTTCTCTGGAAAGGTGAGATTTCACAGGCCCATGGTGATTGGTTTATACTTGGTATATTAAAAACAAAACAAAACAAAGTCAAGAAATTAATAATGAAATTGATTCTGAGAGTGGATAAAACAAAGACTTACTCTCTCTAACTTCATTCCAGACCATTGTAATTTATGCTTTATTTTTAATTATTTAGACATGTAGAAACAGAATGGTCCACAAGGATTTATTTGCATTCTTGTTTGTTAGATTCAAGGAGCCCTGGACTCAAAAATAATTTATTAAGCACCCAGCTGCTACTCGAAAGGTTGGTGGTTTGAACCCACCCAGCGGCTGTTTGGGAGAAAAGACTGGCAATCTGCTCCCGTAAAGATTACAGCCTAGGAAATCCTATGGGGGCAGTTCTGCTCTGTCACATGGGGTTGTCATGAGTTGAAATTGACTTGACGGCACCTAATAACAGCAGCATGTTAGATCCATGATGAGATTTGGTCTAGTTAGAGCTTCATTGCCGACAACAATTGTTTTCTTTACAAACTTTTAAGAAATCATCTAACCTAAATTTGCTTAATAAATAACTAAATAGTACATTTGTTGGAGTACTAAATTAGGAGACTCTAATATTTCCCTGGGTGGTGAAAATGGTTCAACACTGGACTACTAGCTGAAAGATTCGTGGTTCAAACCCATCCAGAGGCTCCTCCGAAGACAGGCCTGGTGATGTCCTTCCGAAAGGTCTCAGTCTTGAAAACCTTATGGAACAGTTCTACTCTGCACACATGGGGTTGTTTTCCATGAGTCGGAATTGACTTAAAGCAACTAACAACAACAACAACGATACTTGTAGATTAGGAATCATTTGTTTGAACGGTAGACTGTGTGGTCCTGATTAAAGGCATGCAAATGTCATGGATAAAAAGAATCATTTAAGCATTTTGAAAATTATGTTGCCAGATGAAGTTGTGAGTCTACTGTGTATTTGATTGTGACTTTTTACTTCCTGTTACAAACAAGGGGAACTTGAAGCACTTTTTTCCAAATGGTAGAGTCCTAAGTGATATCAACCAATGCTTATATTTTTGACCTTCACTCAGTGTAAGAAGCACCTGTCGTCACAGTTAGTTAACACAGTTTTTGAAAAAGAAAAACAAAGTGTCCAGAGAGTAGATAACAAGTTTAAATATAGGAAGTACTTTATAATTATATTGTGGGAGTTTTTAAGTTCATTAGTTAGTACAGTAGTTTTAATAAAATTTGACGCCAAGGATGCTGTCACGTTGAATTTATAGAAAAAAACAGAAATAGTCATCTTTCTATTATAAATATCCACATAATATTTTCAAATGGAGAAATTGCTGATGAATCGCTTCCCTTGTATAATAGAGGAGTGGGTTGTTTTGGATGACTATGCGTATCTTTTCATGTGTTTATCCCCTCACTCATTCATAAAATACATGCAAATATACTTGTTAACTAGACTCTTTTTCTAATGTAAATATAGACACTGGACATTGGGGATACAGTGATAAAAATGACCCAGCACCTACCCTAAAGAAGCTCACATTTGGACAGAGATGTACAAAACAATCAAACAAAGAAAACATAGGCCCTAATAAAACAACTAAACTGGCCAGGTTTTTTAAAAAAGTGTCTGTTGATTCCAAAACTCATGTTCTTTCACCTGTAACAAAGATGGCAAGTAGGTTTTGTTTATTCATGTAACAAATCTTTATTGAGCACCTACAATGTACCAGGAATTGTTTTTCTGTGCTGTCCAGATATGGTAGCCACTAGCCACATGGGAGTATTTAAATTTAAATGGATTAAAATTAAATACAATTTTAGAATTCAGTTCTTCACTTGCACTGGCCACATTCAAGTGCTCAATAGCCACATGTGGCGAGTGGCTCCATGCTGGGCAAAGCACATAGAGAAGAGCATTTCCGCCATCAGGACGAGTTCTGATGGACAGCAAAACGCCAACCGGACAAACATTCTTGCCTTCATGGAGCTGATTTCTAGTAGGAGAAGACAGACAAAAATATTTAATATGCTAGTTGCTGATAACTACTAAGGAGAACAGTTAAGCAAGGAAGGGGACTAGGGAGTGTTGTTGGGGGAAAGGGCTGCAACGTTTGCTCACTATGTGGATGGAAGACTGGGGGATGAAGGCTGTGACCAGGGAATTCTGAGCTCCTACTGGAGGCTGAAGGAGCCCTGGTGGCACAGTGGTTAATCACTCAGCTGTCACCCAAAAGGTTGGTGATTCCAACCCACCAGCCTGCTCTGCGGGAGAAAGATGTGGCAGTCTGCAGTCTGCTTACATAAAGATTAAAAAGCCTTGGAAATCCTATGGGGCTGCTGTGTCCTGTAAGGTCCCTATGAGTCAGAATAGTCTGGAAGGCAACTGATTTTACTGGTAGTGGAGACTGATGTAAAAAGGGATTTAAGGAATTATTGTTGAATTTGGGAGGGAGTGATGATAGTATTGGAGCCCTGGTGGCACCCAGTGGTTAAGAGTTCAGCTGCTAACCAAAAGGTCGGCAGTTGGAATCCACCTGCTGCTCCTTGGAAACCCTATGGGGCAGTTCTGCTCTGTTCTGTAGGGCCACTATGAGTTGGCGTTGACTCGATGGGAAGGGGTTTGGTTTGGATGCTAGTATTATGGTTATATTTGTAAAGGGGAAGCCTTATCTTTTAGAGATACATGCCAGGGTATTTAGAGATTAAATGATAGGTCTGGGATTTGTTTCAGAACAGTCTAAGGGAGGGACAAGGTGAAGTTATAGAGGAAGCAAGTTTAGTCTTGGGTTGGTAGTTGTTGAAGTTGGGTGATAGGTACATAGGGTACATTGTACAATTCTCTCAACTTTTGCATGTGTGAAATTTTCAATATTAATAGTAATAAATAAAGAGCTAGATGAGATAAGTTCTGATGGCCTCAGATAGTAGCAGTGAGGCTATGAGTTTGGGTGGAGGACATGGGGGTTTCTTGTCAGGAACATACAGTGCTTCTAGACCCTTTCCTAGGAGCTGGCTCCCATCTAATATGCCAGCTCCAATCAATTGGTAGGAGCCACCTGGAACAACCTTTTAGAGAAGGGTTTGGAGAAAAGAGTGCAAAGATCTGATAGAGATGTCTGCATGGAGGGAGGAGTGGAAGCCTCTCTGCCAAGCCATTTGCCACCCCTCAAGGACACCACGTTTCCTCCTTTGACAACTGAGGGATAAGTAGGGCTTCTTTAGGTGGAAAAGGAGGACTGAGCTGTACTTGCTACTCAGTTGCCTCTCCTGTTCCCTCTGGCAATAGTGACAACAAGGACATCTGAGTGAGTGGAGGAGCTTTGGGCAGTCTGTTAATGCTCTGTGTTACAAAAGGGCGGTGCTTGCTGTGTTTGAGTTGGTGTTCTAAACTGACAGATACCTTCCTCTGGGAAGAGGTGACTTGGAAACAGTTACCCAGATTACAGTTTATGTGGATCATTTATGAGTCAGGCATTTGGAACTTTATATAGTACATTAATATAGAATAATCATAAAAAAAAAACAGTTGTCCTTAAGTCAACTCTGACTCTTGGAGACCTCATGCTTGTCACAGAAGAATTGTGTTCCACAGGGTTTTCAATGGCTGATTTTTCAGAAGTAGATCACTGGGTCTTTCTTTTGAGGTGTCTCTTGGTTGACCTGAACTGCCAGCCATTAGGTTAGCATCTGTCTTAGTTATCTAGTGCTGCTATAACAGAAATAACACAAGTGGGTGGCTTTAACAAACAGAAATTTATTTTTTCACAGTTTAGGAGGCTAGAAGTCTGAATTCAGGGCATCGGCTGGAGGGTAAGGCTCCCTTTCTGTCAGTTCTGAGTCCTTGTCTCTTTTCAGCTTCTGTTCTCAGTTGCTTGGTGATCTTCATGTGGCCTGGCATCCTACATTTCCCCATCTGTCCTTCCTTGCTTCTGTGCCTAATTTGCTTTTTGTATCTCAGACGTGATTGGTTTAAGACGCACCCTACACTGATTAAAAGGAGTCCGGTGGCACGATAGTTAAGTGCTTGACTGGTAATGAAAGGGACAGCAGTTTGAACCCACCAGTGACTCTGAGGGAGCAAAGACCTGACAATCGGCTCCTGTAAAGATTACAGCCTAGGAAACCCTATGGGGCCGTTCTACCCTGTCATAGAGGGTTGATATGAGTTGAAATCAACTTCATGGCACATGATAGCAACAACAATAATATGATGTTTGGGACGCACAAAAAATTTTCTGTTGAGTAGTGGAATGTTGATTAGAAATTGATAGAAAATGAAATCATTAGTTGTAGAAAAATGTCAAAAAACCCTTCCCAAACTTGAACTCTTCAATAAATAACATGATACACTATTATCTGAGTGTTCTAGTGATCTGAAGAATGTATAACATAGATGTTTTAGGATTTTTCACATTTAAATAGGTATTATCACCTACCTTTGTTGTAGAAATAAAAGATCTTAAATATTATTGGCTCTGGCCATAACTTCGTTAGCTGTATTTGGAACTTATATAGCTGAAGTATAGAATAAGGCTAAGTTTTGCCATTTTAAAAATATACCGCTTCATAAAGAAAGATATGATTCTTTTAAGTTCTTAAAGTTGTCTCTTTCTACTAAAAGGAAGGAAAGAAAGAAGGAAGGAAGGAAAGCAGCATTTAATGGCTGTTTTGTAAACACACTTGGTCAGGAAGATGTGTAGATGCTTACAGGCTAACTTTCTGGACCAGAAGTGTTAAAGAGAAGGCTTTGTTTATTTGGTTATAGAGTTGTTCCACGTCAACAGTGCTCAGACTTTTAAGCTCAAAAATTAATGAGGACTCCAAGGAGCTTTTGTATTTGTAGATTATACCTATCAATATTTATCACATTAGAAATTAAGACTGATCATTTTACTATTTCTTTATTAATTATTAATTCAAAGCAATAATAACAAACTCACTACGTGTTAACTTAAGTGACATTTTTATTGAAAAATAGTGAAAAAATTTAGTGAGAAGAATGGCGTTGTTTTACATTTTTTTGGCAAATTCCTAATGTTTGGTTTAGTAGAAGACAACAGAATTCTCATATTTGGTCTGGTATTCAATCTGTTATGATATGTTGTTTTGGTTGAAGAATATGAGGAAAATGTAGCTTCACAGAGATAGGTGGTTGGAAAAGAGAGGACCTTGTGAACTCCCTGAAAGAGTATCAGGGACCCCTCGGGGCCCTCAGATTTTATGTTGAGAGCCACTGTTCTACAATCTATAGTTTCCTGAGCTCAATTTTGTTAGTAAAGTTTAAGGTACCTACATTAGATAAAAAAATTGTTATCCCTAACCATGCTTTCAGGGGACATCTAGGTCAATTGGCATAACAAAGCTTATTAAGAAAATGTTCTGCATCCTACTTTGGTGAGTGGTGTCTGGGGTCTTAAAAGCTTGCAAAGCGGCCATCTAAGATGCATCAGTTGGTCCCAACCACTTGGAGTAAAGGAGAATGAAGAATACCAAAGACACAAGGAAAGTATTAGCCCAAGAGACAGAATGGGCTACATAAACCAGAGACTTCATCAGCCTGAGACCAGAAGAACTAGATGGTGCCCGGCTACCACCAATAAACGTCCCGACAGGGAACACAACAGAGGGTCCCTGATGAAGCAGTAGAAGGATGGGGTGCAGAACTCAAATTCTAGTAAGAAGACCAGACTTATGGTCTGACTGAGACTGGAGGCACCCCAGAAAGCATGTCCCCTGGACTCTGTACCAGCCCAGAACTAAAACAATTTCTGAGGCCAACTCTTCAGACAGGGATTGGACTGGACTGTGGGACATAAAGTGATACTAGTGAAGAGTGTGTCTCTTAGTCAAGTAGATACAAGAGACCAAAGGGGCAGCTTCTGTTCGGAGGTGAGATGGGAAGGCAGAGAGAGTTAGGAGCTGGTTGAATGGTCATGGGGAATCAGGGATGGAAAGGAGGAGTGTGTTGTCGCAGAATGGGGTGAGCAATTGGAGTCACATAACAATGTAAACATAATTAAACATAACAAGGTTTAATTACAACAATAAAAAAATAAAATTATATATAAAAAACAGTTGTTATCCCCAAAGGCTCCAGGCTCAGTATATCAATAGGACATAATAAATTGAATTCACTTAATTTAACAGGTATCCAAATAGCATAGGCTAGAATTCCCAAATACCCTTTTTATTCAGTTATCTAGTAAGAAGAGAGTTGTATGCCTAGTATAACTCTAGTTGTTGTTAGGTGCCATCCAGTCGGTTCCAACTCATAGCGACCCTATGTACAACAGAACGAAACACTGCCCAGTCCTGCGCCGTCCTCACAATCGTTGTTAAGATTGAAAACACCATGGCTTGGGTCAGGCACACCTTAGTCTTCAAGGGGACATCTTTGCTTTTCAACACTTAAAGAGGTCTTTTGCAGCAGATTTGCCCAATACAATGCGTCTTTTGATTGCTTGGTTGCTGCTTCTATGGGTGTTGATTGTGGATCCAAGTAAAATGAAATCCTTGACAACTTCAATCTTTTCTCCATTTATCATAATGTTGCTTATTGGTCCAGTTGTGAGGATTTTTGTTTTCTTTATGTTAAGGTGTAATCCATACTGAAGACTGTGGTCTTTGATCTTCATCAGTAAGTGCTTCAAGTCCTCTTCACAATCACAAGCAAGGCTGTGTCATCTGCATAACGCAGGTTGTTAATGAGGCTTCCTCCAATCGTGATGCTTACATCTCTAGGTTTAAATAAATAATTCCCTTGAAGGTTATTCCCCTTTAACCTTTTTTATAAAATTCTGTTTACTTAAGGAATATCTGTTCTGTAAGTACATGTTAGTAGTGGTTGGCTAATTTGTCTTTCTTTTTGAAAACTAGAGACAAAAGAGGAAGCTGGAACACACTCCACCTTTTTGTTAGCTACTCAGTGTGTTAAGTTTAATCACAAGGATTTGACCAACAGTTGAGAGATCTAGAATTTGGTGTAAGTTTCAGCCACTGTAGACACAAAATGTAACCTTTGGAAACTATTTATTTGCTCACTCCCTAGGTGATGCAAATAGTTAATGCACTTGGTTGCTAACCGAAGGGTTGGAGGTTTGAGTCCACCCAGAGGCACCTTAGAAGAAAAGCCTGGTGAGCTGCTCCAAAAAATCAGCTATTGGAAACCCTGTGGCACACAGAGCTACTCTGACACACGTGGGGTTGCCATGAGTCAAAAACGACTCGACAACAACTGCTTCTTCTGCTTTTAATGTGCACAGACAGACGTGAGGGAGGTGAGCTAAGAGGCAAAGGCACTAACCCAGGGAGTCTGACTGCCTCCCAGGTCTCCAGAAAGAAGCTCATACCTAGGAGAGGCTGACCGAGGTTGAAGCCTGACCTCGTCTCTTGCAGAATCAGAAACGTAATTTCACTAGTGTACTGGAGGTAATCAGACTACTGCCTCAAATCTGGAAAGCCCACAAGAAACCGAGGAATAAAATCAGAGAGCTGATATGTTAACATACTGAAAAATACTACTGACTTTGGCATTTGCCCACCACTGGAGTTGTTGAACCAAATTATGAATTTGTTCATTAAATAATAATTCTAGTCTTGGAGGTTACAGCGTGAACAAGGTGGACATTCTGGTGGTAGGCTGAGAGGGAGGTTTAGTGTGGGAAGAGAGAGAGACAAGAAATAAATACAAGAAACCTATCAGATCCTGATGAGCGCGGTGTAGAGAATGACAGCAGGAATCTGGGACAGGAATAACCAGATCACTGGCCTCTAACAGTTTAGCCAAAGGCTGCTTGGTAAGCTTGGAATCAAGAGCCCCTGTGACCCCTGCCTTTTGACAGACACAGGCTTTCTTTAGTTCTGTTTGTAAATCCAATCCAGTCCTGACCAAAGCTCTCCAAGGTCATTTGGCATATCTTTGTTTCTGTTCCTCTCTATTCTTAACTCTCAAAAGGCAATCTTACCCCCTGTGTTTCCCCAGATTCATTGGGGGCTCTATCACCTGTCCATGCCTCATGTACCTGTTATCATGTATTTAAAATCACGAAATAATCAGGCCCTGTATAGGAGTAAATGTTCCCGGGTGGCACAAGAGGTTTGCAGTTGACTAGTAACCTAAAGGTTGGTGGTTCAAACCCACCCAGTGGCGCCATGGAAGAAAGGCCTGATGGTCTGCTTCTGTAAAGGTTTGCTGTTGTTAGTTGCTGTTGAGTCGGTTCTGACTCATGGCGACCCCATGCGTGCAGAGTAGAACTGTTCCCCCGAGTTTTCAAGGCTGTGAACTTTCGGAAGCAGATTGTCAGGCCTGGCTTCCAAGGCGCCTCTGGGTGAGTTTGAACTGCCAACCTTTTGGCTAGTAGTCAAGCACTTAACTGTTTGTGTCACCAGGGACTCCCTGTAAAGATTTTAAAAAACCTAAACCAAACCTGCTGCCGTCGAATCCATTCCGAATCATAGCTAAGAAAATCCTGCGAAGCGGTTCTTTCTATTCTATAACACACGGAATTGACTTGACAGCAGTGGGTTTGGTTTGGGTTTGGTATAGGAGTATATTCCAGAGAATTATTGGCAATGTCAGTGATTTCAGGTTTCATGTTATTTATTCATTTTATTGTTATATTTCTGGAGTGAGAATCCTGATGGAAGGCAGAACAGTGAGGGAAAGTGGTAGACACCCTGGAGATGATTGGACATCCGTTGCATTATAGAAACTAAACTTATTTCAGGGGGAGAGTCTTACTAACACATTAATGGTCAAAGACCTAATGGAATAGTAGAAATGAAGCTTCTTAAAATGGATCAAAATCTCTTTTCTCTTAACGTGCTTCATTTGAAAGTACTTCAGAAACAGATTAGTGAGTCACGTATTTTTGATACTGTCACAAATTGGGCGCTGGCCTTCTTAAACTAAAACCAGTTGCTGTTGAGTTGATTCTGTGTCATGGTGACCCCATTGAAAATTCGATGGGTGATTTGTCAGTAGATCATCAGGACATTCTTCTGAGGCGCCCTAAGGTTGGAGTAAATTATGAACTACTTACCACCAAATTATACAATATTATGTAAATATTTTATCTATTACACTTGTTATTAAAATTTCAAAGGGAAAAATGTATGAGGAGGATGTCAGATCCCCTCCCACCCACCATTTGTAGGGTGGGTTTCCCTCCCTCGGCCCACCGGTTGTTCATCCACACGTGGTTTTATGTGGCTGGTCCCACTAGGCCCCATTGGAAAGCTGGGTCTGAGAACTAGCTTCTTAAGAACTGATTCCAATCATCTGACCTAGAACACCTGGGTATTTTGCCGCCTACCACCTGCTTGTCTAATAGTATTTGTCAGCATTCTTTTGAAAATAGTATTAGATGTACCAGCAGTAAAACAGATACTTTCTGTGTGAGTGTGTTTGGAGACAGTAAGATGAACCAATTATGCATTTTGTTTTATGATATGTCTGAAACATTTGTACACGAAACATTTCTGAAATTTGTGATTTGCTACTGTTTGCAGTGAAATATAAACCCAAGTCTCTCAGGACTGGAGCCCAGACTGTAAAATAATTTGGAAAATTTTTTAGTGTGAAACTCTAAAGTGAGTGAAATTAGCCACATATTTTCAAAATGCATGAATATGACAAGAGTTAGCTGTTGAAAAGCAGGTGAAATTCAGCGTATATTTTATTCTTTAGACATGTTACATTACTGAGTGGTGTAATGAGTACTTAAGAAAACAATTCTCTGAAACACCTGAATTTCGTGTGGCATAATAAAGCATTTGTGATTCAAGTTATAAATTGTACTGCAGTGCAGAGGGCTTGTTCAGCTTAGAGCATTTGTTGCCTTGTGTATCGGTTTGGAGGGGAGAAAATGAAAACAGGAGGGTGTACTTGTTAGGTTCTAGGGTTTCAGGTTCAACCTCTATACAGGAAGATTTAACAAGAAAATCAGTATTCACCAGAGAGTATGCTTGACATTTCAGTTGTGCAGGATAAAGTTAAATGCCTTTGTTTGGGTTTGAACAAACTATGCTGGAAAATAAGGGAGAAACAAATAAACTAACAAACAAAACCAACCATTCCACTGCAGATTGGCTATTAACACTTAGCATTCTAAGCCTGTTCAAAAAAGCTGTAACCGAAGCTTTTTTATTTGAGTTTGAGAGGCGTGCTTTGTTGAATATTTGATGAAACAGACTGCAGATGTCTGCAGTGGCGTTCTTGGTGAATCCCGGCTTCAGAAGTCTGTCCTTCTGGAGATTTCCAGGAGTTGATTCCCAGTCTGGGGAGTAAGAGAGAGAAGCATGATGTGTACAGTCAAATGGGTAGACACCAGAGTAACGGGAGCATCCGGAACTTGTCGCCTTCAAGTAGAAGCTCCACATACTGTCGAGAGTAAAAGTTCTCACATCACACAGAGTAGGGGTCCGGCTTTCCCCAGAGGGGCAAGACGGTTCAGCAGTTTGCTTCCAGTAAACGCAGTTTAGCTGAATAATGCCTCTGGGGGCGATGGTGAGGATATCCTTTTGTTTGCAATACTTTTTGTCTTAATGAATAATGATCATTCTTGCCTAGAAGGCAAAGAGGTAAGCAATGCAGTCTGCCACGTCTTTCTCCCGCTTGACAATAGTAGTTTTCTCTAAATAAAGGAATAAGTGCAGTTCTGTGACCTCGGTGTAGAGCATAAAGTTTGAAGCTGTTTGCAAGGAAGGACCTCATTGTTGAAAGCTATAGATTCTAGAAATAGGCTGACTTTCTCTTAAAACGAAAACCCAAATAACAACGACAGTTCCTTCTTTTCCTGGATACCCACCCAGCTAAAGGGAAAGTGATTTATTGGAAGACAGATCCCAGGAGAGCAATAATCCTGGGAGTGCCTGTGTGTGTGTGTGTGTGTGTGTGTGTGTGTGTGTGTTTATGTTTGCTGGAAACTGTGGCTGTCACAGTGTGTTATGGAGATGTTCTGTTACTGCACACAGTTTTCCTATAAATGCACTATGTAGATCTTGCATGGGATTGGCAGGTCTGGCTGCTGCAAGGTAACCAGCAAGCCAGTTGCCATGGAGTTGACCCTGACTCATGGTGACCCCATGTGTGTCAGAGTAGAACTGTGTTCCATACGGTTTTCAGTGGCTGATTTTTTTGAAGTAGATCACTAGGCCTTTCTTCTGAGGCACCTCTGGGTGGACTTGAACCTCCAACCTTACGGTTAGCGGCCGAGCACATTAACTGTTTGTACCGCTCAGGGACTCCCGCTGCAGGGTAGAGGTTGAAGTTTAGTCCCATTCTGTTCTGGTTGTGCCCTTCTCAGAACGCTGGGCATTACTTGTTAAATGTTTTGCTTGAAACTAAGCTTTAAGAAAATGGGCTTGATCTTCTGTGTGGAGAGAAAGAGACTGATTTAGGAACTTAATATTAGCATTTTAGATGTCATGTTTTTCCTTTGAGTCATCTATTTAAAGATTATAAGCTTTGAGGGTGTTATCTGTCTCCTTGTACCTCTGCTAATTAAAGGAAGAGTCTGTTACTTCTTAAGAGACTATCAAGTTGATAGATTTCCAAGCCTTCTGTTTCTCGATGTCATCTCTCTCTCTTCTCTAGCCTTTTCCTGAGGAGAACATCAGTGTTTTCTGAGGATGGAGGTGAAAAATATTTACAGCATTCTACCCCATCATCCTTGAATTATAGTGTGGCTGAAAATTTTTTTTGGTGGGGAAGGGATAAGGTAATGTAAAATGTTTACATTTTACTTATCCTCTGTTTTTGCTTAATTTTTATGCCAGTGTGAAAACCTTATGCTCTGCTTTAGGTTTTCCACTTTTTGTTGAGTGCTCTACATTGGCTGTGGACTTAATTTCATGATCAAAAGCAGTTTTGCCTTTTGATATTTTAAGATGTTGATTTAGAAGTGTGGGAAATATTAATTCTATCCAATTCTTTCCTCCCCATGAGGTCCATTCCATTTGAAACGATATTATGAGTGGCTTCTCTGTTTTATTCTTTAAGTCAGTCTCACTTTTTCTTCTAAGTAAGCTATTTTATTCCATGACATTTTTTTTTTTTTTTTTCATCTTTTGGTCTTCCGTAATCAGAATGGGAAACTTTGAATACCTTTGCGATGTCATGAGATTTTTCTTTTTTTTCGATAGTAAGAGGATGAGATGACTGTGATTGCATATAATATTAAATTGTTATTAAACTGTAGATAGCCTGAACATGTATTCATCATTTTCTAAATGTCACCTAATCATATTCTAATTTATTACCCCCCCAACATCAAATATCATTTTGCTTTTGACTTGGCTTATAATAAGAATGGGTCACTTTGTGTGATTGCTGTCTTACCAGGTGAAATATCCTTTTTTTGGTCCTTTTATTGCTTATTCAGTAAATAGATTATTATTATTACTACTACCTAAATTACTTCAAATAAGGTATTATTAAAATAATACTGCAACTTGAGGAAGTAGTGAGGGATAATTTTCTATGGATTCATTCAGGTTTTTCTTTGCTTTTTGGTCTGAATTCCTTAAATTATCCTTGTACTGGATTTCATGTTACATTAATGCATTAAGTTATAATTTTCATATGTTGTAAATAAATTAGATTACTAAAATAAGAGAAGCCATTTGTCAGTTTGCGCAAATAATTCTTTTCCAAAAAATATCTCCCTGTGGACTTCATGATGAGCCGAACACTCCTGCTCTTCACACAGTTCTTTTCCTCCCATACAAACTCTCATTTATTTTGTGATGTAAGCATTCTACAGTGCTGCCCCAAGAATTGTGTACCCCAAATCTCAACACATCTGTATTCACTTCTTGGCATTTGCTTTTTTCAGATTCCACTTTCTATAATACTTTTTCCTCTCCCACCAGACTTTATTTCTAAATTTCTTTCCTTCTTTATTTTGCTTTCATTATGCTTGTTTGTATTTTCCATGTCCTATAATGAATGCATGTATTTTATATTTAAATACAGTTTTCATGTATTGGCAATGGGTTTGGTTTGTTTATGGAAGAGGGGCAAGTCCTATGACTGTGAATCTGAGGCACAGCTGGCTACCCCATAGCGCTCTGGTAAGGCTCTGTGTGGAGAAAGACACCACTGGTATACTGTGTAGAACTGTTGCCCAAATTTAACAATATATGGGGAAAAAAAAAAAACAAAACCGTTGCCATCAAGTCAATTCCGAGTCCTAGCAACCCTATAGGGCAGAGTAGAACTGCCCCATGGGGTTTTCAAGGAGTGGCTGGTGGATTCGAACTGCCAACCATTTGGTTAGCAGCTAAGCTCTTAACCACTGTGCCACCAGGGCCCCTCTTCCATAGCACCTACGATTTTCTGCCTGGCAGCCATGTGGCTTTGATGCATCTTTGAAAGTAAGTAGTAGAAACGCAACTCCAACCAGTAAGGAAATAAAAATGTTGGTTCTCATGACTGTAAATTCAAGGTAGATGTGGCATGACTGAATTTAGAGGCTTATTTAGTGCATAGAATAAGTGGTTTCTTTCCCTCTCTCAAACCTGCTTTCCTGTAAGTGCTGGCTTTTTTTTTCTTGGGTTTTTATAATAGTGGTCTCATGCAGTATTTGTCCTTTTGTGATTGACTTATGAGGCAGCAGAGATGACCCCTGGAAGCTCCAGGCTAATATCGTTCTTAGGACTTGAGTCACCACTTTGAGTGAGAAATACTCCCTCTATTATGTCCATAATAACCCCTGTGTTTTCATTTTGCACTGGTACTTGCAATAATATAATATGTTACAGCCATCCCGTTTAATCAATTGTTTTTTTTAAATTTTTCATTTTACAGTGCAAATTAGTTTTTTATATAAAAATTTTATACACAAATTGCTTTGTGACATTGGTCGCAATCCCTGTAGTATGTCGGCACTCTCCACCTTTCCCTTTCCACGCTGGTTCTCTGTGTCCATTCATCCAGTCTTCCTGTCCCTTCCTGCCTTCTCGTCTTTGCTTTGGGACAGGTGTTGCCCATTTGGTCTCGTATAGTTGATGGAACTAAGGCTGTCTAATCTTTGGCTGAAAGATGAACTTTGGAAGTGTCTTCAGTTCTGAGTTAGCAGGGTGTCTGAGGGCCGTAGTCTCAGGGGTTCCTCCAGTCTCTGTCAGACCAGTAAGTCTGGTCTTTTTCTGTGGATTTGAATTTTGTTCTACATTTTTCTCCTGCTCTGTCTGGGCCCCTCTATTGTGATCCCTGTCAGAGCAGTCAGTGATGGTAGCCGGGCACCATCTAGTTCTTCTGGGCTCAGGCTAGCGGATGCTGTGGTTCATGTGATCCATTAGTCTTTTGGACTAATATTTTCCTTGTGTCTTTGGTTTTCTTCATTCTTCTTTGCTTTGAATGTGAAGGGACCAATGGATATATCTTAGATGGCCGCTCACAAGCTTTTAAGACCCCAGATGCTACTCACCAAAGTAGGATGTAGAACAGTTTCTTTATGAACTATGTTATGCCAGTTAACCTAGATGCTCCCCAAGACCATGGTCCCCTGCCCTCAGCCCTGGTAATTTGGTCCCTCAAGGTATCTGGATGTGTCTATGAAGCTTCTATGACTTTGCCTTGGTCACGTTATACTGATTTCCCCTGTATTGTATGTTGTCTTTCCCTTCACCAAAGTTAACTTGCCAGCTGTCTAGTTAGTGATTTTCCCTCCCCACCCTACCCCCGCCTTGTAACCATCAAGGAATTTTTTTTCTGTGTATAAACCTTTTCTTGAGTTTTTATAATAGTAACCTCATACAATATTTATCCTTTCGTGATTGACTTATTTCACTTAGCATAATGCCCTCCAGATTCATCCATGTTGTGATGTGTTTTGCGGATTCATCATTGTTCTTTATCATTGGGTAGTATTCCATTGTGTATATGTACCATAGTTTGTTTATCCATTCATCTGTTGATGGGCTCTTAGGTTGTTTCCATCTTTTTTATTGTGAACAATGCTGCAATGAACACGGGTGTGCATATGTCTATTCGTGTGACGGCTCTTACTTCTCTAGGATATATTCCTAGGAGTGGGATTGCTAGATTGTATGGTATTTCTATTTCTAGCTTTTTAAGGAGGCACTATATCATTTTCCATAATGGTTGTACCATTTTACATTCCCACCAGCAGTTCATAAGAATTCCAATCTCCCTCCAGCCTCTCCAACATTTGTTATTTTCTGTTTGTTTGTTTTTGATTAGTGCCATTGTTGTCGGGATGAGATGGTGTCTCATTGTAGTTTTGATTTGCATTTTTGTAGTGGCTTATGATGGCAAGCATTTCTTCATGTGTCTGTTAGCTGCCTGAATGTCTTCTTTGGTGAAGTTCTGTTCATAGCCTTTGCCCATGTTTTTTTTATTGGATTATTTGTCTTTTTGTTCTTGAGGTATTGAAGTATTCTATAGATTTTAAAGATTAGACCCTTGTCGGATACGTCATAGCTACAATTTTTTTCCAGTCTTAAATTCTCTTTCTACTCTTTTTTGTGAAGTCTTTTGATGAGCATAAGTATTTAAATTTTAGGAGCTCCCAGTTATCTACTTCATTTTCTGGTGCTTGTGCATTGTTAGTTATGGTTTATATTCTCTTTTTGCCATGTATTAGGGCCCCTGGTGTTGTCCCTATTTTTGCTTCCATGATCTTTGTCGTTGTTAGGTTTTATATTTAGGTTGAAATATACTTTTAATTTCTTGCCTATGTTTAAAATATGTATGACTGGAATTTTACTTTCACATTTAAAATGTGTAACATAATTGAAATATTTTAAGCAAAGAATGATGAAGTAAGCAGATCTACTTGAAGGTCTAGAAATACTAATTATGCCTAAATAGGTTTTGGCCTGTATAATTCATATACTATAGGCATGATATATTGTTTAGTGAAAATTCTAAGAATGAGTACCATTTAAACTCCTGTCTTTTATGAACTGTTAGATACAGTATAAAACTGTACACTTAAAATGTCTCTAAAATTAACTGTTTCATATTTATTTAGCATAGTTTGGACATCTTTGTTTTTTCCTTTATTTATTTATTGAATGCTTCTTGTGTAAAGCCTTTATTCTAGCACTGGGGATTTATTCAATGGTGAACTAACTATTCTTTCTCTGTTGAAGCCTACTTTGGAAGATGGAGGGACTCTGACTGTAAGCAAAGCTCTCCAACAAGATAATTGGAGACATGCATAATGTTTTGAAGGAAAACCACAGTCATGAGAAAGAGAGCAGCGTGGAGTTTGGAGGTAAAAGGGAGGGTACTTTAGGTAGGTTGATCCGATTATTCTTTTCTATGGATGTGCTGTTTGGGTTGAGTCATGAATGAGGAAAAAGAGCCAGCCATGGAAAGAGCTAGAGGAAAAGCATTCAAAGCAGAGAAGCAGCAAGTACCAAGCCCTTAGGCAGGAAGAAGTTTGGCATGTCTGAGGGCACTGTGGCAGAAGTATATACAGAGTTTCTGGTGGAGACAGATAGGAGGCAAGGTTGGGAAAGAGGACTTAAACAGTTAACTTTCATCAGTCTCTGCCAGGTGATCTGATGATGCCAGTGGCTAACAGAAGACCAGTGGGCTAATTATATAATGTGACTAAATAGACACCACTTGGTAGTTTAGAAAATTCTGTATTTCCCTTCACCCCATAATAAGCCTATGTTTTGTAAATCTTTCCATAAATATTTATTAAAGTGCTTTGTATAAGAAGAAATAAAAGAGGTTATTATTCTATGGATATACAAAATCTTTCAAAAAAAGCATTGAAGGATACATGTGACCGATGATCAGAGATGTTGAACTGCTATGTTGTGGATGTGGAAAAAGACACAGGTGATGTAAACCACAGAACCTGTCTAAAATTAAAAATTGTTGTAGAGAAGAGGATATGTATATGTGAAGGTGTAGTTACATACATATGTGAAGGTGTAGTTACACACTTTAGAGGTGTAACTGTATGTGTATGTGTAGGTATAGGAGTTCGTGTAGAGTAGGTGAAAGTGTAGGTATAGGAGCAGGTGTAGGAGTAGGTATGGGTGTAGGTATAGGAGCAGGTGTAGGAGTAGGTGTGAGTGTAGGTATAGGAGCAGGTGTAGGAGTAGGTGTAGGTGTAGGTATAGGAATAGGAGCAGGTGTAGGTGGAAGTATAGGTATAGGAGCAGGTGTAACAGTAGGTGTAGGTATAGGAGCAGGTGTAGGAGTAGGTGTAGGTGTAGGTATAGGAGCAGGTGTAGGACTAGGAGTGGGTGTAGGTATAGGAGCAGGTGTAGGAGTAGGTGTGAGTGTAGCTGTAGGAGCAGGTGTAGGATTAGGAGTGGGTGTACGTATAGGAGCAGGTGTAGGAGTAGGTGGAGGTGTATGTATGACAACAATGATTTTCACTCTGTGTTCTAAGTAGTTGTAGGATTTCTTGGAGGTCCCAGAAGGGATATTGGTTATGGTAAAGAGGAGCGAGAGACCAAATGGGGAAATTTCTTGCAAATAGATTCTCCCATTAGAAAAAAGTTTTAAAATACTCTGCTTTAAAAATATCAATAACAATATGAGCTTTGGTATGAAGGAATTTTCAGATGAATGATACAGATAATAATGTTTCTAGAGGACATTCTCATTGTAAACCCTATTGACCACGTACCTACAACTCACTGAGCCTGGTGGATGACTGCCTCCAGAGAAGATACGGGAGTCAATATCAGGACCAGCATGCCTAGGATTTATTTTATCTCACTTCTAGATACTCATTTCCTTACTCCCTGGTAGAAACCCTTGCAGCTCAGCGTCATAGGTAACCTGCCTGTTGATATTTTGGCTGTTAGTCAGTTGCACTGTCAAAATATTATCAAACATTTTCTAGGGACAAGCAAAATTCTCTGTGACTTCTCTGGAACTTATTATTCAAAACTGGCTTTCATCCAAGTTTCACCAATTATGCAGTGCAGTGGTTTAGAAAGGCTGCAACAGATTCATCTGCACTTGTCTCATTGCTTCAGATTTCTGTATGGCACGATGAGTAATGTGCTGTTGCTTCCAAACAGGTTGAAGAGCACAGAGCTCTATGCAAACACAAGCAGTTTCTCAGCTGCAATATCAGTGCTTTTTTCCTGGATTTCTCTGCTCTGCTCCCAAGAGGCTAAAAGCACTTTTCATTCTTGTCAACATAGTGTTTTCTGGACCTTGGACCTATTAACATCCATGCCTTGTAAGCAGCAAGTTGGCCTAGCTCTGCCCTTGAAGGTATCTGCATCTTTGAGAAGAGAGCAGCAAGTTAATCAGAGTCCCTAGCTTAAATGGTCTCCATACCCTCCACTACTATCTGCATATAATTAAATCACTACTTAATTTATTCTGTTAGGGAGATCTTATTCTTCTTTAACCAAGTTCTTAAATGTCTGGACATAAAAGTTGAATTTAATCAGTAGGTTTTTCACTAGATTTGGAAGTTTGTTTGCTGTTGGGTAGGTGAAGTTCATTACACTTCCAGGCATTGATCCAGACAGACAACATTCTGTCATTAGCCCAGTTTCCATCAAGGAACAGTGTTCAAATGGGCTACCACCTGTGAGAAGTATTGTTTATGAACTCATAGGTGAGGTTCCAGAAAAGTAGTACCATCTAGTTCACAGTACGAAGTGCAGGAGAGAGGAAACAAAACAGCTGATCGTTTAAAAACTGTTATCGTTAATTTTAAGTATTTATTTTGATTTTTTTTTTAAAGAGGAAAGCTAGTGTACCAATGATTAGAACATTGTCATAAAGCCAGATGACAAAAAGATTCTTATTAGGTGGGGGAAAAAGAGATGAGAAAAGCAGGAACATTTCAGAATTGTACCGAATTTTCTTCTGCTCTAGGATGATTCTGACAGAACCAGAATTTTATTGACTTATTTTCTGTAAGTACTCACTGTATGTATGTAGAATGTTGGAGCTGGAAGGAGCTGCCGGCGTCATCTGGTTATGAATGAGCCTGTGGGGCCCCGAAGAGGGTCTTGAGGTTCTGGTTGGAGGTGCAGTCAGGATTAGGACCCGGGCTTTCCTGTTCCTGGGACATTTGTTGGCATTATGCCATGCCATGGGCACAGACTCTGTATTCCAGTAGATTTATATTCTGGATCAGGTTCTCTCTTGTGTTTAACTTTTGGGGATAACAAATACCAGAACCTGTGTTTAGAGTACTGACGGCAAAAACAGCAAACAAAACCCAAAAGCAAACAGTTTTCAAAAACAACTGCTATTTGAGGCGTTGGCTGATTCTTGCCGTTCAGAGTAATCATATCACACCTAAATCCTCATAATAACTCTGGTTGGTATTCCCAGTATTATTTCTAAGGTATTTTGACCTGAATTTTCAGGTGAGGAAAAAGAGGCTCGGAAAGATTACTTTAAAACCAGGTGCCTTGATACAGATGATAGAGAGTCCATTGACCTCTCTTTCACTTAGAAGCTTCATGTATCCAGGCAGGGTTAGACACAGCCCAAAGAATAAAAAGGTAAGCATCAGCACAGTTTTTGTGTGTGCTTTGCTTGCTTCATGGCTAACTGTTCCCACTGGGGTTTGGAATGGAAGACAATTGGTATGAGTCCTGGCACTGTTGCTTATTAGCGGTGCATTTGGACAAATCTCTCAAACCTTAATTTCCTCATTTATAAATCAAGGATGATCATAGAACCCATCTTACTGGGTTGTGGGGAGAATTAAAGGAGGTATATATAAAGTGCTCAGAAACCGCCTGCACAGGGTTAGCTCACCATGGTTGTTAGCTATTAGTATTTTTACGATTGCTTCATTGAGAAAACATACTCTGACGATAAGCTGAGGAGAGTTGTGGAAGAAGGTAGCTGGGGCAGGTAAAACCTCTTTCACCTCAGGGGTGACCTGTTTCTTTCTCTGCATCTTAACTTTTCCACGTAGATGGGCTGGGACACACACACACACACACACACACACACACACGCACACGCACACACTGTAACTACCTGTCTATGCACGCACGCGTGTAGTTTTTAATGCATGTTTGTTATGTGAAGATGTTACGTGTAAGTATTAGAAATTTGGACAGAAGCGTTAGAAGAGAGTTTGACCTTTGTAATAAAAAATGAGCAGAGATAATTTTATTTAATTTAGAAGAGTTCCAAAGATACTTGAGTATGGTGAAGTATTCAACATTATGGTGCCCTTGTGGCACAGTGGTTAAGAGCTCGGCTGCTAATCAAAAGGTCGGCAGTTCGAATCCAACAGCTGCTCCTTGGGAACCCTGTAGGGCAGTTCTACTCTGTCCTGTAGGGTCACTGTGAGTCGGAATCGACTCGACAGCAATGAGTTTGATTTTTTTTTTAATTCAACATTATGAAGAATTCAAAATGTTTCATTTTTTCTTCGTTCAATCTGGTTTAATATTTAAACAGAAAGAATTTAATGAGGTTGGAGGGGGATGCATTTATAATAAGTTAGTGTGGCTGAGAGTTTTCCTCAAGTATCTTCAGTTTTAATCTGTCCTCATATTTGTGGCATTATTAAATAAATAGTAAACAACTAGTAGGTCTTATTGAAGTTCCTGGGGGGTTCAGATGGTTAATTTGCTCGGCTGCTAATGGAAAGGTTGGAGATTCGAGTCCATCGAGAGGGGTCTCAGAAGAAAGGCCTGATAATCTACTTCCAAAACACCAGCCACTGAAAACCCGATGGAGCACAGTTCTACTCTGACACACATAGGGTCCCCATGAGTCAGAATCAACCTGAAGCCAACTGGTACCGGATGTTTTTACTAATATCAACTTGACTTATAACACTTTATATGACCTGGTTTCTGCTGAGCTCTCAGGTGTCATATTTAGCCACTTCCTCCTGAACTGGGCACCGTTTGACTGAACTTTGATTTCCTCAAATGCGCCTACTCTCTCTTGATGTTGAGCTTTTGCACATTCTGAAGCTTCTCTCCGCCACTGCCCACCCTGTGTGCCCACCCCGAGCCCCACTTTTCATCTGGCTAACTCCTACTTACCAGATTTTCAGTTTGGCCAGGAAGACTTACCTGACCTCATGGGAGCCCTTTCAGGTGACCTCCATCCATGTGCCCTGTGCCTTCCTGGGACATTGATTAGATTGAGTTGCAATTGCCTAGCTAGTGTTCTGTTATCCCCCTAGAACTAATCTGAAATTTGCCAATTTCATGCTCTTTCTGTCAACTGCTTTTTCAAATAGTAGTCAGCAGAGTGTAGTGAATACATTTAATTTGAGCTATTTAATTTAGGAGTAATTTTACCATGAGACTCCCCTGGACTTTGCTGTTAAAATGCTCCAATAGTGTCACAGGATCAGGATTAAATAGTATTTGTAACCTATTTCGATTATTAGTGAGGGAAAGGTGATATGTGTGGTAGACTCCACATTTAAAAACAAGTCACTGATTTACATAAGTTGATCAATGAAGGTTAAAAAAGACTGTTAATTAAGATTTCCTGTTTGCAACAATTCTTAACAAATATTTTTCTCCAGATTTTAAATGTATCATCATGAGTCAACCTTTTTGATTCCTAAGCCTTAGGCTTCTTAATAATGCATAACTTCCAGTGAATCATGTGCTTTTGCATGACACTTGAATATGCAAATTTTATAATACTCATAATCTGAAGACTCATATTTTTCTGTGTATTTTTACAATGTTATGTCTCATTTGCATTACATTTTCTAGATATATTATGCACCGTGTAATTGCTACAAATCACGTTCAGTCTGGATAGTGTCCCCTTAGGGTACCTTAATTATATTCTGTAGCTCTTGAATTCTTTTGTGTATTTTTCAAAAATAATGTCTCCTCTTCTTTTTCTTATGATGTATGTTAAAATAGCTAAAATGGTTGCCCTAGAACCTACTGTTTTAGATACCTGTCTTTTCCAAGGGTTTCCAGATTTATTTTTTGGTGTTTAGAACATTTAGTATTATTTTAGAGTTATGCCCATCACCCACGTATGGATTTTTCTTTCAGTGTGTTTCTGTATATACCTACATACTTATACATATACCCACTTTCATGCATATATGTGTACATATAGTATATTCGAAAATTGTTTGTGTTGTGATTGTTTTGTTGTTGTTAGGTGCCCTCGAGTCTCCTTCAACTCATAGTGATCGTATGTACAACAGAACCAAACACTGCCCGGTCCTGCACCATCCTTGTGATTGTTGTTATGCTTGAGCCCGTTATTGCTGCCACTGTGTCAGTCCATCTCACTGAGGGTCTTCCTGTTTTTTGCTGACCCTGTCAGTGAAACATTGTTTTAGTAGAGATAATTGAACCAATTATGTGTACTCTTTTGGGGTATAAACACCATTCTTCATGTCTAAGTCACATTTTATATGTAATTTTTGAAGGGCTTTGGAGCTAAACATCTCTGAT
This sequence comes from Trichechus manatus latirostris, assembly GCF_000243295.1. Classification (NCBI taxonomy): domain Eukaryota; kingdom Metazoa; phylum Chordata; class Mammalia; order Sirenia; family Trichechidae; genus Trichechus; species Trichechus manatus. The sequence continues at coordinate 1,553,089 of NW_004443957.1, read as the reverse complement.
TCCAAACAGAGCACCCTGATGACTTAAGACAGTCCTAGTCAGGACAACATCTGTGGGTCTTCAGGTTCACCCTGGCCTCCTTCCTGTGTTCCTCACTGACAGACACCAGTACCTGTCACGGGGCCTCTTTCCGGTACTGCACCTGAGGTTGGTAAGCCCCAATGCAGGCATTCTGCTTCTGACTCCATAGCATCAGCGAGGTCAGTTTTAGGCATGTTGTAGCTGTGATTGGTTGGAGGGTTCATTTTAAACTCAGAATAATTTCCTATTAAGGCAATGCAAATGTTATTTCACTCATATTCATAATGTAGATTTTTCGCAGATAATTTTGTCAAATAATAATTGACCGTGTTTCCCACTTTGCTTTAAAATGCATTTTATATATAAACATTTATGGTCATCTTCTTATGAAAAATCACAAAAATGACCAAAAGATGATTTTACTGGGTTCTGGAATCTAGTTTGAAATAAGTAAACTATTGGTTTTGACTTGGAAGTCTTGCTATTTAAAAAGCCTTTGATATCCTAGGCTTTGTTATAGTGGTACATGAACTTTACAATTTCCATTGGCTTCCTTGAATTTGTGATCTGACTGTCAGAACTTTCTTTACTTGGAAACTAGAGGTTTTTAGAAAGTGTAAATAAAAATATGCAACACTGCAGGTGTTAACCTTTTGCTTGGGATCACAGTGGAAATATCGACACTTGGATACCAAAAAAACTAAACTTGTTGCCACTGAGTTGATTCCAACTCATGGCGACCCCATGTATTTACAGAGTAGAACTGCTCCATTGGGTTTTCTTGACTGTGTTCTTTACGGACCCAGATTGCTAGGCCTTTCTTCAGCGTTACCTCTAGGTGGGTTTGAACCACCAACCTTTAGGTTAGTAGTGGAGAACAAAGCATTTGTGCCACCCAGGGATAGCGGCCCTATAGGATAGACTAAAACTGCCCCATAGGGTTTCCAAGGAGTGGCTGGTGGGTTCAGACTGGTTTCGTTAGCGGCTGAGCCCTTAACCACTGTACCACCAGGTCTCCTTGTTTGATACAGTTGGTAGCAAATCCTTCATTTGCATTTACTGCTGTGTATCTGGTGAGAACTTTCTCTAAGTGTGTATGAAAACATAGTAGAAAGTTCAAGAACACACAGTATTTCAATAAAAGTGTTATGTGGAACAAAGTAATATTGGAAACAGATATGTGTATCAGATGTTTAATTATGGAGGAGGAGATAATATCCTGATATTTACTGAGATTTCAAGTACTTTTGCAAATAGAATAACTAGGTCTCTTTGTAAATAAGAAGATAATATGCGTTATGTTGTTCTTCAAAATATTTACCATTCTTATCACCCTCACAAAGCGTGGAGCCTGGCTTTAGTGACTGTTATAGAGTATTTCACTGCTCTCTTGCTGGCAGGATCTTTCTGGGTCCTTCTGGATCACCTGCTACAAATGAAGTCAACTGTCTGCGTTGGAGTTGCACTGTGATTTTAGGACATGATGCAGCAAAGCCAATTTGATCTTAAAATTCACTTAAAAATTATCAAACTTTAGGTATTAAAAATAATGTTATACATATGTAAATTATGAAAGCTAATAATAAATTGAAAAGGTGAGCACATCTCCCAATTCGAGGAACATTACTGACTTCAGTAGTCTCTGTGAGTGCTTTCCTAATGGCAATTCCTACTTCCCAAGGGATAAGCTCTGTTCTGAATTTCTTTTTCTTTAGCTTGCTTTTCTGTTTTTTAAACCACATACGCATGTGTTAGTTACTTGTTTTTGAACTTAAAAAAATGATTTCACATACTATATATGTATTCTTTTGCAACTTGCTATTTTCTGTTAATATTATGTTTCTGAGATTGATCACATCGATACTGGTAGCTATATAGATCGTTTCTTTTCACAACTGTGTAGCATTCCATTTTGTTGTTGTTCGGTGCCATGGCGACCCTGTGTACAACAGAACCAAACACTGCCCTGTGCTGCGCCATCCTCATGATCTTTGTTATGCTTGAGCCTGTTGTTGCAGCCACTGTGTCAATCCATCTCGTTGAGGGCCTTCCTCTTTTTCACTGACCCTGTACTTTACCAAGCATGATATCCTTCTCCAGGGACTGATCCCTCCTGATAACACATCCAAAGTATGTGAGACGTAGTCTCACTATCCTTGCTTCTAAGGAGCATTCTGACTGTATTTCTTCCAAGACAGATTTGTTCATTCTTTTGGCAGTCCATGCTATATTCAGTATCCTTCGCCAACACTGTAATTCAAAGGCATCATTTTTCTTCGGTCTTATTGTCCAGCTTTCGCATACATATAAGGCGATTGAAAACACCATGACTTGGGTGAGGCGCACCTTAGTCTTTCAAGTGACATGTTTGCTTCTTAATACCTCTTTTGCAGCAGATTTGCCCAATGCTATGCATTGTTTGATTAATTGACTGCTGCTTCCACGGACATTGATTGTGGATCCAAGTAAAATGAAATCCTTGACAACTTTAGTCTTTTCTCTGTTTATCATGATGTTGCTTCTTGGTCCAGTTGTGAGGATTTTTGTTTTCTTTATATTGAGGTATAATCCATATTGAAGGCTGTAGTCTTTGATCTTCATCAGTAAGTGCTTTAAGTCCTCTTCACTTTCAGCAAGCAAGGTTGGGTCATCTGCATAATGCAGGTTGTTAATGAGTCTTCCTCCAGTCCTGATGCCACGTTCTTCTTCATATAGTCCAGGTTCTCAGATTATTTGCCCAGCATACAGATTGAATAAGTATGGTGAAAGGATACAACCCTGACGCTCACCTTTCCTGACTTTAAACCATGCAGTATCTCCTTTTTTCTGTTCGAACGACTGCCTCTTGATCTTGTACAGGTTCCTCATGAGCACAATTAAGCATTCCAGAATTCTCATTCTTCGCAATGTTGTCCATAATTTGTTATCATCCACACACTCGAATGAATGCCTTTGCACAGGTCAACATCTTTCTGGTATTCTCTGCTTTCAGCCAGCATCCTTCTGACATCAGCAATGATATCCCTGGTTCCACGTCCTTTTCTGAATCCAGCTTGAATTTCTGGTAGTTCCCTGTTGAGGTACTGCTGCAACCATTTTTGAATGCTCTTCAGCAAAATTTTACTTGCTTGTGGTATAAATGATATTGTTCTATAATTTCCACATTCGGTTGGATCACCCTTTTTATAAACATACAATTTACTTATACAAACTACTGTTCATTGTTATTAGACTTTTTTCTTTGAAAACAATGCTGCTATGAACATTCTTGTATATATCGTCCGATATACATGTACAAGAATTTCTCTAGGACATATACCTAGAAGGGAAATTACTGGGCTGTAGGATATAGGCGTGTTCACATGTACAAGATAATGCCAAATTATTTTCCAGAGTTTTCAAAGAAATATACATACATACATGTATATACTTTGTGTGTATATAATGTTTTAATATGGAAATGAAATATATGTTTTCGAGGGTAACAGATATAATATTACAAGACAATGACAAGTTGTTTTCCAGAGTTATATTCTCACCAACGATGTATAAGAATTCTGGTTGTTCCATTATCTTTGTCTTACTTGATATCATCGGACTTTAATTTTTTGAAATATGAGGAATATAAAAGAAAATCTCATTGTGGTTTTGATTAACGTTTCTCTGATTCCTGTTGAGGTCAAGTATAGTTTCATATGGTTATTGACTATCTATCTTCCTATAAAAATGCTTCTTAGTCATCTATTAGTTGTCATTTTTCTTTATATATTCTGGATACCAATTCTTTGTCAGTGGTATGTGCCATGAACACCTTCCTCCAATTTTTTGATGTGGCTTTTGCACTCTATCCCTGGAGTCTTTAGTGAGCAAGCATTCTGAATTCTTGTAGTATATATTTTTTTCTTTATGATTATAGCTTTACTGTATTTGCTTTAAGAAATCTTTCCTTAACAGATCCTTCTGAAAATGTCATAGTTTTACTTTCAACCTTTAGGTTTCATACACCAAGAAATTTTATTTTTGTGTATGGCGTGTATGGCATGAGGTAGGTATCCAGCATTTTACATGCGTGCGCACACGCACACATGCCCACACAGACAGAGTGTTAGTCCCCTAGTGCTGCTATAACAGAAATACCACAAGTAAATATCTTTAAAGAACAGAAGTTTATCTTCTCACAGTTCAGGAGGCTAGAAATATGAATTTAGGGCACTGGCTTTACAGGAAGGCTCTCTGTCTGTTGGCTCTGGGGGAAGATCCTTGTCTCTTTCAGCTTCTGTAGCCCAAGTGTTCCTTAGTTTCTTGGCGATCTTCATGGAACATCTATCTGCCCCCATTGGTGTGTCCGTGTCTTTGTGTCTGTGCTGTTCCTTATAACTCAGAAGTTATTAGATTTAGGCATACTCTGTTAATATAACAACCAAAAAAATCCTGTTTTCTAAGGGGATCACATCCACAGGTGTAGGGGTTAGGAGTCCAACACATATTTTAGGGGGACACGATTGAATACATAACACACACACACACACACGCACACACACATACTATTTTCCATGCACTGTTTATTTAGTAGCCCCTCTTTGCCATGTGTCTGTTTCTGCACTCTTTTTCTGTTAAATTTGTCTGTCCCTGTGCCAATACCATCTTGCTTGTATTACAACAGCTGTTTTAAAAAGTTTGATATCTTTTAGGGCATATCCTTTTTCTTCTTCTTCAAGAATGTCCTGATTAGCAAATTTTAACTCAGCCATATGGTTGGTGCCAGAGAAACAGAAATAATACATTGCTTTCACTCGTCTTCAAAATATTTCACAGAGTTAAGAGCCTTATCTTTTTTGAGCTTGTTGGACAGAGAGTGCCTAAAATCCCAGTCATCTGATAAGGTTAATCACATCGTGTTTAACGCAGTCTTTCTCATTATGCTTTTTCAGGCAAGCTTGAAGATTAAGCAAGGAATTTAAAAGCTGGTAGTAAATTCTACTTGTGATCCCCTAGGAAATTCTTTAAATTTAGTAGACCAGGAATACCTTTAGAAGTCTTTGAACTGGTCCTCTCCAAGAGAGGAGGCGGGGGAACAAGGGAAAGACTGACGTTTATGGGCACTTACAAATGCCAACTGCTCTGTCAACCCTTTGTCTGTATTATTTCATTAGCCTCACAGCAACTCTGGCAGGGAGTTATTCTGACTCGGGGAGGTGAATCACAGAGCTCATAAGCGTGTGATCTGGGCTACATACCCCATCTGTCTATATCCAAAACCCACATTCTTCCCACACACCCCAGCTTCCCCGGCAACAACTGGTATTGATGATTGTGCCCTGGGAGTAGATGTAGAGGAATGTGTGGCAGAGATAAGGATGGCCTTTCAGAGGGAAGATGACTGTCGGTGGATGATGAGCCCAAAGAAGTATGAAGCGTCTGCCAGTCTGCATCTGAGGAGCCCTAGCCACAGCTGGCCACTTCTGTTGTCATTGCAGAGTTCCAAGCTGGGACCAGGTTCTGCCTGATTGACTGGGAGGAAGCAAATGGGATCATAAAGGTCAGCATGCCCTTGGTGAGCCTGGAAGACAGAGCAAGGTGGCTTTCTGACCAAATTTCAGGTCCCAGAGAGGGACAAGGCTCTGACTTCTGGGCGTGTCATTGATGTGAGGTCCAGCTTACTAAACCAGTCCCTTGTCATCACAATGAGCAACAGTTAAATATCAGGGCCGTTTACCATCCCCAATGGTGAAGACTGGTTGGGAGATAGTGCCAGGGACAGCCCCAGGTCTTGAAAGCGAGGCTTGGGCATGGATGATGGAGGTGGGAAGGGAGTGAGCACTGCACGGGTGACCTATGACCAGGGAGGAATCCAGACTTCTCACCCCCAAGCTTCTTATCTCTTGTCTGTTGCTCCTCTTCTTTCACCTGTAGACTCTGGGCTGCCCTGTGTTTCCTCCGTTTTACATTTTTGCTTTTATTTAGGAGCACATTTGTGACTCCTGAGGTAAAAATAAAGGAAAGCAAGGGAATGAGAAAATTAGGTTTAATTTTTTTTAAATATTAAGGTCAAGTTTGCTGTGCTACATCATGGCCGCCTACACCCATACTGCAATTCAATTTAACATATGCTAGCTTTGTCAAGGAAACCCTGGTGGGGTAGTGGTTAGGTGCTATGGCTGCTAACCAAAAGGTCAGCAGTTTGAATCTACCCGGCTCTCCTTGGAAACTCTATGGGGCAGTTCTACTCTGTCCTATAGGGTCGCTATGAGTCGGATTGGATTCGACAGCAATATGAAGCTACTTCTTCATATTTTTTGGGTTTTAGCTTTGTCAACAAGTCACTGCTGAGTCCTTCTGCGCTAACCACTACATAACAAACTGGCGGTTACAGGAATTACAGATTGGAATAAAATTATGAGTCACCACTAATCCTTCTCTTTCTCAAAATATATCATTCCAGTTTCTTACCCCTTTGCACATAGAACTTGGTTTGTATTCATTCAGTATATTTATTAGTGGGATCCTGAGGTAAGGCATTCATTAAGAATTTGGTAGAGGAAAAAGAACCTGTGAAAAGTGGCTGGGAAAGATGAGTTAGAGCAAACCAACCAACCAGCCAACCAGACAACAACAACAACAACAAACAGAAATAGTTAAGAATTTAGGGGAGGGAGTGTGCCCCCTGCGCAAAGAAGACAGTGGCCAGCAAGATCACATGGTCTGTTGGGTTGAGAACTAAAAATAGTCCTTTGGATTTGACAGATGGGAGACCATTGGTGACCTTTTTAGATAGCGGTTTTAGGAAAGATGTGGGGATGGAAGCCACAGAGAGCCTAATGAAGGAAAATGTATTTAAATGTTAATATGACATATTTGTGTTAGAAGAGAGAGTGTCTAGGTAGGAAAAGGTAAGGAAAATGTATAGACACAAGTGGGGCTTCTTTTAAGATAACCTTAGAAAGAAAGCAAAATGTCATGGTTGAGATTTAGATTTATTGTGAAACCAGGGGATGGGCTATATGACCTTTTTAAAGTGCCCTTCCAGAGCTTGGACCCAATATTGTATCTCATCCTTTGTTCCATTTAGAAACTTCCCTTTGCTAAGTTACCAGTGACAAGAGGATAAGGAGTGAAGAGAAGGGAGGGCTTTTATCTGTAAATGACTGCTGGTCCTAGTCACATTTTCCATAATCCCTTTGGCAACTGAAGAAGTCGCTTCATATTGCTTATTAATTTCTGGATGAGTCAATGGTTGTTGTTGTTGTTAGCTCCCATCAAGTTGGCCCCTGACTCATGGTGACCCCATGCATAACGGATGGAAACACCGCACGGTCCTGCGCCACCTTCATGATAGGTTGTGGATCAGACTATTGTGATCCACAGGATTTTCACTGGCTGATTTTCAGAAGCAGATCACCAGGCCTTTCTTCCTAGAACATCTTAGTCTGGAAGCTCCGCTGACGGCTGTTCAGCATCACAGCAATACACAAGCCTCCACTGACAAATGCGTGGAGGCTGTGCATGAGGTGCATTGGCTGGGACACGAACCTGAGTCTTCTGCCTTCTGCCACTAAACCACCACTGCCCTCCGAGTCAAGGATTAGAACTTTGAAACCCCAGCAACTTAAGGGAAGGAGTTTCCAGACGCAGTCAGATCTTGCGGTTAAAGTGATCGGGATTTATGACTTAATCCTTTCCACGTAATTTGTTGCTTTAGAGAGCCTTCTGTCAAACTGCCCCTCCTGGGAGTACCTGCCCTAGTGTCGAGGTATAATCCTTGAATGGAGTGTGCTGGGAGGCAAGGTGGCAGAGTCTCAGGGTCTCGCAGCACATTTGCCTGCCATAGCGGCCCGGCCTCTGGGACCCTCTGACCCCTTCAGTGTGGCTGGGAACGGTGGGTGCAGAGGAGTGGAGCGCTGGCAGGAGTAGGGAGCCTTCCCAAGGATGATTCATCTCACCTGTCTTGGGAGGACACAGGGCTCCTGTCCTTCCTCCCAGTTACAGGCTAGGAAGACACTGACTCAGCTTGATTCACTCTAGATGATCCAAGTGTTAAGTTTTCTCAAGTTATGGGATACAGTTTACAAGAAAAGAACTACTTTTCAGGAGCCGTAAATAATCTTCATTAAAGCTTAATTTAATCAACAAGAATGTATTTTTCAGCGGGTTACATGATTTATTTTCTGTTAAATAATAGGCTTAGTTGAATGACTTCTAAGTTTCTTGCAGAATAAGTAGTCTTTGACAAAAATAATACTTACATACCCACTGCCATTGAGTCGATTCTGACTCATAGCGACCCTACAGGATAGAGTAGAACTGCCCCATAGGGTTTCCAAGGAGCAGCTGGTGAATTCAAACTGCTCTTAACCACTACGCCATCCGGGCTCCAGGGCTCCAATAAAAACCGAAAGCAAACCCATTACCATCGAGTGGATTCCAACTCATACCCTGGTGGCCAGTGGTTAAAGCGTTTGTCTGCTAACCAGAAGGTCGGCAGTTCAAATCCACCAGCTGCTCCTTGGAAACTCTATGGGGCAGTTCTACTTTGTCCTATAGGGTTGCTATGATGTGGGCTCCAATAGTCTCCTTTTATTTAAAAATTAGGTAAGGATCGACTTCAGCTATGACAACAGCTCCATTTGGGGAACCATGGTTGTCTATAACTGATCTGGGATGTTCTCAGCCTACTTTTTGGACGTTAATATTTATCATATGATAATGTTCCTATTTTTTTAATAAGATAAACTTTCTGCAGTTTTTTATTGCATATATTTTTTACAAAGAGCATATAGACCCTCCTGTACTCTCACTGAAAGCAGTGCTAGTTTCTTCTTTAGTTCAATGGAAGGGACTTCTTTGGTTCCTTCTGAAGCGGTCTTTATACAACTCCTTAGCATCACTATTCTGCAGGTACAGTTAGCATAACATTTTAAAATTTTGGTGTATTTTTCAAAATTTGCTTTAGTTAGGTTTGTCTTCCACATCTTTAAAGCAGAGCTCAATGTCTTTCCTCAGAATATGCTCTGTTACCTCACAGGTTCCCTATTAACAGTACCTTCTCCACGGCCTTTACGTTGGTATCCCATGGACTCAAAAAGTGCTGCAGACCCTCTCCCAGTTCTCTGCTGTCAGTAAACTAACAAACTGCAAGCCTTAGTCCCTGGGTGGTGCAGACCGTTCAGTGCTCTGCTGCTAACTGAAAGATTGGAGGTTCAAGTCCACCCTAAGTTGCCTCAGAAGAAAGCCTTAGCAATCTACTTCTGAAAAATAAGCCAATGAAAACCTATTGGAACACAGGCCTACTCTGACACACATGGGGTCACCATGAGTCGGGGTTGACTTGATAGCAACTGATTTTTTTTTTTAATGTGCAGTGGAGATACAGGTAAGTAAAGACAAGATTCCTTCCCCTCTATCCTAATGGTCTGCTTTGGAAGGTGAATGACGGTGCCTGGTTGTGTCTGCAAAGGGTCAGATGAGTGGTGTTGATCAGCGCACTGAATGTTCCCAGGCCTTTGTTAGGGCCTGTCTGTCTCTGGTGTGATAAGACTTTTGGAGATGTAGTCAACATGTGATTCCAAGCATCTAATACCCAAGTGAGTGTAAGTGTTCTGGTTCTTCTTTTGCTACTTTCGTGCATCGTGGTCAGAATGCAGCCCAGCTTCTGGGCTGCTCTGCCATACAGTCTTCAGTTTACTTCATTAGTAAAAGACAGCTTACCTGCAGAGGTGGGGAAAGGGTTTTATTGCTAGGATCTTATTGACACAAACCTACCTCTGGATCTTAGGCCTTTGAGTTTTTAGATTTCTGTGAGTCTGAGGGCTACAGCTCCAGGATTTCATGGGACTACATCCTTGGAACTGATTTCCTTCTCGAAATCCAAGCCCTCTTGTAGATAAATGACACATTCTTATTCATGGGCCATTGAATCTTGCTTTGTAGTACTTTATAGTGGTAAATTAGAAAAACAGTTTTCTCTCTCCTCTCTTTCTGTTTCTTTGTATTTAATTTCCAGACGTAATTACTACCTGTGGCAAAGGCTCCCTGTTAGCGTACACTGAACATCTGCATTATGTTTATGTTTGCCTCTTTTACAATGTACCATGGCACATGCAAAACTGCATATATTGGGAGGAGGAAAGGGGAGTGCCTAGAGGCACTGAACTTCTGTCAGGGGTGATGGGAAAATTTGGAAACAGATAGTGGTGATGGTTGCACAGTGTGATGAACGTAATTAATGTCTCTGAATTATACATGTAAAACGGGTTGAAATAGCAGATGTTTTGTCATATATATTTGTGCCACGAGACAAACAAAAACAAATCTATTGTCCCAGAGTCCCTGGGTGGTGCAAATGTTTAATGCACTTGGCTGCTAACTGAAAGGTTGGAGGTTCAGATTCACCCAGAGGAACCTCAGAAGAAAGGTCTGGCAATCTGTTTCCAAAAAACTTGCCACCGAAAACATTATGGAGCACAGTTCTGTTTTGACATACATGGAATCACCCTGAGTTGGAATTGACTCCGCAGCAACTGGTTTTGCTGGTGAGATCCTTAGTAAGTACAGTAGAACTTGTGAAAGCTGGAACCTGTGTAAGGTAGAAACCCATCAGAGAGCAATAGAAAAGTGGTAAGACGGCAAGCTGGCAAAGGTGGAAAACTTGCAAGATCCGGCAAAACAAGGCAGTCCCGTTGAGTTCCGGCTCTCACGGGGTTTCCCTGTATAACAGTGAGCGATCTAGATTCCACTCTTGGTCTGTTGCAGTGACGTCTTGGCTTCAGTTTAACGAGACCAAATCAAACACGTGCAGCTGAATGCATGATGCAGTTTGACTCGTTAACTTCTAAGATACCATTGATCCCCTGACTTTTGGTCCAGTACTTTGATGTACCTTTGTCTTTTTTCAGCTTTGATTACCAAGATAGAAAGATATATTCGGGAGGATTACTTTGGGCGTTCCTTCTAACGGATCAACAGAGAAGACTTGCTTACACAACAGGCCCCATCACCGTGCTGAAAAGTACAAGCTGTCCTTTTCCTTCTGTCCCCAGAAATCCCATCGTCTTGATTTACTGCGGAAAACAGAGAGAGAAACCTTTGCCAAGTAATGACTGGCCGTGCCCCGTGGTTGTGCGTGTAGCTGGGGCCTGCAGTAAGTTTTCAGTATTTGTGTCAAATGGCTGCAGAGCTAATAGACTGCGGAGGATGCAGCCCATGTGGAGAGGCCTCCAGAGAGCCTGGCTCTGATCGCTGCCTTGTTCCACTGCAGCATTTGGAGGAGTAGACACGTAGAGTGAGCAGCTCTTTGACTTATCCCGAAGGCCACAGGGAGCCTGTGGAAAGGTATCAGCTTTTCAGCGGGCTTCAAAAGCCAGAGCCAATGCTGATTGCATCCTTGCTCAAACCTGGCTCTTAGCTAAGTTCACAAAGTACTCAGCGGAATCCTTCGTGCTCAACCCCTCAAATTCAGATTCAAGTTGTAATATACATTTAGTGATAAGAATGACTTCTTAATCATGACATTGCTGTCTTGGCAAAAGGCTGATAGCAAAATCACACAACCTTCTTGTGGACTGAGAGAATTTGGGATTATTTTAAGAACCCAAAACCTTCATAAAACTATATCTTTTTGAGCAGGGATTTCTTGTGTTTGATTTTTTCTTTCTTTCTTTCTTCTTCTTCTTCTTTTTTTTTTATTTTGTTGTTGTTGTTGAGAAGATACACAGCAAAACATTCTCCAATTCAACAGTTTCTCCATGTACAATTTAGTGACATTGATTCCATTCTTCCAGTTGTGTAACCATTCTCACCCTCCTTTTCTGAGTTGTTCCTCCCCCATTAACATAAATTCACTGACCCCTAAGGTTCCTATTTAATCTTTCCAGTTGCTGTTGTCAATTTGATCCCACGAATAGTTCTTAAAAGAGCATAATGCTTAAGGAAGACCTTTTTTACTAGTTAAACAATTGTTTGGTTTTAAGAAGACTTCAGGGGATATTTTTGATTTAGATTTCAAAATTATCTCAGGGAAGTAGTTTCAAGGTTCATTCAAACTTCATGGCTCAAGGATGTCTGGAGTCTATGAGGATTTGAAATCTGTTTTGCATTTTCCCCCTTTTGATCAGGATTCGATGGACTCTTTGATCAAAATGTTCATTAATGGTAGCCGGGTGCCATCCAGTGCTTCTGGTCTCATGGCAAAGGAGGCAGTTGTTCATGGAGGCAATTAGCCACACATTCCGTATCCTCCTCCTATTCCTGACGCGCCTTCTTCCTCTATTTGTTACAGGTGAATAGAGACCAATTGTTTGATTTTTTAGTTGCAGTTTGCTTTTTAAATGTTATGTCTTTAAAAAAATCTTAAAGCTCTTTTCCACTTTGTGTTTGTCACATTGTGTATACTTCTAAATGATCTCCTCTTTTCATACTCTGATTGAACTTATTCTTCCCTTTGTATACTAAAAGCGTGTTACTCAGGTGGCAACAGTGTTTCTTAATTCCCAGACATTGAGCTCCGCCTAGCACTTGGCTGATAATGGAAAGGTTGGTGGTTAGAAACAGAGCTTTGAACAAATTGTTTTCGGTTCAGTCACGGCTGAGGAAGCGACAATGGAACAGACCAGAATTTTTGAAATGTGGGTGAACTGGAAACATAACTGGAATGGGAAAAATTATGGGTTGAAGCCGTTCTAGAAATTTAATCTCCCTTTTAGAAAACAAGGGCAGCCTACACGTTGCATAGCAACCAAATCTCTTGCCTATCGAATTTTGCGCAGAATTGGAAACAGTGGTGCCCTGCTCAAAGATGGTGGCAAACTGTACTGCTTTTAATGTGTGTCTTCTCTGTAGTCCTGGCAATAATCCAGTCTCATGCATCAGACTCCTGAAAGGGTTCCCTATGCGTCTTCTGAGTCTCTCATTCCAGGGCTTCGACTTGTAATTATTCCTGTTCCAGTTATCGTTTGGATCACCCAAATTAAAAAAATTAGGGTCTGTTCCAGTTTTGCTTCGTCGGCCATGACTGAACCAGTTTGAAGCCCTGGTTTGAATCCACCCAGCAGCTCCACAGGAGAAAGTCCTGGTGATCTGCCTTTCCGGTAATCTGTGAAGATTACAGCCTAAAAAACCCTATGTGGCAGTTCTACTCTGTTACATGGGGTTGCTAAGAGTCAAAATCGACTAGACGGCACCTAATAACAAGAACAGGCCTTGAGCAGCTCGTTTGAAAGAGGTGAGAGAACTAAAATGTATCTGGTCTCGTTGGCTGCAGTTCTCAGTGAAGGAAATGTAATAATAATCTATGCTAGCTGTAATTTTGCTGTTAAAGGCTGGTAAATTAGTATGCTTGAGCTTTACATATATTTCCCCAAAGGTGGTTTTCTAATATTTGTTCATACATTTAGGTCAAAAAAGGGAGGAGAAGAATGAAGAACTCTTCTCTTGGGTGGGTATTGTAAACTATCTCTAATAAAAACAGGACCTTGACATTGTGTGCCTCTATTCAGTTGTTTTTCTGAAGCTCAGTGTTGCTTTTTTGGCTATTCATTTTTGTTTAATTAGAAAAAGATGGCATCTGCTGTGGTTTTTATTGTCTAGTCTAGATAAGCATTTAATCAGACAAGGTATTGTTGATTGCTGTTAAGCTGGCTCTGACTCATGGTGACCCCATGTACAATGGAATGAAACATTACCCACTCCTATGCTGTCTTCATTATCGTTGTTATGCTTGAGTCTGTTGTTGTGGCCACTATGTATTTTGTGTATTTTCACCTGCTAACTGGAAGGTTGGCTATTCAAACTCACTGGCTGCTGCACGGGAGAAAGTGTGGCAGTCTGCTTCCATAAATATTACAACCTTGGAAACCACATGGGGCAGTTATACTCTGTCCTATATAGTTGCTCTGAGTTGGAATCGACTTGACGGCAATGGGTTTGGTTTTGGGTTTCCAACCTAGGAGGCTCATTGGACAATTTTCTTTTGTGACCCATTGGATTTTCATTGGCTGATTTTTGGACGTAGATTGCCAGGCCTTTCTTCCTAGTCTGTCTTGTCTGGAAGCTCTGCTGAAACCTGTCCACCAGAGGTGACCCTGCTGGTATTTGAAATACTGGTGGCATAGCTTCCAGCATCACAGCAACAGGCAAGCCACCACAGTGTGACAAACTGACAGATGAGTGGTGGAGACAAGGTATTAGGCTATGCAGTACACAGTACGACCCTTAGCAGTGTGGGCTCAGAGTCATGTACAAAATGGGGATAATACCTGGTAATCTAACTATTGGGATTATTAAATGAGATAATATATGTAAAGCTCTTAGCACAGTGCTTGATGTATATCTTCAATAAATGGTAACATTTACCATGATGTCATTTAATTAAAATAGATTCTTAAATGACTTTATTTGGGGAGTCTAGAGTTGCAGACATTAGTTTTTAGTCTCTATTAACTGCTTTAGATTTTATCAGACAAATTTGTTCCCCAGTCTTCAAAAAGAAATGTGAACTATTTGCTATAAAACAATGTTTCTTTACTGAGCTTCTGTTAAGGGTGATGGAAAAATTTGGGATAGTAGTGATGGTTGTACAGCATGATGAACGTAATTAATGTCACTGAATTGTACATGTAAAAATGATGAAATGGCAAATGTTTTGCTTTATATATATATATATATATATACGTATGTGTATACGCATGCACGCACACACACACACACCACAATAAAAACAAAAAACAAAAGTGTTTCCTTTGCCTGCATAGTGACATGGGTTGCTAAGTTTGTGTTCTGACTGTGACCAGATAAAAGCGGCACACTCAAACCATACAATACAGTCTATGGGAAAATCATTTTTAGTTTTAAATGGTGAAATGCATGTCTTAACAATGTTTGATTTAGTAGTGTAAATAGTGAGCATTTATTATTCTTGCTAACCAACATCTGTTTAATGTGAAAAATCTTCAATAACGTTTTAAAACATCAGAGGATTATTGGAGATGTTTTACAGAGGAAAAGTAGGTACTGTGAGTTTTCTGTTGTTGTCACTGTTGTTATTTGCTCCACAATATTTGCTACATTTATGAGTCAGGGCCTCTAAGTGAGGATAAGTGGGTTTCATGTATTTAAGTCCCTGATTAACCACAGCGATAGCTTTTCAGATTTCTTCCACAGCATCATTATAGCACCTGCAGTTGAAATAGGCAGAACAGGTATTTTTGAAAAAAATTTAAAGTGTGGGGAGAATAAGCGTTAGAAGAGTCAGTTGACTGGTTCAAGGCCTGGTAGCTGGGTGGCCGAGCCAAGACTAGCCTGTTCTCCATGATACCACCTTCTGTGCTCTCTCCTTAAAGTTGTTTCAGACAGCATTGATTCCATGGTGGAATTCTCACCTTCCATGTAGGAGCCCTGGGTTCCGTTCCTGACCAATGCACCTCAAGTACAGCCACCATCCACCTGTCAGTGGAGGCTTTTGTGTTGCTATGCTACAGGTTTCCGTGGAGCTTCCAGACTAAGACAGACTAGGAACAAAGAGCTGGCAATTTACTTCTGAAATTTGTCCAGTGAAGATAGGATCACCATGGTTCAATCTTGTTGTACATGGGGTTACCACAAGTGATTGTTAGTTGCTGTCAAGTCAATTGCGACTCCTGGCGACCCCACACGTACAGAGTAGAACTGCTCCATAGGATTTTTAAGGCTGTGACATTTTGGAAGAAGATCTCCAGGCCTGTCTTCTGAGGTGCCTCTGATTGGGTTTGAACTGCCAATCTTTCAGCTAGCCATTGAGCACTTAACCATTTGTGCCACCCAGGGACTCAACAACATTAGTAATCCCAAATTCTGTGTGCTCACTTAAGTAACAGAAACCCATTATTCAACTACTAGGCCGATTAATTAGCTGTTGGACAGCGGTTATATACAGGAGTCAGAAGATCACTGTAGACATTACTTATCTCAAAATTCCAGAAGGGGAGGGAAACAGAGGACATTTCTTTTCAGCTAAGGGGTTTAGAACTGAGACATGCGACTGTTAAATATAAATGACTAAAAGTCAATTTTTTAAATTTTTATTTTACTTCCCTTAAGTGCACTTCGACAAATTCAAAACAACTGAATAAATATTCATCACTATGCATGATTTGTCTCGCTCATATAGGGTCACTATGAGTCAGAATCGACTCAACAGCAACAGGTTTTTGGTTATGCATGATCTGTTATAGTATTCCAGATATGTGTGGTTAAATTATTTGATACTACTTGGAATCTAAACATAATGACATAGATAAGACAGACATGTTTAGTTCTTCTCCTAAATCCAGAATCTGTGGGTGAAGGTGGTGGCACCTGTTTGGAGTTTTCTGTCTTTTAAAAATATCTTGGTTGAATATTTTTGAGTGACTGCTTAACTTGTCACAGTGATGCTGCTGACTGATTAAAATGATTAATCCCAGGAGAATTCATTGCAGGCCACTGATCAGTCCCAGGCCTCCCCCCAGTGCTCGGCCCTGAGTAATGCTCTCCAGGGAAGAAGCAGTTGTAAGCTGCAGATGTATTTTTATGTAACCCACACTTCATATTTTCCCCAAACTGTGAGAACTTTGTGAAAATGAAATGCACGTTTTCTACTAATGTCAAAACTGACAAGTTGGCATAAAGAGGCGCAAATATCCTACAAAACATGGTAAGACAAAGTCACGGGCATCAGGACTTGACAAAATTCAAGAAGGGTGTGTTGTTATATCTCTGTTACATTTTCCCCTTTACCACACTTCTAGTAGTTTAATAAAAAAATCTCTTAGTTCAAATCAAGTATACGAGACCAGATGGGTAACTCCCACCCAAAAGCAAGATGAGAAGGCAGGAAGGGATAGGAACTGGACCAATGGACATAAGGAACCAGGGGTGGAAAGGGGGAGTGTGCTGTCACATTATGGGGATTGCAACCAGTGTTACAAAACGGTATGTCTATAAATTTTTGAATGCGAAATTAACTTGAGCTGTAAGCTTTCCCCTAAAGCACAATAAAATAATAAAAAAAAATCTCTGATGAGATAATTGTCTTCCTCTTGAAGTCAGCATTGTCTCATAACTATCATTCCATCTTTAAGTTCTCTTTTTCTTCTGAACTTTGAGGGTGTACAATCCTTTTGATAGCTTTGATTACTTGCCATTGATTGGAGCACTTGAAAAGGAATCTTGCTTGGAAATGCCTGTCTTCTGCATTCTCAAATATTTCCTTTGTATACATGCATTTAATTTCTTTTCTTGACCTTGATGTAGTTTCCGGCAGTATACAGACAGGATTTTTATAGTTCCTTGGCATCTACTGATTCCCATTTTAAAGTATCTCTCTTGTCCAGGACACTGGCAGAGACAGCTGGGAGGGACCAGGATTAGAACTCTCAAGAGAAGAAAAAGAGCTTCATGGTTATCTCAGTTCTATTAGGTGCAAAGTCAAGATCACTAATCAGTCCATTTGTCATTCCAAAACTCTTTATTGAACCACCACTGTGTACCACCCATGAATGAGACACAGTCCTCCAGGTGCTCATAGTCCAGTAGCTGAGATTACTCTGGAGGAGAGGTAGGTCTGTGGGGATCAGGTTGTAATGGCAAGACCCGGAGAATAAGGGGCTGAGTGCGGGGGTGTTCGCTGACATAGTAAGGTCCGGGCAGGCCCCATAGTATTAGGCAGGCAGATCCTGAGGTCAAAGGTTAAGGAAATCAGTAGTGACCCTTGAGGTAGACGCTGACTCTGCCTCACAGGCAGCTCACATCCCTCTTCTGTAGGAAGTGTGGGAGAGTGAGAAGGGGTCCCAGAACTAAGTTGCTGTGCTGCTGGACACAAGGATGACAAAGCAGCTTTGCTCCCTCTTGAGTCCAAGGAGAGCCAGGAGTTTGGAGATATTTTAGCTGTAGCTTCCAAACACGCACTGTCCTAAATTGTCCTTTCCTTGATAGAATAGAAAGGCAGGTGAGGAAAAGTGGTGGGAGTGCTGGACTAGAATCCTGGGTGTGAATCTGAGGCTGCCTCTTCTGCTGGGAATCCTCCAACCCCAGTTTCATGTAAAGCACGGCCATGCTTAGCAAGCATATAATAGGAAGATGTTTGCAGAAGGGCCTCCTGCCCTGCCTGACACCTATTTGGTGATCATTAAGTGTGTATTGAATCTGATATGCTAATAGATATTTAAAAATCTCTCCAAATTCCTTCAGCTCTTTTAAGCTATCACTCAAGCTGTTGTATTTTTACAGATAAATGCACAAACTTTCTTTTTTCATGTTAGTTTTCCATAATGGAAAATTATACACAGTAATTTCTATAAAAGCTGATCATGCTCATTTTGGAAAATACAGAAAAATAAATAAGAAATATTTGTTGTTAAAAAAATGAGAAAAATTAAATCATTCATCATTCTGGCACTTAGAAATATTAGTATTAGAATTTGGTAATTCTCCTTTCAGTGTTTCCTACACATTGATTGGGGATTTAACTTCATTCTGCTTTTTGCATATATTATTTATATATTGAAGCAGCATGGAATAGTGGTTAAAAATACCAGATTTGGCACCAGACAGGCAATAGTTCTAGTCCCGAGTCTACTACTAGTAATTGTATAACTTTGGGTTAGCTATTTGACCACTTTATACCTGTTTTCTTACCTGTAAAATGGAGATAATGCTGCTAGCTGCATTGTGTAGATATGACGAATAAATGAGATAACGCATGTAAAGGGCTTAACATAGCACCAGGGAAATAGTAAAAACCCAAACCAAACCCGTTGCCGTGGAATCGATTCCAACTCATAGCAACCCTATAGGACAGAGTAGAACTGCCCCGTAGGGTTTCCAAGGAGCGGCTGGTGGATTCAAACTACCGACCTTTTGGTTAGCAGCTGAGCTCTTAACCACTGCGCCACCAATGCTCCAGGTAAGCATCCAATAAAAGTTAACTGTGGTTATTATTGAATTATGAATACTAATGACAAAACAAAAATAACAGTTTGGGGAAAGTTCTTTATATTTTCAGCCTTCAAATATCTAATTACCTTGTAGTATCTCTTATCCGACAGGTGCGATTAAATAAATCTTTGGGTACTGAAGAGTTACTGAAAGGAATCTGTTCATTTCTTTTTCAATCTTAGGACAAACCTTTCAAGGACATCATAGAAATGCTTTTGTTTTTCAGAAAGCAAAGGTTAGGATAAGCAAAAAAAAAATCATTAATTACAAGCGTCAAATAAATGGCAGCTTAAAGAACAGACTGAGTATGTTGCAATCTAAGAATACTTAGTGAAATGTACTTTTGGTAAGGTTTTTAATGTTGCAATAAATTACTTTTAGTTGTATTTGAACCATATTAAAGAAATATATTGAGACACGGACAATGTTTAAAAAAATCTTTTTTTGTGGAGTTGGGTAATCTGGGCAGAATAATGAGACATGGAGCAATACTTAATCTGGCTTTATAACAATAATATTGCCTTCTTATATTTTTATGGTATGCTTTGTGCTTTTCACATTTATTATCTTATCAGGATCTTAGAAAAATTCTAATAGCTAGCTAGCTGTTAGGTAGGTGGGTAAAAAATTGATGCATTGAATGGTTGGTCATACAGTAGATTATTGGCTCAGCTGAGGTTAGTACCAAAGTCCTGTCTATCTATTCCAGCAGTCTTTAAGCAAAATCATCTTATGTAGTCACCTAGGGTAGAATATCTGATTTGGTGACTAGGATTTGCCTACATAGAGAAAAATCTTCGAGCTTTAAATGTTAATAAATTAAGATTTTTGCTACCTGGCTGGCGCAAAAGGTAAAGCACTTGGCCACTAACCAAAAGGTTAGTCCATCCAGAGGTGGTTCAGAAGAAAGACCTGGTGATCTACTTCTGAAAAATCTACCATTGAAAGCCTTATGGAGCACAGTTCTACTCTGACACACAATGAGTTCACCATGAACCGGAAATGACCGGATAGCGACTGGTAAAAATAATAAGGAAATAAATATGAAGAAAAAAATTTTCCAAGTCAGTATATATTAAAATTAAATCTAACCTTTTAAAGTAACTGTTGTTTGCCTTTAAAAACGATTTCATTGTTTTTACTGTTTTAAAAGATTTTACCTGTATTTAGGTTAGGCTGTATCTTCGGGAATATAGATTATACCTGGACCGATAATATTTTAAACATGTTGTGTGCATCAATTCCGCAAATAACAAGTTGTAAAAACTTTACTCTTTTTTTTAAAAAAAAACTTTATTGTTTGCATACAATTAACTGCACCCATTTCTAAGTGTGAATCTGATGAGTTTTGACAAATCCGAAGGTAACTACCACCACAATCAGTATATAGAACATTTCTATCACCCCCAAATGGTTCTCTGTCTTTTTTTTTAATTGTACTTTAGATGAAGGTTAACAGAACAAACTAGCTTCTCATTAAACAGTTAGTATGCGTATTATTTTGTGACATTGGTTAACAACCTCACGACATGTCAACACTCTCCCTGTTCGACCTTGAGTTCCTTATTACCGGCTTTCCTGTCCCCTCCAGCCTTCTAGTCCTTGCCCCTGGGCTGGTGTGCCCCTTTAGTCTCATTTTGTTTTATGGGCCTGTCCAATCTTTGGCTAAAGGGTGAACCTCGGGAGTGACTTCATTACTGCGCTATAAGGGTGTCCGGGAGCCATACTCTCGGGGTTTCTCCAGTATCTGTGAGGCCAGTAAGTCTAGTCTTTTTTTTTGTGAGTTAGAATTTTGTTCTACACCAAATGGTTCTCTTTTGCTTTTTCCCTGTTAATGCCTCCATGCTCTCAGGTTTAAAAAAAAATTAATTTTGATTGTATGTGTACTAATGTAGGAGAGGGAAACTCATAAATGAGTTATATGGGGGCTTCTCTACCTTGGCACTGTTAACATTTGGGGCAGGATAATTTGCTGTGAGGGGCAGTCCTTCCTGTGCACTGGAAGATGTTTAGCAGCATCTCTGGCCACTAGGTGCCAGTAGCTCATCCCCCCGCCCAAAGTCAGGACAATAAAAAATGTCTCCAGACCTGGTTAAAAGTCTCCTGGTGTGCAAAAATCGCTCCTGGTTCAGGTCCACTGGGTTAGAAACACACTGTAGAACACAGACAGGGAATCCAAGTGAACTTTCACAGAATGAAAGACTAGGCTAACCCAACTTTGTTCGTAGTATTATGTATGTAGAATTTAAATATACTTATTAGGAAGAAGTTTTCAAACCTCTTTCATAGGGATAGTGCTAAAACAAATTAATACTGTAAGGGAAATATTTCTAGGATTTGTCAAGATTTTAATGAAAGCATATACCACTTTTGCTTGTTGCGTAACTGTCTGAGAAAACGATGTAGATTCATTACCTATAGTAACACCCCTGCATACTATTATTATCCTGGTTTCACAGATGAGGAAACAGGCATGGAGAGGTTAAGTGACGTGAACAAGGTCACCACCTAGCTGGTAAGTGATAGGGCTTCAGAGTTCATGCTCTTAACCATCCTCTACACTCCCTTTCTATCAGGAAATGGATTATGATACTTTTATAGAATCATAGAATTTTAGTGTTATAAGGGAATTTAGTGGTTTGAAACCATAGTTTGAAACTGTGGTGCAAACATCTAAACTTGAGCTTTGTTCCTGAAATTTCACTCCTACCTCTTCCTGGAGAAAGAGATTTTACATACATTAAGCTAAAAAGTAATGAGGAAGGAAATCTGTTTTTACTAACATTTCATTGTAATTTTTTTTTACACTTTATATATGGAAATGGATTGAAGAATGACGTTGCTTCATATATATCATGTATTATTTGAAAATATTGCTTGTGGTCACTAAAGATTGAATTTATTCATGTAATTAATTAATTCACTGATTCATTTATTCAAGAAACACACTTAAATTATTTCAGTCTCTGCAAAGATGTTAAGACATTCCAAATCAGACCACAGATGATGTGACGAAGCTAAAACTATGGTAGTTGCTAATACAGAGAAGAGCCTTTCTGGGAAAAATAAAAATCAAAGAAAACTGGATAATTAATTTTTAAAGAACTTAATTTCTGACTGTCCGATCTGACAAAATGATATTGATATTGTTTCATAGAACAATATCAAGCCTCTTTATGATCACATGACTAAGAACTCATCTCTTTTACAACAGTTTCAGTTTTTATGGAAACTCATGAACCACACTGATTCGAATTCAGTGAGGGATAATTTAAGTTTAACCTCCTGGTCAGCCGGTTCTACCTTCTTGGCGATAGTTATGTAGGTTTGAATCTGACTCCATTTCATACGGTTGAAAGGTGAACGGTTAGATTGTTGTCTAACCTGGAGTACGCTTCTCTTCTTCGCAGTTTGGGAAAATTCCATCTAATCATTTTAAGGGTTCAGGTTAAGTTTTGTTTTCTTAAGGAAATCGTTGTCAGCTACGCTAGTCTACACTCATGTCCTCTGGCTCCGATTACTCAAATTTTTAAAAGCTTTTTTATAATGAAACACGTGAAGCATACAGAAAAGTATGGAGAATATTATAACACTCGTGTACCCACTACTTAAATAAAGAAAAAAAAAATACAGATGTTACCCAAACTTCCTGTGCACAGAGACCCAGTTGCCTTCGAGTCGATTCTGACTCATACAACAAAGTAGAACTGCCTCATAGGGTTTCCAGGGAGCAGCTGGTGGATTTGAACCGCTGACCTTTTAGTTAGCAGATTTTACAGGATTTGAAAAGAGCAGGGCTTTGAGATATTGCCCAAGTCCAGGTTATGACCATGCATTTCAGAGTTTTTAATGGAATGCTTTTCCAAAAGCACTGTGGATGAGTCAGTGCTGGTCAAATTGCCTGCAGATGAAATGCTCCACTTGATCCTATCTGTAATAAATACACTTTTATTACTGTCGGACTATTTAGTTTATGTGCTGAGACTACAAAAGTGTTGAGCTGGTTATTCTGCGATTATACAAATGTATTAGCACCTGAAGCATGCCTCATTTCCATGAAATATGGTACCTGCTGTTTAATCCTTACATTTAAAAGGAATTAGATTTGTGATGATCCTTACAGAGTATGTTTGAATACAGTGTTTTCCTAATTTTTGTGTGTGAGGGTCTCTCTCTTTGAATTCTTTATTCTGTGCTAATTCATGTCCCTATAGGAGTTTTCCTTAAAAAGGAACAAATCTTTTGATTTCTCAAATAGCCTTCCACCCTATGAAGTATTGAAAAATGGAAGAGAATAAGTTTTCACCCTGGGGGATTGATTTGTTCCTACTGTTTGGGAATGACCTTGACTGCTCTTAGGAGGAGACTATAGTAACTGAGAATAAGCTTCCCATTGGATTCAGCAAAGGTCAGAATCTGAATAGTGTCCAGAATTTATTTTGTAATCCACAATTTTTTGAGACTTGGAAAACTTGAAAAGGATTCAGAAAGTTATTGTGCAAGAGAAGTTTTTTGGAAACGTATATTTGTGTATGTGTGTGTGTGTGTGTGTGTGTGATTTTTTTTTCTGGAGAAGTGATAGTCCATGTGTGATCTAGGAAAGATTTTCAACAACTTCAGGGATTATATTCTAACCAAATTGGCCTGGTTGTCTTTATTTTCCCCAAGAATTTAATAAACTTAATTCAACCCCGATCAATGCCATAAGAAATAATGTCAAACTAAACCAGTTATGATCAATTGACAAGTGTTTATTGACTTTATGCCTACTGCTTTACAGAGTCTCATGGACTATTGGAAATGAAAATTAGATGTGGTCTTTGTCTTCAAGGCAAGTTTACTTTCATCTTAGAGGCAAGACATTCCTGGGTGACATAAATACCAGTGCAGAACAGCATAGGGCTACATCAATTCTCAGGATTCTTCCAGCTCTGTGAAAAATAATTTTATGTCTGCAAACATGTCTTATACATGGGAAAACCTACGTGTATATTTTATGTAGTTTCCTACTAAAATTAAATGATATATCAGTATCTATATTTCTATCCAATTAAATTTCATATTATGCTAATTTGAATTTATTTCAGAAAACTTTGTTAATGAACTGTTTTTTTAATTGTAATAACTACTTCTATTAAAAAAACAAATCACCAAACCTATTGCCGTCAAGTCGATTCCAACTCATAGCAACCCTATAAGACAGAGTAGATCTGCCTCCATAGGGTTTTCAAGGAACGGCTGGTGGATTTGAACTGCCAACCTTTTGGTTAGCAGCTGAGCTCTTAACCACTACACCCCCAGGGCTCTTCTATACTTCTATGTTGTCGTTGTTGTTAGGTGCTGTAGCGTCAGTTCCAACTCACAGCGGCCCTGTGTACAACAGAACGAAATACTACACGGTCCTGCTCCATCCTCACAATCGTTGTTATACTTGAGTCCATTGTTGCAGCCACTATGTCAATCCATTGTGTTGAGGGTCTTCTACTTTTTCACTGACACTCTACTCTACTAGGCATGATGTCCTTCTCCAGGGACTGGTCCCTCCTGATAACATGTCCAAAGTATGTGAGGTGAAGTCTCGCCATCCTCGCTTCTAATGAGCATTCTGGCTGTACTTTTCCAAGACAGATTTGTTTGTTCTTCTGGAAGTCCATGCTATATTCAATATTCTTCTCCAATATCATAATTCAAAGGCATCAAGCACGTGATCTATCAAGCAGTAAGTGTTTTACAATGATAACTCATTTAATCTGTCATAGAAACCTTATGAGATAGATCTATTATTTTCATCTCTCTTTTACAAATAAGGAAACCAGAGACGTTAAGTAATTTGCCCAAAGTCACACAGCTAATGCAAGATGGAGCTAGGATTTGAACCCTGATAGTACATGAGTCCTGGTGGCATAGTTGTTAAAGTGCTCAGCTGCTAACCGAAAGGTCAGTGGTTCAAATCCACCAGCCGCTCCATGGGAGAAAGATGTGGCAGTCTGCTTCTGTAAAGATTTGCGGCCTTGGAAACCCTATGGGGCAGTTGTGCTGTGTCCTGAGGATTACTGTGAGTTGGAATCAACTCGACGGCAATGGGTTTAGTTTTTTGGTTTTCGTCCAGCTCCCGTCTCTTAACCCTATGCTATGCTTCCACTTCATTTTTAGTTTTGTCTGTTTTATTCTTTATCGTGTATAGCCAGTTGTATTCTTAATTTTTTTTCCTATTCTTTAATGAAAACTAGATACTAGTCAGAAAACAGGTGGAAAATTCATAAATTTTTAGAGATTGCTTTTGCCATTCTGGGGTATATTTTTACTAATTGTGAGTAAGTTGGTACTTTAGGCTTGCCATCTCTCCCTCCAAAAAAAAGGTAGAAATAAAGAAACATAGAAAATAGCACAGTACATCTTGTTATATCATGGTGAAATTTTGAGTGCTTATTTCTTTGAATTTGGGTCAAAGGAACCTCAATTTTTTGACCAATCGTTAAAGATACATTCTATGACTCTATCTCTTAAAGTTTTGACTCACTCAAGTGATTGTTTAGGGGTTTCATCTGGGATGGAATGAGTGAGTGGGATGGATGTAAGCCATTCAGGAATCTGGCTCTATCAAGACTGGAAATCTGATACTTATTGATTGCTCTTAAATGAAAATCATGTAAGAGTAACTAATAAGGTGGCGGTGTTAGCTGCCGTTGAGTTGACCCACGACTCATGGCGATCCCATGTGTTACAGAGTACAGCTGCTCCATAGGATTTTCTTTTTGGAAGCAGGTCTTCAGGCATTTCTTCCATGGCTGGGTTCGAACTGCCAACCTTTAGATTAGCAGACAACTGTAAACTGCTTGCGTCACTCAGGCTTCTAATCAGTAAGATAGGTTCCCAAATCAGATTATTTCTATTCCTTCTCCCAGGCTTTCCCATATGATTTTTAATGGGGAGTATAACATTTGTAGAAAGAGAGTTATTTTAATGGGATGAAACCTCAGAGTATCATTTTCTTGAGTTTTGATTTTAACATAGGCCTCCTTTAGCTAAGAATTGAAAATGAAGAGACTGAGACCTGTTTGACCCCTGCCTGTCATTATGTCGCCTCCCTAGTAACTGCATGAAAGAAACAAACCTGACTCGATGCCTGTTTACTTCAACAGTCTATTAGTGTCACTTTGAGGTCCTGAGAGTTGCCCTTGCTATTATTCAAGGTCTTGTTTTACTGGCAGAACTTGGACTTGACAGCTTTCTGGTTTTCCCCAAATAGTTCTGGACAGGTGTGTTGATTTGTTAACACCAGATGAGATGCACACTTGTCAGTTTGGCTGAAAATAGCTTTGTGATTCTTGCTGTGAAATCTCATTTGTGTATTTTCTGGCCATTATAGAGGAATTGCAAACTGACATGGATAGAATGTCCTTTTCCTAAACGCTAGAAAGCACTAGAAATTAAATGAATATTTTATCCATAAGTTTAGGGTTTAAAATAATGTAGGCAGTCCCTTTCTACAAACTGGCATTATCTTCCGCCTCGAGCTCCCTTCTCTGCATCATCATCATCATCATCACGGAGGAATTCTCGTCGGATGGAGGACTCTCCATCTGCAGATGCTTCACTTGTGCTGTGGCTCTATGGCCACTATGGCATTGGTCTGTGTGGGGAAGGTTTTTGACAGGCCTGCCATGTGCTAACATTATCTGTCAGGTGATGGATGAAAAGATAGGTTATATCCAAGATTGGTTGGATAAACACCATTCCGTTCTGTCTAGGTTATTTAACCATATCTATTGATTTGTTATATTAACTGCCAGGGGACTGAAAGATAGGGTTATCACAATTTGTCTCAGTTTTCTCAGATAAGGAAGCTCCAAATGAGTGTGAGAACAGGATATAAAACACACTAATAGAGAAGTTGGAGAAATAAGGCTGGCGGAGATAGATGAAAGCCCTAATGTGAGGACCTAGAAGATACTGGTTTCAATGACTTTTGAGAAGGAAGCTATTTATTTACACAGGAAAAGATTTTCATCCTAACCATTAAACCCCTGTATTTACTTATCGGTCTTCCTTTAAAATATTCCTTAAGATAGACGTGTGTGTGATCTGATGGATGTATTTTTGTGTCTGATGATATTCTGCTCTCATGTTTTTGTCACTCAATTCTAACTGCAGGCCCTTCTCCTGCCTCGCTTTGATGATGAATAATTCAACATGGGAGTAGATTTAATGATCACTTAGCATAATCTAGATTTTTCCTCCAGTCCATTTCCTTTACAAATTATACAGTTGCCTTAAAAATTTTTTTTTTAATTGAAAACTTGTCCTGACAGTATTCATTTAGAAATTCTGAAGATAGTCATCTATATCTTTTGAGAGTTTTGTTCTTAATCAGAAGTTTTCTCTCTACTGTGATCTCTTAGCTCCGTGATGACGGAGTGTAGGGAGAGAAGGAGAACAGCGAAGTAGACAAGGCAAGCAATATAATCAGGGCGAAACCCTCCTGAACAAAATTCTTACTATAGGAACAACTTTATAGAGCAACGTAATGAAACTTTTCTTAAAAAGATAAAAAGACTTCCGCAATCCTTTCACCCTAATATATGAGCTATTCTTTTTGCATGTGCGTTTAATCTTAACCCCTATAGATATCATTTTCTTGTGAGGATTTTTTAATGGTGTTTTCAGTTGTCTCATATGCATGCGAAAGCTGGACAATGAATACAGAAGACCGAAGAATTGATGCCTTTGAATTATGGTGTTGGTGAAGAATATTGACTATTCTGTGGAATACCAGAAGAACGAACAAATCTGTCTTGGAAGAAGTACCGCCAGAATGCTCCTTAAAAGCAAGGATGGCGAGACTTCGTTTCACATACTTTGGACATATTATCAGGGAGTATCAGCCCCTGGAGAAGGACGTCATGTTTGGTTAAGTAGAGGATCAGCGAAAAAGAGGAAAATTCTCAACGAGATGGATTGACATAGTAGCTGCAACAATGAGCTCAAGCATAGCAATGATGGTGAGGATGGCACAGGACCGGGCGCTGTTTTGTTCTGTTGTACATGGGGTCGTTATGAGAACGGACTCAACAGCACCTGGCAACAACATAGAGATCATAATAATGTAGACAGGTTTTCGTATGTTGACTTATGAACTTAACATTTTATCATACTATTATATTCATCCTATAGTTTAATTTCTAAATAGGATTGTATCAAGGAGATGTACCTAATTTCCTAACTTACTCGTGTGTTGTGAACTATTTAGGTTGTGTCCATTCTTTGGCTATTGTTAAAAAAACAAAAACCCACTGCCATTGAGTCCATTCCGACTCATAGCGACCCTATAGGACAGAGTAGAACTGCCCCATAGGGTTTCCAAGGAGCGGCTGGTGGATTGGAACTGCTGACTCTCGGTTAGCAGCCAAACGCTGGGCCACCAGGGCTCCTTGGCTATTATAAGTAGCCAAATATAATGTGTGTTAGTCTATTCAGAAAACTCTTAATTTGAGCACCCATCAACCACTGTTGTAAAAATGCTTTCTAAAATGGCTGCATGATATTCCAGTTGTAGTATGCTTTGCTTCTGAAAATTTGGGCATTCTTTATTCCATGTGAGTCTTTTCTCAGATACCATTTTTTTCTCTGCACCATCCTTGAATAAAGAGCCAGGTTTTTACCATCAGTCTGTTCTTGAGTGCTACTACAACCTCTCCTCGGATCTAGAGGTTACATTGATATGCCTAGTGCTGGCCCATTTCTGGTGTTTCCTTTCTGCTGTCTGGCATGCACGGCTCTCGGGTGGATCTCTTGGATTGAGTCCGGGGTTTCCCTTGCTCCTCTTGTGAAGGCGTGCTCCCTGTTCTCCTGTCTCTGCTGTTGCTGATCCTGTCTTTACCTGAGGCACATTGACTTGCCCGAGCCTCTGCCTCGCTGACAGTTCGCATCACTGGACGCAGTAGTCTCATGAGTGAGAGAGTCTGTGGGAAGTGGTTCTGATGTCGGCTGGGTGGTGGGTGGAGGAGAGAACTGCTCCCGCCACCTCAGAAACAAGCCCTGGTGTCAGCAGTTCAGGCCCCAGGCCGCTAATGGAGGCATCATTAGGACCACCTGGGCCAAAGTTAGAGCTGTTTCTCAGAGACTGATACTATTTCACTGATTTTCTCAATTTTCAGTGCTGTTATAATTTTGCCTCTTCTGTGTTGGCATGGATATTTCAGTTGGAAATTGTGGGAGGTCAGGCGAAGCTGAGTGAGTAAATTTGGTGTCGCTGCAACACAGACTTCTGACACAGATTTGTTAAAGATGAGAATCAGGCTGCGGGTGAGTGGTTCCAATTCAGTGCCATGTTGGATCTCAGCGTTGGCTGTCTATATTGCTGAGGCTATCGGACGGCACTACTGTATGAAGACACAGGCTGGGATGCATTCATGCATTCAGTGCCTGTTGGGATAGGACGCATATGCTCTATCCTTTAGGGTTCTATAGCCTCACACAGTCTAGGCTCGTCATGACCCCTGCTCCAAGTCTGATGCTGTTGTATGGGTCAGACTCTGAAGAGCTTGGTATAGGCCATGCTGTGTGTTTGAGTATATATATACACTGCACCCGTCTGTCAGTTTATTGTACTGTGGTTATGTGTTGCTATGATGATGGAAGCTATGCCACAGATATTTCAAATAGCAGCAGGGTCACCCATGGTGGACAGGTTTCAGCAGAGTTTCTAGATTAAGACAGACTAGGAAGAAAGGCCTGGAGATCTGTTTCTAAAAATTGGCCAAGGAAAATGCTATGGATTGCAACCAAATAGTGTCAAATATATTGCTGGAAGATGAGCCCCCTACATTGGAAGACACTCAAAAGACACAGTGGCCTCAACAGTGGTTTCAAACATACCAACTGTTGTGAAGATGGCACAGGACTGGGTAATGTTTTGTTCTTTTGTACATGGAGTTTCTACGGCTCGACTGCAGCTAACACCAACAACGTGTGTGTACCAGTAATCAATTTATGCTGCAATAATGGTAGAAGGGCTAAGATTTGTAGGAATTGGTTATGTTCTTTAAGAGGCATCCTTTTTATCGTGATAATTTTTTATTTGCACTGGGAACAATCATCTGATATTTTCAGTTAGTATTCTTTCAGATGAGGACGTGAAGCCTCAGACATGCGAACATTCACACAGCTAGTAAGTGGTACAGCTG
This sequence comes from Trichechus manatus latirostris, assembly GCF_000243295.1. Lineage (NCBI taxonomy): Eukaryota > Metazoa > Chordata > Mammalia > Sirenia > Trichechidae > Trichechus > Trichechus manatus. The sequence continues at coordinate 1,522,937 of NW_004443957.1, read as the reverse complement.
AGATGAGAACCTGGTTTTTCCTAAACCAAGTCCGGTACTTTTTCCACCACTAGACCAACTCACAATACATGGTACCACACCACTGAATCATTTACCTTCCAGGTGATTACATTGCAATGGATTTATTCTTTGCTTTATCATTTATCCATTGGACAGGTCTCTGAACCATGATTGCCCCACTTTTAAGAAATATCAGCAATGCCTTGCTTGATTTACCTGAATGTCAAACTGCTTTCAGTGTGTATTGAATAATTGTGGTGTGTGTTTAAGGATTTATTCTCAGCGATTCATCTGCCTTGTTTCACTCCAACTAGCATGATGTATTACCTCTGGGATGGTTGATAAATAGGATACCTGCTTGAGGGAAGTGACACCTTTTATGTGGGACGTACTTAGGATAAAATGGATGATTGAAATAAATGAAGTTAATTAGATGAAGGAAATTAAAATGAGTAAATAAAATATTTGAATTCAGATTTGCAGAGAGCAACAAATCTTATGATAGGCTGTCTTAGTGTGCTTGCCCGGTGACTAAGCATTAAAAAAAAGAGGCAGGTGTCTGTCTTGTTTTTGACTGTTTCTTGCAGTATCTTTTGTTTGTTTAGTTGATGTTGTTTTACGAGGAATGTTCTTTGGAAAAAAATTCGGAAAAAAATAAGTTCACCCTCAATCTATCACCTAGATATAAGCTAATACTTAAAAAATATGAATATATACATATTAATAATACATAATAATGTTGTTTTCTCATTTAAAACTATATCATGGGCTTTTTTTTTCAATTTAATAATGCAGTTTTTGACCAACATTTCTAATTGCTTCATGAAATTCTATTGTATTCAGCTCCCTAGTAGTGAACATTTAAGCTATTTCCAATTTTTTACCATTATAAATAATGTTACAGGGAATATTCTTGTATACATACCTTTGTGAACTTGTTTAATTCTTTTTTTGAGAAAAATTCCTAGTAATAGCATTGCTGGATTAATAGCATGCACATTTTAAAGACTTTTGAATCATATTGCCTAAATAGGAAATGCTAATGTGCCCTCCCAGCCATGTAAAGCAATGCTTATTCCCCTATGCGTTAGCCACCGTTGCTTGTTATCCATCCTTTTCCCTTGATAGTCTGGTAGGTAAAAAAATTGTGTATGGGCTTCTTTTTGCAGTCTTATATTGTAATAATGAGAGTCCTGGGTGGCGCAAGTGCTTTGTGATATGTTGTTCACCTAGATTGGCAATTTGAACCCACCCAGTAGCTCTACGGAAGAGAGGCCTGGTGAACTGCTTCTGTAGAAGTTATAGCCAAATAAATCCTTTGGAGCAGTTCTGCTCTGTAACAGGTGGTGTCACCGTGCTTCGGGGGCCAACCTGGTGGCAGCTAACAACAGCATTATAATAATGAGATTGAATTTTTCCCATATTTATTCTGTATTTCATCTTTTGTGGGTTTTCTGTTGAATATTCTTTGCCCATTTTTCTGTTGGGGAGTTCTTCATATCCATATTTTATTAAATATTTTATGTTTTTATCTTTTTAGAACTTAACGTATTTTTACATAAATAATGTGTGTGCGTTAAACGTTTTTTTGCCAACTGTGCCCTCCCCATGCAAAATATTTTTGTAAGCATCCTGTGCTAATTTTTACATGTTTTTTACATTTGTGGGAAAACTTTTTCCCTCATTAATATATCTGTGTCATACGTCTTTAATTCCTGTAACTTCATATTCCATTTTGATACGTGGTAGGACTAACTTAATTCAGTACACTTCTTTTTGCAGTATCTTCTTGCTTTTTCATGAGTTTATTCTTCCAGATGAACTTTAAGAGTAAAATATTCATGGACTATATTTGCAAAATCAATGTGAGAAATGTACTTGGAATTAGATTGTGTTCTCATAGGAAAGGCATCTTGGAGCACACGCATATATCTAGGATTTGAAATAGACATTAGAAATTTTGCAAGGATTTACAATTCTTGAGCAGGAGAAAGAAAATAGCCCAAGAAATGTTTCCTCACCTCAGGTGAGGTCGACTTGGGGGAGACGAGGTTGTATGTATTTTAAGTTCATTCTGTTCTATGAGCAAGAACTGGCAAGTTAATTCTGGCACCCATTGTATCTTCATTTAACCCAAACGTTGAGCCAGGAATTTCAGGGTAAAGCAGCCTTGAAATTTGTTTATTTATTTTTCAGAATCATTTAAGAAGCTTTCCAGGTAGAAAATTATGCATGAAAAGGCAGTTCCTCTTGTTCACCAGGAGGCCCTGGGTGGTGCAAAGGGGTAATGTGCTTGATGCTAACCGAAAGGTTGAAGCTTCGAGTCCACCTAGAAGTGCCTTGGAAGAAAAGCCTGGTAATCTTCTTCTGAAAAATCAGCCATGGAAAACCGTGTGGAGCACAGTTCTGCTGTGACACACATGGGGTCACTATGAGTCGGAGTCGACGTGGCGGTAACTGCTTAGTTGTTATCATGGGCCTCAGGTAGTGTTAAGAGACTTTGGTGTCAGTCTGCCTGGCTTTGAATCCTGGCTGCATACCACATACTGACCATGTGACCCTGGGCTTGTTACTTCTCTGTGCCTCAGTTTCCTTAGCTATCAAATGAAGGTAATAATAGCATCTGTCTTACAGCATTCCAAAGTGCTTAAACAGTGTCTGATACGCAATAAAAGCTCATAGTAAAAGTGGAGATGATGATGATGATAGAATATGTGTGCAAATTCCAGAGTACCTTGTAGGTACAGTAGGAAATGGTTGTGTTCTGTGGTTACATAGTAGCTGTTGAGCCATAGTCTGTGGTCACCAAGAAAGACATATCTTACACATAGGCATTGGATGGAGCAACGCTTTACGTGTAGAGAAGAGAGAGCAGCGACAGCTTCAATAATGGGCCAGTGGGTCACACCCCTCAGCAGCTGAGGCAGGCCTGGTGGTCTGCACACACCATTCTTGTCCTGCAAAAGAGGGACCTCGTTCTCTCCCCACCAGAAACAGATACAGTAGTGGGGCTGACCAGGTGCCATATGTCGTACATGCATAAGTAGTAAACAGTCTGGGTACCTGGAACAGGGAAAGAGTTTCCCTTGACAAGGAAGAAGAAACTGGGAAAGAAGGAGGCTTGGTTCCCAGCCTCCATTATCAGGGAATGTTCCAGCACAAGGACTCTATCAGGGGGTCCATGTGTAAGGGTCAGAGCGCTGTGTAATAGACCACTTCCCTAACAACAGTGATGACTGCTGACTCCCTGTCCCCTCCGTCCACTGAAGGAGGACCTCAGATCTACCCGATGCATTCTGAGGAAGCGCTGATGGAGAGCCGACATGGCACACAGGGTATGTGGTGTGCTACAACAGGCTTGGCTGTGTTGGTTTTGCTCAGAGAGCTTATTGCTGTGGCTTTCAGGATGTGAAACAGTGGTTAATGGAGACAAGGAGATTAATAGGAAAATTTAAAATAATTTAGTGACTAATAACTTAGTGGCCTATAAAATCTGTACCTTGATATGGAGGGTGGCTATCCTAATAACTTTCGTAAGCTGTTTTAAAGTCCGTTGGATGCTTTTAGGAGCACATTCATTTTTCATCTTTGCTCTTCCATTCAGGAAACATCAATAAGGTTTAATAATTCCTGGCATTTCTGGAAAGATAAATAATATTATAGATTATTAAGGGTTATTTTTCATTTTTAGGATGAAGAAACAGTAAGAGAAATCCTTGCTGAATGAAAATTATGACTTACTGATTGTGATTACAGGGTTAGTATGAACTACTCAAGTGTTTCAGTGCTCATAGATTCTTTTGCTATTGGTGGTAAACTGAGGAATGCTATTAACTATGATTATGTATTGATTATTGAACACCTACTCTATTCCATTCCTACTCTGTGTACTTTATATGCCTTATCTGTGATCCTCACAATAATTTCTCAGAGTAGGTATTTTACAGTTGAGGAAATGCAGGCTCAGCAAGCTTGAACAACTGATCCAAGGGGATACAGGTTTCCACTCCTAAGCTTGTGTTCTTTCTACCATACTTTGTAGTAAAGGCTTTTTGTACAATTGACTGTTCTGTAAAAAAAAATGTTTTTACTTTTAGTAAAATCTATCCTATAGGATGCAGTTCACTATGGTGAATTTGGCATTGGAGTTCTACAGTCAAATGCTGGGTCAGGAGATTAAATTAGATAATGTACACAAAGTGTCTAGCGTGGAATCCGTTACACAGTCAGTGCTTCTTCTTCACTCCAGCCTCTGGTTTTGGGTTTGGCTCCTGCTGTGCCTTCTGAAGGAGCCTTGGTGGTGCAGTGGTTAAGTGCTGGGCTGCAAACTGAAAGGCCGGCAGTTCAAATCCACGAGCTGCTCCTTGGAAACCCTGTGGGGCAGTTCTACTCTGTCATAGAGGGTTGCAATGAGTTGGAATTGACTTAGTGGCAACGGGTTTGGTTTGGTGCCTTCTGAGGTCCAGTGGAATACAGCAGTCAAGAGAACAAGCGGGGAAATCAGGGTGAGCTGAGTTAGACATGGCGCTCTAACTTAGGGCAATAGATCAGTTGGAGTGTTTTGCCTGCAAGTAAAAGATCTTGCTTCCACATGGCTTATACCAAAGGGGAAACATGATAGAGCTGGTCCAGCGTTTGCTGATCCAGCTGATCCATCTCTCTGTCTGCTCTAGTCAACATTAGCATCATCTTTTAACTTGTAGCAAGATGGCTGCAGGACTTCTAGAAGTCATATATCCAGACGTGACAATGTCTAGGAATAAAAGGGGTAGTTTCTTCTTCTGGACTTTTCTTAGGAGAGAGGAACGTTTTCCTAGAACCCTCCCCACTTCCCAGGAAACTTCTGCTTCTGTCTCATTAACCAGATTAGTCAAATAATTATGAACAAAATGAAAAATTAACTCTGCACCTCAGGGAGGGATGGCTTCCCTGGATGCACATGGCTACATGGAGAAGAATGGAGGCCTGCACAAAAATTACCAAGTTTCTGTTGAAAGGAGGAAGGAGGGAAAGGAACCTTAATTTCCTCTTGTATAAAACGGGAAATCTCACACTACTTACCCCACATGGTTGTCTAATGAGGCAACCACTGAAGACCAGCATAGGACAATGGATTGCCATGAATTTGAAAGAGCGTGAGAACAAGTGCCACACATTCTGGGCTCTACGTAGGCTTAGTTACTTCAAGCTGTACAATTTTAAGCTGTCTCATAATGTCTTTTATTCATTTATTTAACAACTATCTTTTGAGAGCCTACCATGTGGCTTCCTTAGGGCGCAGTGGTGGTTCAGTGGTAGAATTCTCGCCTTTCATGAAGGAGACCCAGTTTGATTCCTGGCCAATGCACTTTATACGCAGCCCCCACCTGTCAGTGGAGGCTAGCGTGTTGCTCTTATGCAGAACAGATTTCAGCAGAGCTCCCAGTCTAAGATGGACTCGTGATCTTAGTCAATTTTAGGCCTTAGGAAGAAAGGTCTGGTGATCTGTTTCTAAAAAATCAGCCATTGAAAACCCTATGGCTTACAATGGTCGGGTTCACAGTGGATCCTAGAGATGGTGCAGGACTGGGCAGCATTTCATTTTGCATGGGGTCGCCATGAGTTGGAGGCCAACTTGATGACAGCTAACAACCACCACCACCATGTGGCAGACACTGTGCTAGGAACCAGATACATTGCATACCTGCCCTCTCTGTGTGTATGTACTGTTAACTATGATTTTATATTGCATGGTATGTTTGTCCCACACTGTATTATATACTTTATATGCATTATCTCTGATCCTCATCATATCTTCTCAGAGTAGAAATTTTACAGTTGAGGAAATGCATACAGGAATGTCAAATGCATCTTGTCATTAGGAAGTGGTGCTTGGGAGAAAGGAAGCCTCCTCCAAGTTCAAAGTATTCTCATTGTTTTGAAGGAGTCCAGCAAATCACACTCTGCCTCTCTCATTAGTAAGCATTGTAGATATGTTAACTTGCCTTGTAAATTGGTAGCTAAAGTATCTCACACATTTATATTCTTTAAGGTCCATTATTTTTCTGGAAAATGGTAATTTATTGTTTTGATTAGTGACAGATTGGTGTGAAAGCATGGATTTTATGCAACACCAAAAGAGCTAAACCTCCTGTTATGAATTGAATTGTGTCCCCCCCAAAAATGTGTCAACTTGGTTGGCTGGGCCATGATTCCCAGTATTGTGTGACTCTCTACCATTTTGTCATCTGATGTGATTTTCGTATGTGTTGTAAATCCTACCTCTATGATGTTACTGAGGCAAGCTTAGAGGCAGTTATGCTAATAAGGCAGGACTCAATCTACAAGATTAGGTCCTGTCTTAAGTCAATCTCTTTTGAGATGTAAAAGAGAGAAGCAAGCAGAGAGACAGGGGGACCTCATACCACCAAGAAAGTAGAGTCAGGAGTGCACGTCCTTTGGACCCGGGGTCCCTGTGCTGAGAAGCTCCTAGACCAGGGAAAGATTGATGAGAAGGACCTTCCTCCAGAGCCTACAGAGAGAGAAAGCCTTGCCCTGGCACTGGCACCCTGAATTCAGACTTGGACTGTGAGAGAATAAATTTCTCTTTGTTAAAGCCATCCCCTGTGGTATTTCTGTTATAGCAGCACTAGATGACTAAGGCACCTCCCTTCTGCTTATTTAAGACATCAAGTTAATTTATGAAATGTGCAAGAGGAGAAGTGATTTTCTGAAGAAAATAATCAGTATTAGAAATGATGGTTTGATTAATGTTTTGGGGGGGCAACTATGTTATATCTAACACTATATTCTTTATAGATGTTGCTATTGTAGGGAAAGAGGTAACAAAAAAAAGACATGGGAAGTTTCAGGAAATATCAAACAATGTGCTAACAAAACTTGTATATGATTTAGTTACACATCCTACCAATTTTCCAAGAAAAGGGAAAAACTCTTTTCTGTTTGCTTTAGTAAATCCAAAAAAAAAAAAAAAAAAAAAAACCCAAACCTGTTGCTGTCGAGTTGATTCCAACTCACAGCGACCCTGTAGGATAGAGTAGAACTGCCCCATAGGGTTTCCAAGGAGCAGCTGGTGGATTTGAACTGTGGGCCTTTTGGTTAGCAGCCGTAGCTCTTAACCATGGCACCACCAGGGCTCCCTTTAGTAGATATATATTCAGAAATAGAGTTAGCAGCTGGGTTCTTAACTATTTCTTTATTCACAGCACATAGATAGCATATGTGTGATTTGACAAGGAAAGAGATGTTTTTATCTTTTTATCAAGTGGCCCAGTGAAAAAATTAATATTTTCGGGGGGATGGTCAGTACAGATGATGATTTTCTGTTCAATGTCAGATGGTGCAGTTCTGGGTCTTTAAGCATGGTCCCTGGGGGAAAGTTGTGTTGCCATTTTCTGTGTTCCATAAATGACATCATAGCTTTCACTGGGTTGGTTAGTGACCCTGCTATTTTTTTTTTTTTTTTTTTGTTAAAGATAGAAATATATGAAATTTAAGAAATAGGTTTCTCCAGAACAGATGGTGTGTGAGATGTTTGCAAATAGCCATTGGCAGGTGTTGTGGAGAGGAGATGCTTCAGCCAAGGGAAGACGCCTGTCCTGTGCATGTCTTTAACCTGGCCATATTGCATTTGTGTGACATTTCCTGTCATCTTTCAAACCTTATCAAAATGGAGGCTTGAGGCCAGAGGATGTGTTGGTGCATGATAACTAGGCCAGAGCGAAGCTGTAAATGTTACATCTTTTCAAATATATTCTAAACCTCTTCTGTTTAACCAGCTGAAGTCTTACCTTTTGCTCCAAGGTACCTGAGGTACGCTGTGCTATTCTGAAAAATATGGTGTCTATGCTGCTCATCTCTAAACTTCCATTTGAACAGGGTTTGCTGTCAGAACAAGTAGACCCTTAAAGATAAACCTGTGCCCCCCAAAATAGTATAAGTGATTAGTCAGAATCTTTCATCAGGGTCAGTTAATAGTACTCTGTATGGCTCTGTGATAGGAGAACAGGAACTTAAGTTCCTGAGTACTGCTAAGTTAGGGCAGAAAATCGATTTTGGTTACTAATGTGAGGAAAGTTCTTTGACAACCTGACTTTATTCCTGGAGTTGGTATTTGGCTGTAGGCATGTTTGATCAATTAAAAGGTAGTCTGGTGAGTCAGATGACAAGATTTTCCTTCTTGTTGCTGTTGCTGTTGTTAGCTGCCATCAAGCGGACTCTGACTCATGTTGACTTTATGTACAACAGAGTAAAACGTTGCCTGGTCCCGAGCCATTGTCCAGCACTATATCGGACAATATTCTGTTGTGATGACAAGGGTTTCATTGGCTAATTTTTGAAGGTAGATCACCAGGTCTTTTTTCTAAGTCTTAGTCTGGAAGCTCCACTAAAACCTGTCCACCATGGGTGAACCTACTAGTATTTGAAATATTGGTGTATAGTTTCAAGCATCACAGAAACGAACGCCACAGTACGACAAACCGAAAGATGGGTTGTGGTTTCTTTCCTACTCTTCCTTTTTTAAAAAATTTTTAGTAGGTGGTGGTGTTGTCGTTAGTTGCCTTCCAGTCAGCTCTGACCCCCACGTAAAACAGAACGAAACATTGCCTGATCTTGCGCCATCTTCACGATCACTGGTATATCTGAGTCCATGGTTTCGGCTGTTGTGTCAATCCTTCTCATTGTGTGTTTCTCCGGTTTTTGCTGACCCTCTACTTTACCAAACGTGATGTCCGTTTCTACCAGTTGGTCTTTCCTGATGATGTGTCCAAAGTAAGCAAGTGTTAGAGGGAGAGAAATGACTAATCTTGAGCCATAGAAAATCCTAGGCAAAGAATAAGTAACTCTTCTCCAGTCGTTCAGAAACCAGACCACAGGTTTGCCAGATTATTTATTATCATCAGGCAGATGCATAGACATCAGAAATTTAGAGAGTATCATCTCTGTTTGCTCATATACAGGAACAGCAGCCTAGGAAGGATCCTTCCTTTCTCACAGAGCTCTGCCATCTGCCATCTGCGTAATATGCAGCCTAGGGGATTTATTTAGTGTCCTGCTATGCATTGTTAATTTTAAAGGTGAAGAATATGTTTGTTTGAAATTTTCCATTACCCTAAGAAAAATTACTAAAATTATTCATGAAGAATAGCTATCTTTTATTTGTACTGGAGGAAATACTGAATTGAAAAAAAAAGATATCTTACTTTGTGGCTAACATAAGCAGAGAGAAGGAACATGTAACCTTACTGAGAGGTTCAACAGCTTCTAAAATGAATACTACTAACATTACTCCTAATGCTACTTGATTTATTTAAAAGAGAAACGACGTAAATGTCTTCTTGTTGTATCATAATTATAGTAGTTTTAGACTTGTTATCAAATCATTTACTGGTTAGCAACTTTAAAAGAAAGTCAAATAAAAGCAATACCCAACAGTTGCTTGAAATCAATCATCAGGTTTCTCAAACTTACACTAATTTTTTTTTCAGATTGTGATATTTTAACCAATTGGCATTGAAAGTAGAGACATATTCAGTTTAAAACAAAACAAAACAGGCTTATCTTCTTACCAAGTTAGATTTCGTACTGTCCCTGATAGATGGCTTAATTGAAGTCAGTTGCATACTGAGATTTTTTTATGTTTAAAATGATTCTTCTAAGGTTATGACTCCTTGTAATTTGGTGCATTCTTGCTTTTCCTTGTTTAAAAATTAAATCTTTGGTAATTTTATGAAAAGCACACTATTAGCCCAATGAGTGAGGGTTATGAGATTTTTTTGTGTAGCTGATTGAATTGTTTTGTCTCTGAGTAGCTTTATATCAAAGAAATGCATGTTTTTTGTCATTCTTTGTATCTATTTTTCAAGCCAGTTAAATGCCTTACTGAACAGGGTGGGTAAGGCAACCGTGTGCTTTTTAGAACTTCCTCAGGAGATCTGGTTCATGCTTGTTATGTGGATATGGATCCATGATGGAGCAGCCAGCATTAGCGATAGGGGATGAATGTGGTTTAGTAAAACAAATATCATACCTTTCCTATGTTTGGTTTTACCCACATCAACTCTCCTTAAGGTCAAAACTTTGTAAATCTCTTTATAATATAGTACAGGGTTATGAGTACAGAACCTGCTTAATCAGTGTTCACGGACGCAATGAAATGGGTGTGGAATTGGTGGAGTCCACAGCCAGGCATATGAACCTAATTGGCATGTAGAAAGCTTATGTCCATAACACCATAGTTGTGGCCTGAGTAACTAATTACACCTTGTCAAGCCTTTACCACCTGCCTGTTCCCTCCCACCGAACCTTATTTCACTTTGCTTTTTAAAGGAGGCAGCATGAATGCCTATTTCCTTTGCCGTGTATGAGGGTGGTGATGGACAAATCACTTAACGTCTTTGGGTCTCACATGTGAGGTGGCCTGTTTCCCCTAGTGATGTATATGTAGATGGCAAAGCATATTGAGGTCTTGTAAATACTGACCCTGGGTGGTGCAAATGGCTAATGCACTTGGCTATTAACCAAAAGGTTGGCGGTTCAAATCCACCCAGAGCCACCTTGGAAGAAAGGCCTGGGAATCTATTTCCAAAAAATAAGCCATTGAAAACCCTATGGAGCAGAGCTCTGCTTTGATGTACATGAGGTCGCCAGGAGTTGTAGCCAACTGGCTGGCAATGTCTTGTGTATGTGTGTTGTTTTAAACTACTGACCCAGTTCTTTAGCTTGCTTCGAACGAATGAATTTGAGAATAACGAATGTTAATGTAGTCCACATGAGAAAATACGGACAACGGACAGACAGATTGAATACTCAGGTGGTATGAAATTATACTTGAATGTGCTTCAACACCAAAGGCATTTTTGTTCACTGCATCATCAGTGGGGATGTTTGGGATAACTTATGTCTAACTGATATTTTTGTCAGCTTTTCACAGATGGAGAGGATATAGGAGGAAAAAGCTGGGAAGCCTATAGGAAAAGAATGTGAAGGTTGAAGTAAAACCTCTTTGCAGTTAGGCATGGTCTATTTAAGAGGACACACCCTGAGATCATTCCTATATTTTGATGAATAAATTAATTTTTGGTGATTGTCTGTGCTCCAGTTCATTTTAATGCCTAAAAGGTGTTTAATTATGTTGATGAGAACACATTTTTAAATTGGAAAGTAGGCTGTTCTCATAAGCTCATAGGTTGCTTTTTCCTTCTTGAGATTCAGTTCTCATAGTGCAAGCTTGACTCTCTCAATTGAAGAGAATTTTTTGTTATTTTGGGGAGAGAAGAAGTTTTTGACCTAGGTGATCATTTTAGGTATTTCATTTTTTTCTTTTTCTCTTCATATTACCCAGTAATTTGATATTGATTGTTGACGAACCCTTTTTAGTTGACTTTCTATATTCTATATCCATTGGTTCAATTTCTGCTGAACTTTTACTATCTTTTTATGCATGATACATGGCTAGAAGTTAGCATATGCATGAATCAGTCAAGATGAATGCCTATTAGTCTTGCCATTCTCAGATCAGTAATCTTGTATTTATTTATTTATTTTATATCTGCTGTGTTCCTTAGGAATAATATGCCCCTTTTATGTAAATTGGTTAGATACTCTGTAAATTCAAGTTACAGTTTAAATGTGTCTATCTCAGACCTTCATAATATTAACCTGATATCTGCCAATCAAATACTCTGTCTGAGATCTCAGTAATGCACTAAGGGTCCTGTTGACCTTTGCTTTGAACCTGTAGTTAGAAACGTGGGCCATGCGCTCTACTGGGCAATTCTGTCTGGGTCCCACTTACGTAATTAGGAGCAAAATATCAAAAGGAAAGAAACCTTTAAAGCTTCTTTTAGAAGAATTCTAGTCAAGCTTTCTCATATTTGTAGGAATACCGTAATAGTTTTCTGCTCCAGGGCCCCAGAGCCTTTTCAGGTTCTAGGAGGAAGATTCTCTCATACTGGGACTTATTGTATTTTACACTGTCTTCTTTAACAAGAGGAGCCCTGGTGGCTCAGTGGTTAAGAGCTCTGGCTGCTAATCAAAAGGTCAGCAGTTCAAATCCACCAGCTGCTCCTTGGAAACCCTAAGGGGCAGTTCTGTTCTGTCCTATAGGGTTGCCATGAGTTGGAATTGACTTGATGGCAATTTTTTTTTTTTTTTCCCAACCGTATCCCCCATGTATTACAGAGTAGAATTGTGCTCCATAGTGTTTTCAATGGCTGTGAACTTTGTGGAAACAGATTGCCAGGGCTTTCTTCTGAGATGCCTCTGGGTGGGTTTGAACTGCCAACCTTTTGTTTGGTAGCTGAATGCAAACTATTTGTACCACCCAAAGACACTCCTTTCTATATGGAACCTATGAAATATGCAAAAGTTTATATCTGAAATATCTTTTCAGTGAGAACTGGCTTGTCATTGAATCCAAGATGTTAAAAAATGTTTTTTACATGTCCAATATTGAAATGGTCTCAAACTTCTTAACTGAGGGAATGGATTAAAATATGTAAATTGAATATAAACATACTGATAATTGTAAATTAATTTTTTTGCTGTGCATATTAAATAGGTGGTGAATTCAAAGATAGTATTGTTCTGGACATTGGAAAATGCTACTAGTCTGTAAATATGTATGTGGAAATTAATGTGGAATACACCCACTCCTCACTTATTGACATGGGTATGTTCCAAAGACCAGGTCATTGTACAAAAATCGGTGTTATGTCAAAATGGAGGATGACTACATCAGATCACAAAATAGAGGATGACTATATCATTACATAACTGCCAAATTACATCATTGCATAACTGCCAAACCACTGAGAATCATGGCCCAACCAAGTTGACACATAACCTTAACCATCACAACCAGTGCTACTCTCGCCTCTACCTTGACATTCATTATTGCCAGATGTATGTTGTTAATGCGTAAAATAGTCAAATAATACATTTTTTACTATTGTTGTGAATGCGAAATGTCGAATCACAAGACAGTTGATAAGTGAGGAGAAGGTGTACTTCAGTCAATCATGCTTTCATTCAGGAACATTTAGTAGCATCTACTAATTTTCAGATATTGTAGTAAATGTAAGGATTCAAGATAGACACACATGGGCCCTGTCATGAAGGAGCTCACAGTTTTGTGATATTTTTATTCTCAAGAATCTAGTTAATTTTTTAAAGTAGCTTATGGATGCTGTGAAAAATGTATCTTCTACTCTTAATGGTACCAAAAGAAAACCAAACCCGTTGCCGTCGAGCTGATTTCCAAGACTTTCACCTTTTGGAAGCAGATCACCAGGACTTTCTTCCAAGGAACCTCTGGTGGGTTTGAGCCACCAATCTTTTGGTTAATAGCTGAGCGCTTAACCGTTTGTGCCATCCAAGGACTCCTAAAGGTGTTTAAACACACTGTTTAACCGCACTCTCTTTGGGGCTTGGGGTCCATTTGGTATACCTTTGAAGGGTCTTGATTCAAAAGCCCAGGCCTCTTCTCCAAATGTCTGAATGACTGTTAAAGGACTGAGTTTTACTATGTGATCTGTTCTGTCCAGTGCAGTCCGTATGTCCTGACTTTTCGTTTTTATGTAATATTTGCAAAAAGCAGAAGAAATAACTCTAAATAGCTGTTATTTAAACAAGAGGAGATTTACCACTTTTACCCAAAGGCCTTCTCAGTGTGGTGAGGTACCAGCTGCTGTGGCCCAGTGGGCCATCTGGGCCTTCCTGGCTCACTTTGTCGTGGACACCGCTGCCCAGTTGTGTTGATCTGGCATCCAGCCCCCAGAGAGCGGCTTGAAAGTAAAATCAGAAGTTGGTATTCAGTTTACGAGATTGCAGGAGGCCCATGCAATGTCTGATCTGGCCTTGGTAATCACATTATTTATCTTGATTAGTTTTGTGGTTTATGTAAACTACAATAAAACCTGTGAAAGACGGAACCTGTGTAAGGCAGAAAGCTGTCCGAGAAGGAAAACTCAAATATTTTTCACTAAATAGAGAGTGATAGAAAAGTGGTGACTACAACCTGTCAAAGGTGAAAAACTTACGAGACCTGGAAAAAGAAGGCAGTCCTGTCGAGTTCCAGTTCTCACGGGTTTCACTGTATAAGGCTGCCCCTCAGAATGGCTCCTGGATACTGAATTTGAGACAGTTTCTTCTCTGGTCTCTTGCAAGCAAAGAGGGGATTGTGGAGTGAGCTATGGCCTGGATTTTCGTACATTTGGAGAAGTTTGAATTTGGTTACTGCGATTGAAACATTGATTGGCAATCAAAGCAGATGTGAAGATAAAGTTATGATTATTCAGATCATGTAAGTAACAATGGGTCTAAGAGAGTGGCAGACACATGTTCTTCATCTTCTGTTGAAATACTTCCCGTCATCCTTTAAGGCTAGGAACCATGACCATAAAATAGTGCGTAAGGCAAAGGGTAGGGGATAGCGGTGCCATTATTCCAGAGTTTTAGTTTGTTACGTTTATGCATGTTTGAGGTAAGTGTTTGGAACAAGATTTTGTGTTTACCGCATACTTTCCTTTATCCTAACATTGTATTGAATTGTGTTACTAAGGATTTTCTCAAACCTGCAGACATCCTAGCAAGTATTCTGTGGGATTATGGGGATCCCATGTCCTCTTACTTCTTCCTTTCCCTCCACAGTGTCCTATCGTTCACCCATTTTTCAAAACAACAATAATAGCAAAACACCGAAAACCTCATTTACAAATTGGAGAGCTTTATTGTTAATGACAAATCGATGGGTATTATGATCCCTGATATACATAGAAAAAACAAGGGTGTCCCTGCCAAGTTTCAACACTTGCTCATGGCTATATTAGATCATCTCCTGTTCGCCTGTAGGGATTATTGTGAGATGTTAGAGCAGTGAATAGCCCTGAACTTTCCTTATTTTGGATTGTTTGTACTCGTAGCTTTCTTATTAATTTTTTTCCTTGGGAAGTGCCAAAAAAGGATTAGGTATTTAGGAAAAGTGCAGAGGGGGGATAAGGCATATGTTGAAGAGTTAGAAGAGGGGCTTAGAAACGATAATCAACCTAGAATTACAGAATGATCACTGACTTAAGTAAAGAAGGCTCAGGAACCTACAAATTTGTCTTGATATTTTATTTTGTAGATAAAGAAGTTTAGGTCTAGGAAAATGAAATGATTTATGTAAGGTTTCAAGATGGTTATTGGAGTTGATATCAGAGCCCAAATCAACTTTCAAGCCTAAAGGCTCTTTTCAGTATTAAAAATAAGTAACCGAAAAATACTGAAGCTAGAAGGCAACAAACTCTTTCTCTTTTGGACAGGCAACAAGAGGAAAAGAACATAAACTGATTTTAAGTAATTTAAGATAGACTCTTTTTTGTTAGTGGACTCTCTTAATAATGGAATGGGGTGCTTTGAAATATTATTTATAGGAGATCTACACAATAAGATGCTTTTGGTATGGTCTTCAAGGAGAGGAGGGGAATGATTAGAGCCTCTAATCTATCCTTTGAATATTTACTAAAGGATACCAAGCCATGGTCTTTTCAGTCACCTGGTATGCTTATGAAAGCTGGCAATGAAAAAGGAATACAGAAGAGGAATTGATGTATTTGAATTGTGGTGTTGGCAAAGAATATTGCATATATCATGGACTGCCAGAAGAATGAACAAATCAGCCTTAGGAGAAATATGACCAGAATGCTCCTTAGAAGTGAGGATGGTGAGACTTTGTCTTGCTTACTTTAGACATATCATCACAAAAGGCCAGTCACTGCAAAAGGACATCATGTTTGGTAAAATAGAGGGTCAGTGAAAATGAGGGAAACCGTCAATGAAATGGATTGACATAGTTGTTGCAACAATGGACTCAAACATACCAAACTCATTAGGATGGTGCAGACAGTGTTTCGTTCTGTTATACATAAGGTCTCCACAGAGTTGGAGCTGACTTGATGGCAGCTAACAACAGCGATAATGACTATCAGGATCCTGCAGTTCAGAGAAGGAAAATATTGACAATCCTAACCTCTCCCTTGGTCCTCTGGTCTTGGCCTTCCTTTCCACTAGGGTAGCCCACGAGGAGAACTGTGTAACAACCAGCCAGAGCAGCTGTACTGGGTTTCTATTCTTTTGATCTGTAGCTACTAGTGTATCAGGTCAATAATAGACCTGTGATTCACTTCAGAATCTATAGTAAGTTTGCAATTGCCCTTTGTAGTTAATGGTTTAACTTTGTTTTGAATTGAATAATAGGATGTTCTCTAGCATATTTACTAGCATTTGTAAGTTGATCATCTGAGAAAAATAGCAATAAAAGGTACTAAACCAATCAGGATGATCTGGGGCATCTGGGTGAATGATTATTCTATCTGGGTCAACATCAGCATAGTACATCTTTCTCAGTCAGACTTTCTTCTTGCTTCCTTTTTCATGCAGACATTTATTTTCATACAGGGTGAGAAGGAGCAGATTTTCTCATAAAATTGTAATATTTTCATAAGACAAATGTAATAAAAAATTTATAGTTCTGTTAAAGCAAAAATAATACTAAGCCAATTATAGAAACTGATTGAAGTTTACTTAATATACAATTTGCAAATCAGGGCAAAATTTTTGACTAGAGAGTAAAAAATATTCCAAAGAAGAAAGAGCTTTCAGAGATTCTTATATCCCGGTTTATCACCAGTGCTTATACATTGCTATGGAAACAGGGCCAGCATAGTGTTTACATAATAACTTGTGAACATGGAACATTTTTTTGAAGAACAATTCAAAGAATTACTGACTGACCCCCAAACACAACTTCTAGTCTGGCCTTTAGAATTTCTGTTGTCAAAACTGACTGCATAGAGATAATTCTTTAAAACAGCACAATGGCCAAGGCAAATGCTCTTTGCTAATTAAACTGAGCTATTGTTGGAGCCCTGATGGCGCAGTGGTTAAGAATCAACAGCTCACCAAAAGGTCGGCTGCTAACCAAAAGGTCACCAGTTTGAATCCACCAGGTGCTCCTTGGAAACCGTATGGGCCAATTCTACTCTGACCTATAGGGTCACTATGAGTCAGAATTGACTTGACGGCAGTGGGTTTGGCTTGGTGGGGTTATTGTTTGACTTAAAGATGACTTTTAGGAAGCCGGTTTTTTTGACTCAGAGTTTAAGGTTCATAGATCACCTCAGGGTGATAAATTGGGTGGGTCATTTTCAACCTCCATGACTCCAGAATTCTGGATTCCATGAGAATGAAAAGCTCCATTTCACAATACGAGAAATAGGGTGAGCTTTTGCCCATATATGTAAATGTATATGTGTTTGTTATTGTCATCCCTTTGAAAAGTGCTAATTCTTTGGAATCCATGCAGTTGTGAGTGCCCAGCAATCAATGAACATTCAGCAGTGGTCTCCAACAAGGCTCTTAGTTTTTCTTTCTTAGTGGTTGCTGGACTATGAGCATCTCACTTGTTCATCAACAGTTTACTCTGCAATATTGCTAGAACTCTGAGGATTAATGAAGATTTAAGTATTCCCAGCAAGGAGGAAGTATGGATAAAAGAATATCTTTCCCTTTTTCTCTTAGGATTTTATCATTACAAAAGATAATTTATCTTGCTCATTAAGAACTGCTATTAATGCTTAAGCACAGGAGACAGTCGTATGCTTTTACCAAAAATAGTCTGGTGTTTTCACCTGGTGTTTAATTCCCTGGTATCATAAAACTATTTGAATCCCAGCTATCTTCAGAATTATGGAGTTTTCCTGCTGATGTGAGGTCACCTTTGTCCAAGGGAACTAGTATCTCTCTTTTGTCAGGAGAATTATAATTATTAGGGTTATTTAGTTCATCTCGTTTTTAATAATTAAGATATTTTATTATGTTTTCAGTAAAAATTTACAGAGCAAATCAGATTCCCATTTAACAATTTCTACACAGTTTGTTTAGTGACTTTGGTTACATTTTTCACAGTGTGTCAACTTTCACATTATTTCCCTTCTGGTTGTTCCATTTCCAGTAATCTAGTTTCCCTGCCCCCTTGCTTTTAAGTAAATGTTGACCGTTTGGTCTTATATAGGTGATTTTTTAAAGGAGTGTAGTACTCATAGATGCAATTGTTTATTTGGTGAGCCAATCTGTGATTTAGCTAAAAAAATGACCTCATGGGATAGTTTTGGTTCAAGGTTTAAAGAGTATCTCAGGACAATAGCTTCGGGGAGCCCTCCAGTCTCACCTTGTCCAGTAAGTCAGGACTTTTTAAGAAATTCTGTTTCACATTTTGCTTCTATTCTATCAGGCTCCATCTATTAGCTCATCTCTTGTCTAACTTTTCAACAGTATATAATTTTTCCCATTGTAGCTTTAGCAGATTCTTTATCCCATTTGTGACAAATGGAACCTTAGAATACAGATTTTCTGACCCGTTTAGAAAGTGACCTGGGGAAACCCCCAAATTCATCCTTAAACTGTGTTTCCACCTTTATCTCGTATCTTTTCCCCAGTTTCCTTTCTCCTCCCACTTTCTGTCTGTTGTTATGCAGTCTCCACAATGCACTCAGAACACCTGAATGCTCATTGAATACATATTGCTCTTTTGAGCCTCTGTATTTTTGCACATGCCTTTTTCACTGTGTGGGACGTTCTTCCCCTCCCTCCTTCCCTCTGTACTCCCAATCCCTTGTTATCTGGCAAACTGCTATGTATCCTTCATGATCTTCCCTGAGGTTCCTGCTGTGATCTCTCTCCCACATGCTTCCATAGGCAGAACACTTTGTAATTGTATTTATAGTCTTATTGATATCATACTCTATTTATTTGCCTGTTTCCTCTACTAGACTGAAAAGCCTTTAACAGTAGTAAACATTTTGTAATCACCTCTGGATTCCCATTGTCAGCACTGCCACCATGCCTGGGGCATAGGTAATAAGTGCTAACTGACATTTACTAAATTAACTCTTGATGAGGCAGAGCCAGTAGTAGATGATTTAGGCTGGCACATTACTGCAGTGTGGAAGTGCTAAGGGTGGTGGGATTCATTGAGCCATTGTGTCTGTCCACCTTGTATAGTAACAATGGTATGGTAGTTGTTAAGTCGGAGGGAGTTGACTGGTCATATCCTTGTTGTTGTACTGTATCTTCTTTATCCCCTCTGCTCTCTTGTGATGGGCATGAGGCAAGGAATGAGTTCATGGAATCCTTTTTTGCCTTAGGGTGAGTACTTATGCTCTTTGGGAGGATGCCCTTCCAACAGGTTACGTTGAAAGCCCCTGTCATTTTCTCCAGACAACTTGAGGAAAGCCCCCAAAGCCTCTTTTCATGATCTCTATAAATACACAGAATTCTAGAAAGATCTCTCTGGACATTCAATAATTCCTCAAAAAAGTAAATTCAAATATAACTCTGATTGTGACCTTGAATTTATATGGGCCCAAACACCACTTTTATAAAGCACTTTACTGAAATTGTTTTATGCTACAGTAAAAAAATGAGGGTGATAAGTTACGAAACTTATATACCGATCATGGCTCTGTTACTAATGAGCTTGGTGGCCTTGTGTACTGTACTATACTAAACCCCATGTACTGAAGGATAAAATGAGAAAGTTGTGCTTGGTGGTCTCTACGTTCCTCTTGGACACTTAAATTATGATTAAATATTTCTTATTTTAAATAAAAATATAATAAGTGAAATGTTTTATTCCCACCTCCCATTAAAGCTCATACCAAAAATTGGTATAGTTTGAGTCTACCCATATATATGTGTATGTATGTATGTGTGAATGTGTATATACATATACATATATATGTGCATATACACACACACACACAATTATTGTCAAGTCAGTTCCGTCTCATGTGTATCTGAATAGAACTATGCATCACAGGGTTTCCAAATGGCTTATTTTTTGGAAGTAGATTGCCAAGCCTTTCTTCTGAGGTGCCTTTGAGTGGACTCAAACTGCCAACTTTTCAGTTTCAGACAAGTGTGTTAACCTAGATTAAATGGAAATAGGATGAAATCAGTGCCACAGTATACACCAGTCTTAATGTTAGATTAAATGATGCTGCCATTTTATGAATAAGGTAACTCTTTAACTATAAGCCCATGCTGATAAGCACAGCCAATAGTGAAGAGAAAGTCACATGGATTGTTACTTTATTGTAGGACATAATTTGAGGAGAGTGCTTCCTTCTCTAGAACACTTAGTTATCTGTGCCAGGCTATGGCTTTATGCTAACTCAATGTCATCATACCTATGATTTCATCCATGTATGATGTATCCTTAGTTCAAATATGTTAAAATGTGAAAAAAAATTGATTTGTCTTAGAATGAATGAAATATGATATATCCTTAAAGCATTTGGTTTTGGAAGCTGATGGGCAACAGTTTGGTTTCGAATTTTTCTGTGAACAGATTAAATGTTTCACTTTAAAAACAGTTGTATTTAAATACCTCTAGGTGCAGAATGGGATTTGAGTCTTTTTAATTATAACATGGTAGTACTCAATAAATGGTTGAAAAAAATATGTATGATGGGTAGACGAGCATAATTTTCTTCTTGACTATTTTAAGTTCTGTTTTGTTTCTTGTCAGAGAAACAAAGGAAAATAAAACATTACTAATAGATATATTGTGGTGAAGGAAAAAAGTTAATTTTTTCCAGGGGGTACTCATGAGGGTAGAATCACACTACACTAGTGATTGATGATTTGGTTATACTTTTTACATGTTGAAAGCCACATTTATCTATCATCTGTTTTTTCATTATGCCTAAGCACTATTTGGATCAGATTTTATGCCATATTTTGGAGGATAACAAAACTATATATAGAGAATCCTCAGAGAATTTTAAGAACTAGAAGAATCTAGTTGGAAATCATCTAGAACAGCCTGTTCATTTTATAAAAGCGTAAACTGAGACTCAGGGAAATAAGTGCCTTGTCCAAGGCTATGCATCCGAGTATGGCAAAGCTGGGACTAGAAACTTCTGATTCCCAGCCCAGGACAATTTGAGGATAACTAAATGCAAGGACAGTGGAAGGCAGAAAGATGATTTTAAAAAATTCTTAGGAAATTCAAATCAAGCCCTGTAGATGATGTGGATATTTTGAGCCCAAGAGCATTATGTGGCTTAAGAGGGCTCAGAGGGAATTTATACCAACTGAAATGAAATTTAATACTCAGAACATGCACCCTCAGCATATACATTTTCCACATGTTACTGTGAAGCAAGAGATTGAGAAAATACTTAACGTGAAGTTTTGCAGATGAGCCGTAACCTCGTGAAAATCACCTCAGCACAAGGTCCCCACTGAAATTTCCTCTACAGAAAATGATCTCCTTTCACTGAAAATGTTTTAGTTTTGAGGTTCTGTGAATTCGAAGTTCTAATACTGATAGTGTTATATTGATTCGTTTGAGTTACTGGTGATAACAGCATTTTTGTGTAGTAGAACCGTTTTGAATTGGTTTAAGCCAGAATAAAGGAGAGGCGGCTCATCAGCTCATTTAATTGAAAAGTCCAAGGTTGGCCTATCAGGGTTTTAAATGTTGCCGTTAAGACTGGCCCTCCTCTGTTTCTTGACTATACTTTCTTCAGTGTTGTCTTCATGTTCAGGCAGTTTTTCCCCTTAAGGTACCAAGATGGTTACCAGTAGCACCAGACTTTGAGACTGGTGGAAAGAGATTTTCCCTTTCGTAATAGTTCCATTGCCAGAATTGAGTCTCATTACTTGGATCATGTCCCTAAACCAAAACCAAAAAACAAACCCATTGCTGTCAAGTCAATTCTGACTCATCGCGACCCCATGTGTTGCAGAGTAGAATTTCTCCATAGGGTTTTCTTGTCTGTAATCTTTTATGGAAGCAGATCGCCAGAACTTTCTTCTGTGACACTGTTGTGTGGGTTTGAACTGTCCACCTTTAGGTCAGTAGTCAAGCAGAAACCATTTGCACCACCCAGGGACCTTCCGGTCATGTCACTAGGAAGATGGAACAGACCGGGTCATGCGTGTGCCCCGCTGCTCCCCACAGCCAGGGGTGGGAGGGGCGTAATCAGCTCTACCTCGATGCCTTAGACTGAGAGTCTGGGAGGAGAAGTTCCCTCAAAGGGGGAGTTTCAAGGTGCTCTCACCGGAAGGGGAGACGACTGCTGGGCTGTCCAAACAGCAGATTGCCACTCTCTTCTCCCTAAATGTTAACTATCCGTGTGCATTCACGCACAGGTGGTTATTCAAAAATTTAGGAAAAAAAACCAAACTTTCCACATTTAGTGCTTCCGTGCTTCCATCATCGGCAGCTAGTCCAAGTGGAGGCTCCCTCCCCCTTGTCAAAGCCATTTATAGCAAAGCTCTTCAAGTCTGTTTGATTCATCGTCTTACTTTTTACTTACTTTTAATCATTCACTGTTTTTATAATTTATTAGTCCTTGTTAGAGATGACTTGGTATTTGTATTTTGATCATCCTCTTTGAAAACCCCTGTGGTTTTGTTTGAATGCTTCTTTGTGACCTTTGGAACTGTGGCAGGGCATAGCTCCACACACACAGAGCAATTGCACTAGACAATGTCAACATTGCTTCTAAAGGCAACATGTAGAAATAAAAAATCGGCTATGTTCTCATCTTTTTCAGGGCCCGGGAAGAGTAATGATGTGGGATTAGAACCTGTAGGGAGAGTTCATTTCCATGAAGACATAAAAATAGATTGAGCTGCTAGAGCTGTCACAAACCAGCCTTCTACAAATTTAGACTCTGGTCGATGTAAATCCAAGACTTTTAAACTATTTATCAAACTGAGAGTTGAAATTTAACACGGTAATATTGTGAAAGGACAGTGCTGATTAGAGATTTGACTAACCTATAGACTAATTTTGAATCGGAAAATCTCTGTTCAGTTTCTTCATAGAATCTGAAACAGGTTTGTCAATGTACAATAATCAACCGCTTATTTTAACTGTAGAAGCAGCTTTGCTCTGAGGTCACTTTACTCTTCAAATGTTTTAATCTTACTTCCTTTCCTCTACTTTTATTAGTCTGCTTTGACCCCCGTCTGTGCCAGCGGCATTATTGAATCATTTGGGGTTGGTCAGTGCTTTCCTTTTTACATAGGTGCCTCCTTCAACTTTTTGGACAACAATGCTATTTATGAAACATTTTAATCCTCAGGTAACATCGATAACTTCTTAGTCATTTTGAGTCTCATTAAACTTCCCTCTTCTTTCATAATTTTTCGTTGGTTGTTTGGGGCTTTTGTTTTCTTCTGATATTTTGATTGGGTTTTTGCTCAGAAGTAGGACTCTGCATCATGATTTTCATTTTTTTAGATAAAGTTTGTTTTGGATGGTTTGATTCCATCTGTTTATTTACATGATTTGATGACCACTATCTTAATTTATAAATCCATCCAGGTAATGGAGAATTAAAAACATCTGATTGTCAATTTTAATGGAAGATGAATGGAGATTTTTGTCCTGGTTACAACCCTATTTCTTGTGGTCCTGTGCGTTATTTTGCAAGTGATTCGTGCTATTCGTTGAAAGATACCTTTATGAATTTTACTTTGTCTAAGACTGACACTAACATAAATGTTACTTTTATCTACTTTTCATTTTCATTTGAAAGAAAGGTCTTTAAATGATATGAAGCTCATTGTAAATACTTTTGCAATGATTTTCTCTCCTAACTTTTGTAGGAGTTTGCTTGAGAAAAAGAGAAAGGAAAAAAAAAAAAGCTCTCAAATTTATAAAATTACCCTGGAAGAGTATGCATTTGAGTCCTCTGAAAAAATAATTGTTTCTTTCAAATTTCTTTTTCAGCTTCAGCTATACTTTTATTGTCATTTCTTTCAGCTCTCAGGTGTAAATTACATGGACTTTGATAGTCAGAGAGCCCACTCTCCCACTGATGCCTATTGCTCCCTTTTCCTTTTCACCAGAAGAGCTCCTGCCAGTGCTAATCTTTAATGAGAGGTAGTTAAGGTAACTACAGGGTGAAGGAAACATTAAAAATGAGCCCACTCAGGTGTCATGAACCTGCAAGCTACTGGTGGGTTGAGAGTTTCATTATGTTCAACTGCTACAAAAGACCTCCTCTTTCCAGATTTAGTTACGAAAAGGGGCTCAGATGACAGCTTAATAAGCTGCCCCTCGCTGGCCGTTGTGGTTCCATCAAGAATGTGTGGCGCCATGCGAAGAACATACAAAAGAGGAAAATTTTGTAGAACAAAGACCACGCCACAGGAATTTAGGTAACAGGAGAAAAGTCGAATAGAACCATGTGATAATGAAGAAAGAAAGAGAAGTGATTGTTTGGAGAGGAAAATCTGCTGAAAGAAAAGACGGTAGGAAGTTATACTGTCATTGGCAGTACTATGGAGAGGCTGAGCAAAGGATTTAGAGGCTTCCAAAATGTTGCTACTTCAACTATAAATCATAATGCTTAAGTGTTTTTTGCAGATTCTCATTAGAAGTAATATAAAGATGATAAATAATTTGGCAAAATCCATTTATTTTAAAGAGGAAATACTGCTTTGGGTTGAATTTTTGATCAAATCACCTTTTACTAATCACCTTTAATATGAACTGTGGTGATATTTTCTTGGTTTTCATATCGCCACATCAGTAATCACCCCGAGGTTCCCAGGCAGAAAATGTCTTCTTTCTTTATTCATATGAAATTTAGCTTGTGCTTGTAGTATAGACTTTACACCCTTTTTATTTGGCTAGAAGATGATAGAGAAGGCTGTTTTGATACAACTAGATATTTGCTCTGAGGGGCATGTAACACAATGAAATAAGGAAGCAATTTTCATGTTAAAGAGACTTAAGAAAATAGAGTTGTGATGCTACCTTAACACAGAGATTTGTAAAAAATTCCAATTTGGTGTTAAAAGACATACAGAATGGCTAGTCATTGAATGTTCTCTTAAACAATATTTTCATCTAAAGACTTAAAAGAATTGTTGAATTGAGACTCCTTGACAGCATGTCAGAAACTAGTAGAGTTTAAAGAACCAGTTTCAATCAAAATGAAAAAAAAATAATGTTGTTCAATAGACGTTTTATCAGACATATTCAAGGAAATATTGTCAGAATGTTTCTCATCAACTCTAAGTTTTTATTTCAATATGTGTAACAACAGTGTTTTTCTTTTTGAAGTTTATCATGGTAAAATGTATATAACAAAACATTTACCATTTTAACCATTTTCGTATACAATTTAGTGACGTTAATTATGTTTACCATATTGTGTAGTCGTCACCACTATCCATTTTAGATGAAACTTTTGATGAGAATTTTTGGGAGACTAGTTATTTTGTTATCCAAACCAAATGTGATGTTCATGTTACTCACAACGAATGCCTTTTTACATTTTCCTTTAAGCCCTGTCCTACTTAATTTCACTGCCTGTCTTTCATGGCTAACGCGGAACCAAGGACAAGGTTTTTACAGGAATCATTTTCACTGTCGGTGGGGTTGCTGCGCTGCTGAAATTAATTGCTTATCACATTATCTACGGCCTGTGTGGCTGGGCCAGGTTATCTTTATGTAGAAGTTGTTAGGAATAGCCAACACTTGTATGGTACTTCCCAGTTTACAAAGGGATTTCACATATTTTATTTAATTTGATCCTTATAACAATCATGTGGCATAGATAAGGGTAGTTTTTTTATACTTCTCTTTTTATGGCTGAGATAATTGAGTCTCACTGAAGTGGACAATATCTAAGATCAACCAGCTGGAAAGTGAGAGACTATTTTAACCCACGTGTTTTGACTCATAGTTCAAGTGCTTTCTACTATAATCATTGCCTCAAAAAATCCTCAAACCCATAATGAGAAATGACGTTAGTTGCTTTCTCTTTAATTTTGTGCCTTGGTTAGAATTTTATTAATGTACTTTTTGTTTGCATATTTTTCTTTGTTTCTTCCCTTTTCCTTCCCTCCTTCCCTACCTCCCTTCCTTTCTTCCTCTTATTCATCCATCCATCCATCTATCCATCCATCCATCCATCCATTTATCCATCCATCCAACACTGAATGTCTTTTCTATTCCAGGTACTATGCTAGACACTTGTGCAGCAAGAATAAGACATGGTCCTTGTCCTTGAAAAGTGTAGTCTAAGGGATAAGTGAGGCTCAGGAGCAAGAGGTGTGATGAATGTTGTGAATCATGGTATACATGAAAGAATCCATTAGTATACTCCAAGATTTAGAGTAAATTACATGTGACCCTATAGAAATACATTTTTTTCTTTTAAAAACAGCTTTATTGAGATATAATTTACATACCATAAGTTCATCTGTTTTAAGTGTACAATTCAGTGATTTTTACTTAATTTACACAGTTGTGCCACCATCACTATAATCCAATTTTAGGACATTAACATCACCCCCCAAAATCCGTTATGGCCATTTAGTCAATCCCTGTTACACCACCAGCCCTAGGCAACCATTAATCTACTTTATAATCTCTATAAATTTGCCTGTTTTGGACATTTCATATAAATGCAATAATACAAAATGTGGTCTTTTGCATCTGGCTTCTTTCTCTCAGCATAGTGTTTGAGGTTCATCCATGTTGTAGCATGAATCAATAGTTTATTCTTTTTTTATTTTTTTTGTAATTCTGTTCCTTTGCCATCATTTCTTTTTTTTTTTCAATTTTTTTTATTGTACTTTAGATGAAGGTTTACAGAACAAATAGTTTCTCATTAAACAGTCAGTACACATATTGTTTTATGACATTGGTTAACAACCCCACAACATGTCAACACTCTCCCTTCTTGAGCTTGGAGGACCATTTTTTTTTGGTGAAAATATACATAGCCAAAGTTACACCACTTCAGAGGTTTCTACATGTACAATTCAGTGACATCAATTACATTCTTCCAGTTGTGCTGCTATTCTCACTATCTTTTTCCAAATTATTCATCACCATTATCTTCGACTCACTGCCCCCTAGGCTTCCCATCAAACCTTTTGAGTTGCTGTTGTCAATTTGATCTCACATAGATAATTCTTTTTCTTTTGTACTTTAGATGAAGGTTTGCAGAATAGTTTCTCATTAAACAGTTAGTACACATATTGCCCTATGACAATGGTTAACAACCCCATGACATGTCAACAATGTCCCTTCTCAACCTTGGGTTCCCTATCACCAGCTTTCTTGTCCCCTCCTGCCTTCTAGTCCTTGTCCCTGGACTGCTGTGCCTCATTAGTCCCATTTTGTTTTATGAGGCTGTCCAATCCCCATCTGAACCATGAACTTTGGGAGTGACTTCGCCACTGAGCTAAAAGGATGTCAGGGGCCATACTCTCAGGGTTTCTCCAGTCTGTCAGGCCAGTAAATCTGGTCTTTTTTTGTGAGTTGGAATTTTGTCCTATATCGTTTTCCAGCTCTGTCCAGGACCCTCTGTTGTGATTCCAGTCAGAGCAGTCAGTGGTGGTAGCCAGGCACCATCTAGCTGTACTGGACTCAGTCTGGTGGAGGCCATGGGAGCTGTGGTTCATTAGTCCTTTGGACTGACCTTTTCCTTGTATCTTGTTCTCTTCATTCTTCCTTGCACCCGAATGGGGGGATTCCAGTGGAGTGTCTTAGATGGCTGCTCACAGGCTTTTAAAACCCCAGACGCTACTCACCAAGGTAGAATGTAGAACATTGTCTTTATAAACTATGTTATGCCAGTTGAGCTAGATGTTCCCCATGACCAAGGTCCCCACAGCCCTCAGCTCAGCAATTTAGTCCCTCAGGGAGTCTGAAAGTGTCTATGGAGCTTCCATGACCTTTCCTTGTACAAGTTGTGCTGGCTTCCCCAGTACTGTGTACTGTCTTACCCTTCACCAAAGCTACCCCTTATCTATTGTCTATTTAGTTCCCCCCACATACCCCTCTCATCCCTTGTAACCAACAAAGATTGTTTCTTTTTGTGTGTAAACTTTTACATGTGTTTTTACGGTAGAGGTCTCATACAATGTTTGTCCTTTTGTGATTGACTTATTTCACTCAGCATAATGTCTTCCAGTTTCATCCATGTTATGAGATGCTTCACAGATTCATCATTGTTCTTTATCTTTGCATAATACTGTATTGTGTGTATGTACGATAGTTTGTTTATCCATTCATCTGTTTCCATCTTTTTGCTATTGTGAACAGTGCTGCAATGAATTTGGGTGTGCATATGTCTATTCGTGCGATGGCTCTTATTTCTCTAGGATATATTCCTAGGAGTGGGATTACATTTTTGCAGTACTTTTTTTTTGTGGTGCTGACTTTTTCTTTGTTCCTGTTACTCTCCTGTGCTGAGTTCCTTTTGTTTGTGGATTTTTTTTTCATTTCTGTTGTTTTTGTGGGTTTTGCTTTTACTGAGACTTTATGTTTTTCTTCTTTATTTTGATGAGTAGGTTTGTTAACTTTCTTTGTGCTTACCTTGAAATTTACCCTTATCTTCCTAGATTTGAACCCGTCTATTATTACTTGGTATTGCTTTGCCTTCCTCACCATTAGAAGGTTCTATACCTACACCATTTATTCCCTCTTTTATTGTTCTGATGTTGCTGTCGTTTACAGATTAACCTCTCTGGTCCCCTGTTGTAATTCTTTTGGTTTTGCATAGTCCTTAAGAGTTCATTTCCTAGGTTGGTATCTGGCTAGTACAATCCTGTGTCCTATACTCACCCTGTGGTCTGATTTTGTTTGCTCTCAGATTGAAGGTCTCCCTTTAATCAGTATTGTAAATTTGGTTTGTTTTTTACATAGTCCCTTAATTTCTGTTTATCTGGAAATGGCCTAATTTCACCATCATGTTTGAATGAGAGTTTTGCAGGATATATTATTCTTGGCTGGCAATTTTTTTCTTTCAAGGTTTTATATATGTCATCCTGTTCCCTTCTCGCCTGCATGGTTTCTGCCAAATAATCTGAGTTTATTCTCATTGTTTCTCCTCTGTATGTGACTTTTTGTTTTTCTCGAGCTGCTGTCAGGATTCTTTGTCTTTGGTTTTAGTGAGTGTGATTATGATATGTCTTGGTGATTTTCCTTTGGGGTCTATCCTATATGGGGTTTGTTGAGCTTCTTGGATAGTTAGCTTTTCATGTCTCATGATATTGGGGAAGTTTTCTGTCAGCAATTCTTCAATGATCCTCTCTGTGTTTTCTGTTTTCTCCCCCTGTTCTGGAACTCCAAGCACTTGCAGATTTTTGCTTTTGATTGTATCCCACATAATTCTCAGGGTTTCTTCATTTTTCTTTGTTCTTTTTTCGTGATTTTTCCTCCAACAGAGTTTTATCCACGTGTTTGTCTTCAATTTCTCTGATCTTATCTTCCATCATTTCAAACCT
>NW_004443957.1:1459488-1493308 GCF_000243295.1 Trichechus manatus latirostris | reverse complement strand
CTGCTGTCTTTGGGGCATTCAGTGGTTGTTTTCCTCGTTTATTGATTGTATATTTGTTTGTTTCATCTTGCTTTTTTGTTTTATTTGGTTATATCTGAGCAGGCAGGCTGTGTGTTCTTTGTTGTTTGCTCATCTGTGGGCGTGATACTTTTTACCTCCTTCTCCAATGGGCAGGGTCAGTCACTCAGGCATGGTACAGCACGGCAGGTCCAGCCGGAGGGGAGGCTGGGATGGGTTGTTTGTGGCATGTACCAGGGCTGACAGTGCAGACCGGGAATCAGTGCAGGGCAGGTTCCAGTAGGCCGTGCCTGTGCTGCTCGGGAGTGTGATGTTCAGTGCACGGTGCAGATAGGCAGGAAGGAGGGGGTAGATTGTGACATGTGAGGTAAGATGGGTATGGGAAAGATGAGAGAGAAGAGGGAGGAACAGGAGCCAAAAACATACACACAAACCAAAAAGAATGCTAAGGGAGATTGCTATTGGAATGGAGAGATGAGAGACTGAGAAATGGGGAAAAACAAAAATGAAAAAAAAAGAAAAAGGGCAAAAGAAAAAAAATGAATAAATCGAGAAACTGGAAATGAAGAAAGACAAAAAGGGAATGAGAGAAGAAAACAGGACAACGAAACAAACAAAACACCAAAAACAAAACAAAAACCCCAACAAAACAAAAAAGAAAAAAAACAAAACAAAACAAGGAGAAAGAAGTGCCCCCAGGGGTGTCCCTATGCATCTGCACAGGGTAAGGGAGTAGCTTCCAAGCCACACAGTACTACCCAGCTAGAAGGGGCTCCCAAGCCGAGAAAAGGAAAAGAAAACAAACAATCAAATCAAAACAGAACAAATCAGAGCAAGCAAACAAACAAACAAAAAAGCTCTGGGGGTCCCAGCAGTGTGGCGGCATGGGCCGGGAAGCAGTTTCACAGTCTAGCGGTGTTTCACAGCCTTTCCGTAAAAACCAAAGATGGTGCAGGGAGCCAGGTGTTTGAGAGAAAGGAGGGGGTGGTGGTGAGAGGTAAGGAAGAAATTTAAAGAAGCAGAAAAAAGCAACACCAGCAGCCAACAAAAGGCACTCAGGGAGCCGACCAGTGTGGGCGGGTGGGATCCAAGTGACACTGAGGTGTGGCTGGTGCTTTCCGGTCAAGAGACTGTGGCTACAGGAAGCAGAGGAGGCTAAGTAGGGGTGAATAATGGTGGGGGTTGGGAAAGCCTATATCGCTGGTTACCGGTTGTTCTGTCTCCTGCTGGAAGCTCTGTGAAGCTGCTTTCTCATACCCCGTTTGCTGATCTCTGATAGGAGTCCTAGATGGCGGATCCGTGCTGCAGTAGCTGATAGGGACCTCTGCATGTATCTCTCCTTGCTCTCTGTTCTCTGTCAATTTCTTATTCCATTCAGTGCTTGGCTGAGTTCTTTATCTCTTCATTTGATGGTTAGGGTTTCAGGATTGACATGTTACTCTGTTTGACTTAGTTTTTCTGATATTTTCTGTGGAGGGATGGTGTGGTGCTTCTGACTATAGCGCCATGTTGCCCGGAAGTCCCTGGAAATACATTTTTTAAGGTAACGATAACAGCCTTTCTTAATATGCCTCAAGTTGTACTGGGATGAATTCATGTGAGTGAAGGTAGACTGCAGAGCAATTGGGACAGCTATACAGAAGTCTGTTATGTTTCAAAGCTGGAGAGGCCATGACAACTCACCCAGTGGGGCTCATCCCTCTTATCCGCTCCTCTAGCATCCTGATCTTTTTTCTCTCATAGCACTGTGTCATATATACACTGTATTCTAACATAGCACTGTGTTTCATATGCACTGTATTCTTGCATAGCACCGTATTACATATACACTGTATTCCAACATCATTTTTCCCATCA
Source organism: Trichechus manatus latirostris (assembly GCF_000243295.1). Lineage (NCBI taxonomy): Eukaryota > Metazoa > Chordata > Mammalia > Sirenia > Trichechidae > Trichechus > Trichechus manatus. The sequence goes on along the minus strand of NW_004443957.1, from coordinate 1,491,433 downwards.
TTTCTCTGTCCTACCCTGCATTATTTTATTTAATGGCAATTCCCCAGCATTGTTATTTATTTATTGTCTGCCTTTGCCAGTATAACTTCCCATGAGAGCAGGAGCTTTATTTGTTTGGTTCACTCTCCCCATATTTCATCTCTCTTCCAGAAGAGTGCTTGAAATATTGTTATTGTTGTTGGCTGCTGTTGAGTCAACCCCTTACTCATGGTGACTCCATGCACAGTGGAACAAATGCTGCCTGGTCCTGCACTAACCCCATGACTGAAGAATTGTGATCCATAAAGTTTTCATTGGCTGATTTTCAGAAGTAGATTGCCAGACCTTTTTTCTTAGTCCATCTTAGTCTGGAAGCTCTGCTGAGACTTGTTCAACATCATGACAACACATAAGACTCCCCTGACAGACAGGTGGTGGCTGTGTATGAGGTACATGGAAGGCAAGAATTCTACCACTGAACCACCAGTGCCTGTACTGCCATTTACAATATACTTAAGACCATGTACTTATTATTTTCTCTCTAATTTCATCCCACATCAGCAAATCCTATCAACTCTACTTTTAATTTATATCTAGATTGTGACCACTCGTGAGCACTTACACAGGTAAAACCCTGATAGAAGCCACCATCATTTTTGGCTTGGACTACAGTGATAACCTCTCAACTAGCCTCCCTTCTCCCAACATAGCAGTCCAAGGGGTTGTTGTGAAGTGGAAATGAGTCATACTACTACTCTGCTCATTGTACTTAGACCAAACTCGAAAGTCCTCCCCATGGTCCACCGGGACCCGCTGGATCTGGCCTGGCTAGGTCTTGCCCTCATCTCCTGCCACCCATTCCTCACTCATTGTGCTTTGGCCCCCTCAGCCCCCTTGCCCTTCCACAATCTTACCAAACCCTCTCCCACTGAGGATCTTTGTGTTTGCTACTCTTCTCTGCCTAGAACATTCCACATGCACACTCCCAGCTTTATTCAGATCTTTGCTCACTGTCCCCTTGTCAGAGAGGCTTTTCCTGATCACCCTGCTCAGTATAGCACCCTCTTTACTCTTGATCCTTTTACCCTATCATTTTTCATTCTCTGCTCTTGTCACTGCCTCACATTACATTTTATAGCTATCTGTTTTCTTATTATCTATCTCCTCCGCCACTGTAAGCACAATTTATTTGTGTCCTGTTCACTGTTATATGTGTTGGATGAATGAATTTATTCCTTCAAAATATGGGAATGATGAAGTAACAGTGTTAATAATCTTTTATAATCAGGGTGCCTTTTCCTAGGCCCTTTGAGAATATTAAAATTTTGGTGAATACCATGCAACAACACTCTAAGCCCTCTGAGACAGTCATTGTCTCTATTTCAGAGAGGGGAAAATAAACAAAAACCCAGCAGTGATAATGACTCGTAAAAAGGATACCTGGAATTCATAACCTAAATGTATCTTGTCCAAAAGTAGTGCCCTTTCCACATAATTTATATTATTAATTATTTCATAATAATTACGTAGTAAATAAGTTATTATGAATTATTATATGATTATATTATGTAATAATCATAATTTATCATACAATAACATTATTCTTGTATAACATATTATACAATAATAATGATTTATTATTATTGTTTCTGTTTAATAGATGAGAATGTTGTTGTGTGCCATTGAGTTGATTCTGACTCATATTGACCCTACAGGATAGAGTAGACCTGCCCCATAGGACTTCCTAGGGTGTATGTAATCTTCACAGGAGCAGATCGCCAGGTCTTTTCTCCCGTGGAGCCACTGGTGTGTTTGAACTCCCAACCTTTCTGTTAGCAGCTGAGCCCTTAACCACTGCATCACAAGGGCTCCTTAGGATAAAGTGATTAGTAAGTTGCCTAGGACCACACAGCTAGAAAATGTTTGAACAAGGGCTCCAGATCCTGGTGTTCGGTTCTGCTCCAGAGTACTCTTTGCACAGCCACAGAACTTCTGTGACACAGATGCTTTGCCTTTCATCCTTTATCTGGGAACCTTTCATGTTTTCCATCCGTTATAGTTGATCCCTTGTAAACTGGTAAAGGCTAGTGTTGTGTGTTCAATGCTTTGCTTTTCAAAAATCTAGTACCAAAATTTGTATCATGATTTTGCTTCATGTATGGGTTAGCCTTTTGTTGACCTTTATATTACTTGAGAGAGCTGAATGAAAACCACAGTAGAGTTGAAATTTGCTGTTTTGTTTGTACTGAATTTCTGTGGTGCAAATGCACAACTTGATGATTACCAGGAATAGTTTATTGCTCAGGTATTATTTGCTGGTTCGTTGATTCATCTCGGGACAGAGAAAAGCCCTCATCTCAAATAGTTACTGATTGCAAGAAAAGGGAGGTAATTTACTGCAGGCCTATAAAAGCATGTGGGTTGTGGTGACTGGTATGCTGGATGGTAATCTCCATTTTAATTAGGAATTAAATTTATAATTAGCAATAACAGAATAGGTTAATAGATTTTCCAGTTACAGAAATAATTGAAGGCTGAAATTGAAAACTAATATTTTGTTGTGTTTTTCAAAAGCAAATCTGTGAATCTGTAGATAAATGTTATGTCCATACATGTAAAGCTATGGAACCCTTGTGTAACTATACAAATGGGAAGATATATATCAAAACATATCCCAAAGACAAGATTAAAATTACTTCTATGAGTAATGCTATAACTGTTGCCTTTGAGTCGATTCTGACTCATAGCAACTCTATAGGACAGAGTAGAACTCCCCCATAGGGTTTCCAAGGAGCGGCTGGTGGATTTGAACTGCTGACCTTTTGATTAGCAGTCATAGCTTGCTGTAGCTCTCAACCTCTGAGCCACCAGGGCTCCATATTGTTGCTGAAAACTCTCTGGGGTTCATTCTCTGTCGGCTGATATACTAATCTGTTCAGACTTGTTAGTTGTCGAGTCAGTTCTGAGTCATGACGACCCCATGTGTGTAGAGTAGAACTGCTCCATAGGTTTTCAAGGCTATGACCTTTCAGAAGCAGATCGCCAGGCCTGCCTTTTGAGGCATCTCTGTGTAGGTTCGAACCACCAACCTTTCAGCGAGTAGTAGAGTTCTTGAACCATTGTACCGCCAAGGGACTTCGGTCCGGACTAAAGTTATATTTTTGTTACTTTGGAAAATTACTTGCTCCTGTGTTGAGCAATAGAGGGAAAATGTATTTGCTGGAGGTCACAGAGTTGTATGTGTAACGTTTACAAGAGATTGTATACACAATAGAAGAAAGCACAGTGTCCTCGGAAATCTAAAATTGCCTTATCTTGATATAATGAATTTTGGATACATGGATTCATATCTTGAAAATTACCTCTAAAATTACTTCTTCATCTTTTCTTGTATAATAATTGTGTTTTATGTAGCAAACTAGTCTTTTCAGTGTGTTCCTTAAAATGTTGTGATTATCACTATGTAATTGTTTTCTTTTCAGGATTTTAATGTGGCATATACAATATGAATCTTGCATTGATCTTTGTGAATTTTTAACATTTGTTCACTGTCGTCTCAATTGTTCTTTAGAGAGAAGGTTGAAGATTTTCAGCATTCTAAAATATGCATGCAACCAAAATCAATATATGTGTAGTGTATATGTATAGAACATATATGTTTATACAGCTATTCCTCACTTATCCACTATCTAGTTTTCTGATATTTTGCCTTTACAACAACTATCTGACTATTTTGCATGTTAATGACATACGTATGGCAGTAACAAATGCCAAGGTATGAGGCGAGAGTAATGCTGGCTGTGATGGTTAAGGTTTTGTGTCAACTTGACTGGGTCATGGTTCTCAGTGGTTTGACAGTTATGTAATGATGTAATTTGGCAGTTATGTAATGATGTAGTCATCCTCCATTTTGTGATCTGATCGTGGTCATCCTCAATTTTCTCATAATTCTGATTTTTGCATAATGACATGGTCTTTGGAACCTAACCATGTTGATAAGTGAGGAGTGGGTGTGCTTTACATATGGGTCTCATCTGCTCTGCATAAATATTAACTATTGCAAAGTAGTATGCATAAAGATATTTAATTTTTCATGGAGACATAATCTCAAAAATAGTTTGTAGAATAGGCAACACTCTCTGGTTTAACTGCCAGAGTAGATCCTAAGAAGTCAGTCTGTCTGGCACCCCTTTGATCTGTTAATACTTTATGCTAGAGCATCAACTAGGTGACTGGGGGGATATTATTGAGTCCTACATTACTTGTCTCCATGTTTGATTTTAATACTTTATCTGTGAAAACAGTCATGCTCATTTTCTTTAGTAGATGTTTCTCTGTTAGTATTCCCCTTACAGGTGTGTGAGAGTCAGACTAACATTTTTATACTCGGCACATATATTAAGATGAATTTTAACAATATCCTTTATAAGTGAGTCAATCTGCAATGCTGAGTAGGGAATTCAGATAATTTCAGAGCTGGGAACATAAGCATATGTTCTCATGCTATTTTTTATGGAAAAGAGAAACAGATACATTTTTGTAGATATTGCTGTTTGGTGAATGTAATGAATTGAATTGTGTCCCCTGAAAATATGTGTCAACTTGGCTAGGCCATGATTCCCGATATTGTGTGATTGTCCACCATTTTGTCATCTGATATGATTTTCCTGTGTTGTAAATCCTACCTCTGTGATGTTAATGAGGCAGGATTAGGGACAGTTATGTAAATGAGGCAGGACTCAATCTGCAAGATTAGGTTTTGTCTTAAGTCAATTTCTTATGAGATATAAAATAGAGAAGTGAGCAGAGAGACGGGGGACCTCATACCACCAAGAAAGCAACACCAGGAGCGGAACACATACTCTGAACTCAGAGTTGCTGTGTGGAGAAGCTCCCTGACCAGGGAAAGATTGATGACAAGGACCTTCCCCCAGAGCCGACAGAGAGAAAGCCTTCACCTAGAGCTGGCACCTTGAATTCGGATTTGTAGCCTCCTAGACTGGGTGGGAATAAATTTCTCTTTGTTAAAGCCATCCACTTGTGGTATTTCTGTTATAGCAGCACTAGATGACTAAGAGAGTGAATGTATCTGTCAACATTAATCTTTCCTCATATGAAACAGAGACTGTTTGAATGTCTGAAATACATTCAGTCTCTTCAGTTCTGATTTTTTCTTTGCATGTCAGTTTTTTTTTTTGATGAAAGTCAAATTAAATGCTTATATTTTTTTAAAGCTGTGTTCAGTGTTATGATTCCACACGTATAACCTCATATGTTATCCAAATCATTTTACGCTTTTTAATTCCCTTCAGATTTTTCTAATCCCAATTTTTGTTTCATCACAGCTGTTCAAATGGTTTAGAAACTTTTACTTATTTTCAAAGATTTATATGACAAGAACAAAGAAATTTCCCTTACCTCATGGTTTGTGGGAACTGTGTTTTCTTCTTTGTGTAGGGTCCATAAAGAAATATAGTATGCCATCACTGAATCTTTGATGGTATCCATGACAGCAGTTTCATTTATTTTCACATATTTCGAAATGAAATTTCACTAGTGAATAATGGGTTACCTTATGTCATGATACTGAAATGTATTTTTCATGTCATCTTATGGGTGCATTTAGTCCTAACCTAACTCAGGTCTTCTGTAGTTGGCACTAGATAGATTATAGGATTTTGTCTCCCTCCATAAATTGTTTGTGTGATATTCTAATTGTGCTGCTTAATATGCCAGCCTGTGTGTGTGTGTGTGTGTGTGTATGTGTGTGTGTGTGTGTGTGTGTGTGTAGCTTTCCTTTAGAAATTTAGCAGCTTTGATATTCAGTGACATAACGAGTAGGAAGAGAGGCCGAGTAGGGTGGGAGCAGTTGGATAGTTTTTTCAGTGACAGGGTTTAGAGTTGCCTGTGCATGGTGATAATAAAACGCAAACTATTTTCTCGTCAGCTTCCTTGCTGTTTTGAAGCTTGCTCCAGAGCCTCACCCCCTATTGCCTGTACCTGGGGTGGACTGCACGCATTGCCCTACCTGGTGCACCACTGCGTTTATTTATTATTTTGCCCCCTCGTCTTCCAGGGTGACATGGAAACTCAGGAAAGCAGTAGCTGAAGAGGAGAACCTTCCACTGTGTTCTAAGCAAACAACTTTATTTTATCAATAATTTTAATGTAATCCAAAGGGTCTAGAAGACATTAATACATTCATTTTTACTAATAGCCCAGAAAAGTAGCCTTAAAGCCAGTATTTGATTTTTCCATCTCCTCAGCCAGAATTGACTTGATAGTAACGGGTTTTGTTTTTTTTTTTTTTTTAAGTAGAAATTAAAAGGTTCCTTTTCTCTTCTTCTGTCTGTCTTGATATGTCTTTTCTACCTTGCTTTACTCTGTTCTTTCCTGCAACTGCATTGAATATCATTACTTCAGACTCTACCCTTTCTTAATCTATATCCTAATTATTGATTAAATTTTAATTACTTGTAACATTTTCTTTTATATTTCACTAGTACTTGCTGTTCCTCCATTCCAACAAATTTGCATGTTATTTTCTCTAAATTTGTTTCTTGTTTGACTATACATTCATGCGCCTCATAACCTCCGTTAGGGCAAGGTTCGACTGCATATATGTCCATGGTCCCATAAGGTTATAATAGAGTTCAGAAATCCTGATCGGAGAAGGGGATCTAGCGAAAGTAACTGGACGTAGTGAATACAACAGCTTTGCACATGCGACGTGTATGTCATGTCCCTTGTATACAAAGTGATTGCGCTGCCAGGCATATAATGGTATAGGACATATATAACTTATAATACATATGTCTTGATAGTCAATAAATGCCTTTGTTACTGGCTTATGTATGTACTGTACTTCATTATTTTAATGTGAACTTTCCCTACTTACAAATAAAATGTTTACCGTATAACAGTATGCTTTGACTCGTAGGCAGCAGCGTCTAATCTCACGTATCATGTGTCTCTTGGGGGTTGTAGTGTAATCTCTCTGTTTAATTTCCTTTCAAAAATATTACTGTGAAGTGCATCATGGCTCCCAAATGCAGCAAAACCAGTGCTAGTGATAGAAGCAGTAAGAGGCAAAGGAGAAGGATTGATCTGGAAGTGAAGCAAAAGTGAAACATGTATTAAACAACATGAAGGTGGAAAACCAGTGAATGCTATTGCTCACGATTTAGGCATGTTCGCATAACGTCCAAATCACTTAATGTCCTATTTCGTAGAAGGTATTGTGGACGTTAAGTGACACATGACTGTATTTGAGTTTTCACTAACAAATTCAATCTGCCTACAATAACTCTACTCATGTTACACATCACATCATCAAAATATATTTGATAAAAGGAAACCCAAGCATTGTAATAGGAATCCTTAATTTCCTAGCCAGACTTTAAGTGCAACACGGTTATATCATTGCAGGAGGCATTATAGCATAGCTGTTAGGAGTATAGGTTTTAGAGTCAGGTGGACCCACATTTGTGTTGCATTCAACAGCTTGTAAGCTGTGTAACCATGGACAAATTACTGTATCTCACAAAGTCTCATTTCTTTCATCTGCAAAGTGTGCATTAAAATAATGCTTAACTCACAGAACTCCTTATTTATTCATCTATTCACTGGCAATTCTGTGCTAGGTGCAGTGCTGTTGATGGCTGTAACTTGATAAATAAAACCGACATGGGCCTTGTCCTTGTTATGTCATTGAGGTAATGTAAGTAGAGTTCTTGGCACAGTTACCTGGGACATAGGTGCTTAATTATCATTTACTACCCCTAAAAGGGGAGGTATTTCTAGCTTATAATAAATGGTTACCCATAACCCATTGCCAATGAGTCCATTCTGACTCATGGCGACCCCACGTGTTACAGAGTAGAACTGCTCTTTAGGGTTTTCTTGGCTGTAATTCTTACGGTTGCAGATTGCCAGGCTTTTCCTCTGTGGTGCTGCTGGGTGGGTTTGAACCACCAACCGTTAGGTTAGTAGTCCACAGTAAACCATTTGCGCTACCCGGGGACCTATAATAAATGGTAGTTACTTTTAATCTTCAGATACCCTTATTGACTACCTACCATGTGCTGGGTACTAGGGACGGAGTGTGAATAAGATAGACAGAGTCCCTTTCTTCATGGGGGGTACATGCTTATGGGAGAAGACAATGGACAAGAAAACATGTAAATCAACAGGGAAATTACAGAGCGTGAGCCATGTTATAAAGGAAATAGATGGGGTGGAGTAGAGTGATAAGCAATAGATACGACTTTAAGATGAGGCCTCAAGAATGGGAAGGAACAGGCTGTGCAAAGATTTGGGCAAAGAACATTTCTGGAAAGGGGAAAAACAAACAAAGGCCTTAAGGCAGAAAAGGGTTTTGTGCATTTGAAGAATAAAAAGAAGGCATATCTGGCTGGGTTGTAGTGAGCAAAGTGGAGAATGATGTGAGATGTTATGGTAGGTAGGAAATGGATCCTGCAGGCCTGATAGACCATGAAAAGAAGCCCTGGGATGGTGGCAGTGAAGGTGAAGGAATGTAGGCAGTCAGTGAGTAAGAAATAATCAGGATAGGCGGCACAGTTACAGATACTTCCTAGACATAACCAAACACCTCATGGGATCGGTTGACTAGATTTGAAGACTTAGGTCTATAGTTTCGTGGGACAGCTTGGTCAATTGACATAACCTAGTTCATAAAGTTACGTTCTACATCGTAGTTTGGTGAGTAGCATTTGGGGACTTAAAAACTTGCAAGTGACCATCTAAGATACAACTATTTGTCTCTACTCTTTTGGGGCAAAAGAGAAAGAAGGAAACCAAATACTCAAAAAAGAAACTAATTGAATAGTCTATACGAACTATGGCCTCATCTATCCTGAGACCAGAAGAACTAGATGGTGCCCGGCTACCACTACCAGCCATTCTGACCAGAGACACAATAGATGGTCCCAGATAGAGTGGGAGAAAAACATAGAACAAAACTCACATTCTTAAAAAAAGGCCAGAGTTACTGTACTGGTAGAGACTAGAGGACCCCGAAACTATTGCCCTGAGATACCCTTTAAACTCTACTGAAACCACACCCAGAGGTCAGCCTTCAGCTAAACAGCAGATTGGATCATAAAGTATACAATATCACCCGTGACTACTGTACTCCTCTAAAAAATCATCTATACGAGACCAAATGGTCAACATTTACCCTAAAGCAAAGATGAGACGGTAAAGGGGGGAAGGGAAGCTAGATTAATGGAAATGCAACAACCAGAATGGAAATGAGAATGTTGACACATTATGAAAAATGTAACCAATGTCACTGAACAATATGCACAGAAATTATTAAATAGGAACGTAATTTTCTGTGTAAACTTTCACCAAAACACAATATAATATTATAATAAAAAAATAAAAGAAGTGATATATAAAGAAAAAGAAGTATTCAGGATTAACCCGAGATTCTGTTTTTAATTACTGCTTGGTTGAAAGTTTCACTTACTGAGATACAGGAGAATGAGGGAGGATAAAATTTTGGAAATTAAATCAAGATTTACATTTTGCATGTTAAATTCCAAGGAGAATATATATATATATATAAACCTATTAAATGTGATTATTGTAGGTGGATATTCATAAGGTAAAGTTCATCTTTGTTTCTGTTTCTGTGACATTTAAGAAAGGCATTTAAGAGATTCTCTGTAGAAGTTTCTAGTTTTTATTTTGCTAAGGGTTCGTTGGTTCGTCACTGAAGATTAGGGACAGCCTGCAAGACCACCAACAAAGCTGGCCTCTGGATCAGTTGGTTGGTGACAGTTAAACTGTTAGGAAATGCTTAACGGTTTATTTAGGGTTTATGGGTGCAGTAAATTTGCTCAACACTGATGGATTTCCTGGTTTAGTGTATTAAAGCTGAGAAAGGCAAAGTTCTTTTCTGATAGAAGTGTTTATTTCTGTTAAACTGGGAGTAGAAAGGCATTGATGAAATGTTTATGTATTCAGAGGAAACATGCTCTCTTTTGCTTTCGGCTTGGACAACTGCCACTTGAGACTTTGGAAATTAAGTGAGAGGTCTAGAAGGTCTCAGATATTTTGGTGTGTCTGTCTAGCTCTCCTTCAGTTGACATTACCCAGACACATTGTTAATGCTGGCCTCACAGGCCACAATCTCTTGGGTGTCATTTTGTGTATATACTTTGCATAAAATTCATCAGCATAGAGCAAGAAATTACTTCTGTAGCTTATATTATTTTATGAGATAAAATATTATTATCACCTTACATAAAACTACATACACAGTATGAATCCTTATAATACTAACGAAATATACACTAGTTCCTGCTTTAAAAAACAAAAAAAAAGCTACAGACAGACTTATACAGTAAAAGCATGAAAGGTACACTTCATTTTCCTCCTTGAATTTGCACAGGAGAGGAATTCTCTTCTCTCCTTTTTTTACAGAACCGTAAAATGTGAGTGCTGGAAGGGACCTTGGAGCCCTGGTGGCACAGTAGTTAAGTGCTATGGCTGCTAACCAAAAGGTCTGCAGTTCGAATCCACCAGCTGCTCCTTGGAAACCCTATGGAGCAGCTCTATTGTGTCCTATAGGGTTGCTGTGAGTCAGAATTGACTCGCCAGCAATGGATTTGGTTTTTTTCACTAGTGAGGAAACCGAGGACTAATCAGTCATATTGTATTCCAAACGGCCTCATATCACTGCAAGTAAAAAAGATACTAAGGGGAAGAATATATTTTCCCCAAATTTTCTGTAGTATCAACTTATTGGCCTGCTTCCCCCATGCCTTAGTAGACATTCACATACCATCTTATTCTGTGTATGAGAGATTACAAATTTGCTTCAGTGTCTTTAGTTTTTATTGCAAAGATTTGTCTTTGACCAGGAGTCCCCAACTATTAATTTGTGGATTCTGGCCTACTTCGATGGAACTTGATGTTGTGGTTCCTTTCTTTTTCCAGGACTAGTGGCCATTGTTACTAATGTCCAACTCTGCTTGGAATCTTTAGGCTGCTATGTCTGCCCCTATGTCATATAAAAGGTAACACATAAGGAACACTTCCAACACACATTGATGTGGACTCAGTTCTGACTTGTTACCCTCAACCCAATCCTTATAGTTGAATACTTTGGTTATCAATTTTATTCCTGATTCTGTTGTTCTTCTTGCTTCTTTTTACTGCATTTAATGGTTAGCCCGATTTTCTCATTCATGATTTTGGTGACTGTCAACAACAATTTAGATTCTACTTCCTGATACACATTGAATAGACTCTTGTAGGGCTTTGATCCTAATATGCTCCTACTCTAGCTTTGTTCTTTTTGACAATGAATTCGATGCTATTCTTCTTTAATTTGTCATTCCTGGCATAGTGGACCATATGATTTCTGATTCAAAATGGCCAATACCAGTCCATTTCAGCTCACTAATGCCTAGAATACTGATCTTTATGCATTCCATTTCATTTTTGATAACTTTCAATTTTCCCAGATTCATATTTGTACATTCCACGTTCCGATTATTAATGGATATTTGCAGCTGTTTCTTCTCATTTTGAGTCATGCCGCATCAGCAAATGAAGTTCCCAAAAGCTTTCTTGTATCCACAGCAGCTCTTTCTCAGTCGTATTTTGAGTGTCTTCCAACCTGAGGGACTCATCTTTGGCACTATATCAGACAGCGTTCCACTGCTATTCATAAGGTTTTCACCAGCTAGTTTTTTCAGAAGTAGATTGCCAGGTCCTTCTTCCTACAACACTGTCAGTAATAGGATAATATCCATAAACTACAAGGAAGACAAGTTAATATGACCATTATTCCAATTTACACATCAACCACTAAGGCCAAAGATGAAGTAATTGAAGATTTTTACCAACTTCTACAGTCTGAAATTGATTAAACATGCAATCAAGATGCATTGATAATTACTGGTGATTGGAATGCAAAAGTTAGAAAGAAAGAAGGACCAGTCATTGGAGAATATGGCCTTGGTGATAGAAATGAGGCTGGCGATCACATGATAGAATTTTGCAAGACCAATGACTTGCAAATACCTTTTTTCAACAACATAAATGGCAACTATACTCATGGACCTCACCAGATGGAATACACAGGAATTAAGTTGATGATATCTGTGAAAAGAGATAAGGGAAAAGCTGAATATCATCAGTCAGAACAAGGCCAGGGACCGACTGCAGAACAGACCATCAGTTGCTCATATGCAAGTTCAAGTTGAAGCTAAAGAAAATGACAGCAAGTTCATGAGAGACACAGTACAACCTTGAGTATATCCCACCTGACTTAGAGACCATCTCAAGAATAGATCTGACTCATTGAACACTAATGACTGAAGACCAGATGAGTTGTGGAATGACATCAAGGACATCAGATATAAGAAAGCAAGAGGTCATTAAAAAGACAGGAAAGAAAGAAAAGACCAAAACGGATATCAGAAGAGACTCTGAAACTTGCTCTTGAATGTAGAGTAGCTAAAGGGAAGGGAAGAAATGATGAAGTAAAAGAGCTGAACAGAAAATTTCAAAGGGCAGCTCAAGAAGACAAAGTAAAGTATTATAATGATCTGCAAAGACCTGGTGTTAGAAAACCAAAAGGGAAGAACACGCTTGGCATTTCTCAAGCTGAAAGAACTGAGGAATAAGTTCAGGCCTCGAATTGCAGTATTGAAGGATTCTAGGGGAAAATATTAAACAACACAGGAAGCATCACAGAATATACAGAGGAATACACAGAGTAACTGTACCAACAAGAATTGGTTGATGTTCAACCATTTCAGCACGGATTACACCTCAACATAAAGAAAACAAAAGCCCTCGCAACTGGACCAGTAAGCAACATCGTGACAAATGGAGAAAAGATTGATATTGTCAAGGATTTCATTTTACTTGATCCACAATCAACACCCATGGACGCAGCAATCAAGAAATCAAAGGACATATTTCATTGAGCAAACCTTCTACAAAAGACCTCTTTAAAGTGTTAAAAGCAAAGGTGTCACTTTGAGGACTAAGGTGCGCCTAACCCAAGCCATGGTATTTTCAGTCGCCTCATATACATGTGAAAGCTTGACAGTGAATAAGGAAGACTGAAGAAGAATCGGTGCCTTCAAATTAAGGTGTTGACAGAGAATACTGAATATACCATGGACTGCCAGAAGAACGAACCTGTCTTGGAAGAAGTACAGCTAGAATGCTTCTTTGAAGGGAGGATGGTGAGACTTCGTCTCACATACTTTGGGCATGCTATCAGGAGGGACCAGTCCCTGGAGAAGGACATCATGCTTGGTAAAGCAGAGGGTCACCAAAAAGGAGGAAGACCCTCAATGAGATGGATTGACCCAATGGCTGCAACAGTGGCCTCAAACATAGCAACGATTGTGAGGATGGTGCAGGACAGGTAGTGTTTCCTTCTGTTGTACATAGTGTAGCTATGAGTGGGAACTGACTCGAAGGCACCTAACAACAACAATAACAACTCGCCTTGGAGAGAGGAAACTGGACGATTTGGGATTAGTGTATTTGGAAACCCCTGACTCATTTTCTTGTTCCTTTGTTTTCCTCCCCCACCCCCCCATTTTTTGTATTATGAACTGTTTCATGATAGTTCCTGTATATGTAATAAGTATATACAAACATATGTAACATATATATTAGGTTTAAATCATAAGCATACAATTAGCACTAATTTAGTCAGTACTCAGATGGTGCAACATCAACTAAGACCTTTGAAATCTGCTTTTTGCTTCTCCCTAATTGTGGTCTCCCATCATACCCCCTTTTCTTTGCCCCCGAGGTAATCACTCTCGTGAATTTTGTGTTAACCATGCCTTGGCTTTCCTTTATAATGTTACTTTATGTGTTCCTATATAATTGTTTTTAAAATTTGGTGCATTTTGACCTTTATGTAATTGCAATTATACTGTATTTATTTTTCTATGACGTGCTTTTTTAACTTGATGTTAAGTTTATGAGATTCATCTATGTTGCTGTGTATAGCTGTAGTTTATTCATCTTCACTGTTGTATACTTTTATTTTACGATTATATCACAATTTATTTGTATACTATTTTAGGGGTACTTGGGTTGTTAACAACTTTTAACTATCAAATAGTGCTATTATGATTATTCTTACACTTGCTTCTTTATACAAGTAAATAAGAATTTCTCTAGGGAATTTACTTAGAAATGGAACTGCTGGGTTGTAGGGCATGGATATTTTCAACTATAATGTCATGTTTTTTAACAATTTACTCTCCCACTGGCAGTGAGTGAGTTCCCATTTTTCCAAGTTCTTGTCAACGCTTGGTATTGTCAGACTTTTTTTTTTGCCAGTCTATCCATTGCTGTGGAGTCGGTTCCGACTCATAGCGATCCTATACGACAGAGTAGAACCGCCCCATAGGGTTTCCAAGGAGCACCTGGTGGATTCGAACTGCTAACCTTTTGGTTAGCAGCCAAGTTCTTAACCACTACGTCACCAGGGTTTCCTTTGCCAGTCTGGTGGGTATAAAATTGATTTCATTTTGCTTTTGTCTGCATTTCTCTAATTACTGATGAGATTAAACTTCTTTTCATATAAAAATTCACCATTTGTATTTTCTCTTCTGTGAAATGCTGTGCATGTCTTTTGCCCATTTTCTACTGGAGATTTTTTTTTCTCATTGGTACATATAAGTTCTTCGTTCTTTTGTATGCTATGTGCATTTCAAATATCTTCTTCTAAGATTTGATTTGTCATTTACTTTATGCTGGTTTTTGATGAATGGAGGTTCTTAATTTTAATGAAGTTGAGTTTATCAGTCTTTTCTTTTATGTAGTTGTGCTTCTCTTGAGAAATCCTTTCATATTACAAGACCAGAAAGATATTTTCTCATATGTTCTTCCAGGAGTTTTATGCATTGATGGTTATGGTTTATATCCTGTTAATGCTGTGTATTAAGGCCTGTAGCGTTGGTCCTATTTTTTCTTCTATGAACTTTATAGTTTTAGGCTTTATATTCAGGTCTTTGATCCATCTTTCAGGAGTTTTAAAAGTTTGCCTTTCACAAATTAAGTCTTTAAATCTGGGAACTGACTTTTGTTCATGATACAGGAATCCAATTTTATTTTTTCTCATTTAGAGATTTAGTTGCACAACCAGCATTTATTAAACAGTAGATTTCCTTTTTTTTAATATAATTGGTCAGTAAATTCTGTCTCTTCTACTTTCAAAATATATTATGTTCATTGCTGTGTCTCTGCTGGGTACTCGATAAGCATAGTCAGCCTTGCTTTGCATGGTAACAGATTTCAGTTACCATGGTTTATTTAAATAACATCAGTCCCCCGACAAAATGGTTCAAATTTCATTTACTGCAATATATCAACTGTGAGTAACTGCATAAAGTACAAAACTTTGCAGCCAGATCTTCAGCCCCTGAATCACTATATAAATAACAGATGGGCATTATGATTGGTGATCAACCATATCACATCTTTCAAAGCCTGTCGGTGATTGGTCACTGTGCATCTGTTATTCAGTTCCCAGACATCAAAGCATATAGTTATGTTGCCTCCTTGTCTCCAAGTGATCTACCTACTGGACATTTTACACAAACGGATAAGCAAACATGGGACTGGCTGACAAAGGGGACAGTGCAGCAAAGAAACAGAAAGTGACAGTGCTGGAAGTGAAATTTGGATTAAATATAAATGGAGTTACAGAAGAAAGAGCCGACCCTTGGGATGTTGGTACTGCTGCCATTCAGTGACTCTAGATATACAGCCAAAGGAACTTACTGACGGCAGGCTTACTGACAGAAATGAGGACAATGGTTGTGGCAGAAAGGATGAAGATATCTCAGAGGAAGTGACACTGGCAAAAAACTTCACATTAAAGGAACTCTCAGAGATATTTCATAACACTGAAAGCACAAAGGATAAAATGTTGGAAGCTGATTCACACTTAGAAAGGATTATGACCATTCACCAATTCTTAAAAAAGATGC
This sequence comes from Trichechus manatus latirostris, assembly GCF_000243295.1. NCBI lineage: Eukaryota > Metazoa > Chordata > Mammalia > Sirenia > Trichechidae > Trichechus > Trichechus manatus. The sequence continues at coordinate 1,475,444 of NW_004443957.1, read as the reverse complement.
TCCATATGGGAAGCTATATGATGTGAAGAAGGGTGGCAGTGTTTAAACTACTCTCAACTTTTTCACAAAGGAATAAAACATTTTAATTCTTAGTATTTCTCATGTTTTAAGTTAGAAGGTGCTAAATATATATTAGTTTTGTTTTTGTTTTCGTTTCTCTCTACCCCTCTGGAACCAATAGTTTGAGAGTTTTTAATGTTTTAACAAAAGTATTTAGAGGTCACAGAACAATCGTAATTTTCCCTATTGATAAGATTGTTTTACACGCTCATTTTTATGGTTCTTTACTACCAGGCAAAGTGAGGACTGCAGGTGGGCTTTGTTTTCTTTTGTTTTTAATGATCTCAATTCATTTGTTCTGATAAGTACGCTATTTGCTGTAAGAAAATAAAATGATATAGATAACATTTTATCTAGCCATATGCTAGAACAGTTGAAAGCAATGATGGAATAAATGAGATAAATTTGTAAGGCACTTATCACAGTACCTAGGACATCTTAGGCACTCAGTAAAGGCAAAATCTATCCAGAATGTGATCCCTTCTCTCCACCTCCACTGCCACCACCCTGGTCTGAGCCCCATCATCCCTCCAGAGTGAGCGCAGTAGCCCCCAGTAGGGCTGCCTGCTTCTGCCCTGGCCTTCTATCAGCTCGTGTTTAGTATATTTCCCAGAGTGATCCTTTTATAACTAAAATTAAATTACATCACTGCTCTACTTAATGTTCTTCAGTGGCTCCCTATTTCACTTACCCTGGCCTCAATGCCTTTCACGATCTGGACCATTATCTCGGACCTCAGCTCCTACTGTTCTGCTCCACACTCACCGTACTGGAGCCTAGTGGCTTTCTTCCTGTTTACTGAACCTACCAGATGCTCTCCTGCCCTAGGGACTTTCACTGGCTGTTCCCTGTGCCTGCAAAGTTCTTCGCCCAGATAACAATGTCACTAGTTCCCTTGTCTCTTTCAAGTCTTTGCTCGAACTTCACCACCTTAGCGAGGGCCTGACAGGTCTATTAAACACTTCAGCCATCCCCACCTCAGCAACACCCATGATTCCCCTAATACTGTTCTATTTTGTTGTCATAGAACTTTTCACCTTCTAACATAATTTACAAATTTATTAGGCTTCTTGTTAATTGTGCCTCTGCCCCTGCCAGAATGTAAGCCCAGTGCGTTCAGAGATCTGTGATTTGTTCAGGGCTTATCTCAAGTGCTCACGGCATCTCCTAGCATATATTACATCCTCAGGAAATATTTGTTAAATGATGAATGCGTGTGTGAGTGAAACCGTTGATGTTGTTGTTTGATAATTATTTTCCATGTTAATACCACTCCAGTAGACTTGACAGCATTTGTTATAGAAATCATGTCTTACCCACCTCAAAACTGCCTGGACTGCAAGGAGTTCAATTCAACATATACTTATTGAGTACTTCCTATTTTCAGTGGTCTCAGTTGGAGGAAGGTATGACTGCCTTATGTTTTAACTAAAGCATTTATTTTCGCTGGACACCTGGTTTCAGTGGAATTGAACCTGAACTGCTTGACAGATTAACCACAGGATGAAATACATGTAGTGAGCTTTTGGAGTTGCAGCTAACTGTAAAGATTCTCAGGAGGCAACTGAGGAATAGGGCTAGCCGAAGAAAGTCTAAGCACTTAGCAAGATGTGAATGATATTTTTAATGACCAGAGTTATCAAGTGCTTTTCTTGATTTTCCAGGAGTAGGAGGCATTGATGTGCTTAGAGTGCATATGGAAAGATCATTGCAATCAAAATTTTATTATGTTTATGTTGAAATAGGGGGAAGTGGAGGAACTTAGATTGCTTTTTTCTTCATTAGTGCAATTGGGTTTTATACTGATGTCAGGGATGCTTATGATATGTTAAAGTTTGTCATAGATGTAATAGGCAGGATAAGTAATTTTCCTCCCATATTGCTCTATGTCTTGGCTGCATGGAACCATGAAATCACTTAATGGATCATATAATACTAGCTTAATTGGAAATTAAATAGGATCTTACCTTGCTAATTCTAGAAAGAAACTCCATTCTGTCAGCATGGCAGCACATACTTATGAGCAGTTAGTTCTAAGGTGGATTGTGATAAACAGTCATTAATTGAGTATGTTATATTTGTCAGGCACAGTATTAGACAAGGGATATAATGATGAACAAAACAAATCCCATCCCTGCTCTCACAGAACAAGTAATGGCCTGGAAACAGAAGCAGATGGAGAGAATTTGGCTTATGTAACTGGGAAGAAGTGATCGCTGTCTGCAGCTAACTTACCACTGTCATAGTTTAAGAAGTATGTTGCCTACTAAACACCTGTTAGGAAATTGCTATGGAAGTAGAGTGGGGGGTTACTAAATAAAATATTTAAGGCTCCTTCTTGAATGGGTCAAGATGTTAGTATTGAAGGAACTGAGTATCTTTCACTTGATACTTGTTATCAAGGAAAGGCAGAAACCCCTGTAAATTGCAGCCTTCATGTGTGTATGGAATTTGCATATTTTTAGAATCAGATTCCTTGGTGTAAATTGCCCTCCGATTCATGGCGACCCTGTACAACAGAACAAAGTGATGCCTGGTCCCAGGCCATCTTCATGATCGTTGGTATGGTTGAGTCCATTGTTGTTGCTGTTGTGTCAGTCCACTTCATTGAGGGGTTCCCTCTGCCCCTCTGCTTTACCAAAAAGATTCATTAGAGGTCGTTTATTCATTCAACAGGTATTTCTTGATTGATTGTTTCCTCTGAGCCAGCATTCTTGCAGGCCTTGGGGTACATGTGACAAAGTTCCTTCCCTTATAGAACTTGCGTTCTAATAGGGGAGGCAGACAATTAAAATAAATCAAATAACATCAGGTAGTGATAAAAAAGGGGTGCAGGGAGGAGCAAGAGAAGGGATTCAGAGTGATAGGGGCTGTATTTTAAATAGGATGATCATGACAGTGGTTTATGTGTGTGTGTGGCCTCCCAGGGGAGCCACAATCAAGCTAGCCTTGCTCAGAATCACAGATACAAAGAGCAAGACACACACACATACACGCACACACACCCTCCAGTAATTCACTACTCAGCGTCTTCTCCTCATTGTCTTTTCCCCACCCCTGTCAGCACCATCCCGCTTACATACAGGAACAACGTACGATTTCACTTTCTTTGTTGCTCTACCTCTAGAACAGTAAAAGATTGTGGGAATTTAGTAAGACACTGAGCACAACACAATTCAGTTCTCTTTTATTACCACTGCACGTTTTGGAAACACAATATATCTTTGGTCTTACAGAATATATACATTCCAAAAGTACTTCATTTTTTTTTTTTATTTTAGCCATGCTAAGCATGAATGTATATTCAGATGTACTCCTATGAAAATAATGTCTTTTTTTTTTTTTTTTTAGCCAACAACTTTTTAAATATAACAATTGAATGCTCACTGGAAATTAATGAACACCTGGAGGGATAGTTGGGAAGTGGTTGCTTTGTGATGGGGCTTCACAGGCAACTGGTACTATAAGTTAAAGTATTGCTGCTACATGTAGGAAATAAATGCAAGTTAAATTTTCACTTTTAAATTTACATCGCATGTTCTTCAGGCTTATTTTCTGCTTTTGAAGATTTTTCATATCTCATCACTTCCAACCTGCCATTCCACCATGGAGAGTATTTTCTAGCATGTACTGATATGTCTCTTTTTGCTTCTGATGGTAATTGAAAGAGTTGATGAATATATGTATTCTTTTACTACCCTGTTACATGTGCTTCTGTTTCTTTGAAGTTGAAATGACGAAATATAAGTGGGTAGACTTTTTAGGTATTTAGCAGTTAGAATTTGGTAAATGAGATAATTTGTTTTTAAAATGATAAGTGTAACTCCCATTGATTTGGTGTCTATTTAGGGCCTTTTATATGCCCATCACTGTAGAAGGTACTTTCTGTCTCTTATCTCATCATTTTAGAGTCATTATTTTGCCCAAGATCACATAACCTAGTACAAGGCAGAGCTAGGATGGAATCCAGATCTCGCTAATTCCAAAGTCCATGCTTGTTGCAGTATTTCTTTCTGCCAGTACTGAGTCATTCTGTATATCATTGCTTCCTATGTATACCTTTTCTTGTAATCCCTGTCTAATTGATTGGAAACCAGTGTTGCATTTCAAAGAACTGAACTAATGAATCATGTATAACAATTTTAGGTAAACCATCATCATTTTAAATATGATTCAGGTAGTTAATGTGTGGTTTAACTAAGATGACTTTTCTGGTGAATGTGGACCCAGAAATTCTGTTACTGACCTGTTTTGCTGTGTTAGTTTTGGAAGAATGTGTGTGCCTGCTAATGAATCTGTTCTATTTTTTTTTTTTTTTTTTAGTTTTATTTTGTTGTCGTTGTTATACCAATTCAACTGCATTTACAGGCAAGATTCAGTGACATTGATTACATTCTTTGAGTTGTGCAACCATTCTCACCCTCCTTTTCTGAGTTGTTCCTCTACCATTAACATAAACTTACTAACCCTTAAGGTTCCTATCTAATGTTTCGAGTTGCTGTTATCACTTTGATTCCATACAGATACTTCTTAAAAGAGCATAATGCTCAAGGAAGACATTTTTTACTAGTTAAGCTAAATTATTGTTTGGTTTTAAAAAGACTTCAAGGGGCATATTTTTGGTTTAAGTTTTAAAGATTGTCTCAGGGCAATAGTTTTAGAGGTTCATCCAACCTTCATGGCTCCAGAAAGTCTAAAGTCCATGAGAATTTGAAATTCTTATCTATATTTTCCCCTATTTGATCAGGATTCTCCTACAGAATCTTTGATCAAAATGTTCCGTAATGGTAGCTGGGCACCACCCAATTCTTCTGGTCTCATGACAAAGAAGGCAGTTGTTCATGGAGGCAATTAGCCACACATTCCATATCCTCCTCCTACTCCTGACTCTCCTTCTTCCGCTGGTGCTCCAGGCATATAGAGACCAATTTTTGTGCCTTGATGGGCCCTTCCAAGCTTTTAAGATCCCAGGCAGTACTCGATGAACTACGAGGTAGAACAGAAGCCCTAAACATGTTATTAGGCCAATTAACTGAGATGTCCCATGAAACCATGACCCTAAACCTCCAGACCAAGAAACCAAATCCCATAAAGTTTTTCGGTTGTACGTAAGGAGTCTTAGCAGCTACTCTTTTTTTTTTGGTCATTGTTGTAAGTATATCTATCACATAACTTTTGCTGGTTCAGTTTTTTACAGGCGTACAACTTCTTGACAGCAATTGCAATAATTGGCTCTGCAATCCTATCCTTAATCAATGTGATTTTTCCATCACTGTTAACCTTCCCTTTCCCCTTCCTTCCTGCTCCTGGTAACCACTAATACACTTTGTTCTCTATACATTTGAGTTTTCTTGTCTTTTTATGTAAGTGAAGTCATACAGTATTTGTCCTTCTGTGACTGACTGATTTTTCTCAGCATAATGTTGTCAAGCTCCATCTCTATTGCAGCATATATCAAGACTTCATTTCTTCTGCTGGCTGAGTAGTATTCCACTGTATGCATGTGCCACATTTTGTTTGTCCATCCATCTGTTACTGGACATTTAGGTTTTTCCACTTTTGGGCTATTGTGAATAGTGCTGCAATGGACATTGGTGTACAAGTCTCTGTTTGAGTCTCTGCTTTCAAGTCTTTTGAGTATATACCTAGAATTAGAATTGCTGGGTCCTGTGGTAGTTCTATTTTTAGTTTTTTTGAGGAACTGCCACACTGTTTTCAAGAATGGCTGTACCATTTTGCATTTCCACCGGCAATGGATACTGGTTAGAATTTTATTACAACCTCGTCAACATTTGTTATTTTCTGTTTTTTAATCTTAGCCTTCCTAGTGGGGGTTAAATGGTATTTCATTGTGATTTTAATTTGCATCTCTCTGATGGCTAATGACCTTAAGCATCTTTTCTTGTGTTTGGTGGCCATTTGAATGTCCTATTTGGTGAAATGTCCCTTCAAGTCCTTTGCCTGATTTATGATAGGGTTGTCTTTTTGTTGTTAAGTTGTTGAAACTATACATATTTTGGTTATTGGATTCTTATTAGATATATGGTTTCTGAAGATATGCTCCCAGTCTGTAGCTTGTCTTTTCACTTTTTTGGTAAAATCTTTAGATGAACAAAAGTTTTTAATTTTTATGAGGTCCTGTTTATTTATTTTGTCTTTTGCTTTTTGTGCTTTTGTTATTACATTAGATAATCCATTGTTAAAAGCTAGGTCTGACAGCGTTGCCCCTGTATTTTCTTCTGAGAATTTTATGTTTTTAGTTTGCATATTTAGGTTCTTAATCTATTTTGAATTGTTTTGAGTGTATGTTGTGAGGCATGGATACTTTTTCATTTTTCTGCATGTGGAAATCCAGTTTTCCCAGCAGCATTTATTGAAGAGACTTTTCTTTCCCCCATTAAATGGACTTAGCACCCTTGTCAAAAAATCAGTTGACCATAGATGTGTGGGTTTATTTCTGGACTCTCAATTCTATCCCATTGGTCTATGTGTCTACCAGTACCAGGCTGTTTTGATTACTGTTCCTGTATAGTATGTTTTAAAATAAGGATGTGTGAGTCCTCCTGCTTGTTTTTCTCTTCAAACATTGCTTTAGTTATGGGGCCTCTTGACATTCCACATAAAGTTGAGGATTGGTTTCTTCATTTCTGTAAAGAAGGCTGTTGAAATTTTGATCAGGATTGCATTGAATTTATAGATCACTTTGAGTGATATTAACATCTTAACAATATTAAGTCTTCCAACCCAAAAACACAGAACATCTTTCCATTTATTTAAGTTCTCTCTCTCTCTTTCATCAGTGTTTTAAAATTCGTTGTATTAAGTCCTTGGCATCCCTAGTTCAGTTTATTCCTAGGTATTTCATTCTCTTAGATGTTATTATAAATGGAATTGTTTCCTTAATTTTCTTTTCAGCTTTCTCATTGCTGGTGTATAGAAACCCAACTGATTTTTATTTGTTGATCTTGTATCCTGCAACTTTTAAAAATTCCTCCATTAGCTCTAGAAGTTTCCTTGTGGACTCTTGGGGATTTTCTACATATAGGATCATATCCTCCGTGAATTGAGATAATTTTATGTCTTCTTTTCCAATCTGGATACCTTTTATTCCTTTTTCTTGTCTTATTGCTCTGGCTAGGACTTCTAGTACAATATTGAATAGAAGTGACGAGAGCGGACATCCTTGTCTTGTTCTCTGTTTCAAGGGGAAAATTCTCAGTCTTTCTCCATTAAGTATAATGTTGGTTGTTTGCTTTTCATATATACCCTAAATCATACCGAGGAATTTCCCTTTTATTTCCATTTTCTTTAGGGTTTTAATCAAGAAAGGCTGTTGGATTTTATAAAATTCTTTTTCTATATCCATAGAGATGATCATATCATTCTTATTCCTTTGTTCTATCTATGTGGTTTATTACCTTGATTAATTTTCAAATGTTGAACCATCCCTGCATTCCTGGAATAAATTCCACTTGGTTATGGTGTATGAATCTTTTAACATGTTGTTGGATTCTGTTCGCTAGTTTTCTTTTTTAGTGGTGTCTTTGTCTGGTTTTGGTGTCATGGTTATATATGCTTTATAAAACGAATTAGGGAGTATTCTTTCTTTCTCTAAGTATTGGTATTAATTCTTCACTAAATATGTGGTAGAATTCCCCAGTGAAACCATCTGGCCCAGGATTTTTTGGTTGGGAGTTTTTTGATCACTGAATTATTCTCTTCACTTGTTATAGGTCTGTTGAGGACTTTCTGTTGCCTCTTGAGTCAGTTTGGGTAGGTTGTGCCCTACTAAGAATTTATCCATTTCATCTAGGTTATCCAGTTTGTTGCCGGATAGTTGTTCATAATCTGTCAAAATTCTCTTTACTTCTATTGGATCAATTGTAATGTCCTCTCTTTCATTTTTTATTTTGGTTATTTGCATCTTTTCTATTCTTTTCTTAGTCAGTCTAACTAAAGGTTTGTCAGTTTTATTGATCTTTTCAGAGAACCAGCTTCTAGTTTTATTGATTCTCTCTACTGTTCTTCTGTTTTCAATTTTCTGCTCTGATCTTTGTTCTTTCCTTTCTTCTGTTAGGTTTAGGCTTAGTTTGCTCTTCTCTTTCTAGTTCCTGGAGTTGTCGAGTTAGGCTTCTTTTTTTCATGTAGGCATTTATTGCTGTAAGTTTCCCTCTGAGTACTGCCTTTGCTGCATTCTGTAAGTTTTGGTATGTTGTGCATTCATTTGACTCTAGAAAATTTGTGATTTTGCTTTTGATTTCTTGACTCATTGGTAGTTTAATAGTATGTTGTTTAGTTTACATACGTTTGTGCATTTTCTAGGTTTTTTTTCCCTGTTATTCGTTTCAAGCTTTGAATATGTTCCATTCTTGATGATACAGGATGTCATAGGAATATACGAGATAATGTCTTGGTAATATTAATGATTATCACTGTAAGGGTGATATTATGGAAGTCCTGTATTTTACTGTTATCCGTGCAGGCTGCCTCCTGAGATCAGTAATGATAGTGAAAAAACTATTGCTTGCCTTGAATGCCAATACCCCCAAACCAAGTTCTTTTTCTGCAAATAAAAATTACTCTCGGAATTGATTCTGTAGTTTTGTAGACAGTTGCTCTTACATTTACTCTGGATTTTAAAATGTTCCAAATTCATATTCTTCTAGATTTGATTTAGACTTATCCAGTCATGTCAAATCTCACATTTTCCCTCTTTTTCTCCCCCTTTGCAGGATGATGAAGTGGTTCTGCAGTGTACCGCAACCATCCACAAAGAGCAACAGAAACTATGCTTGGCGGCAGAAGGATTTGGAAACAGACTTTGCTTCTTGGAGTCCACTTCCAATTCCAAGGTGGGATAAATCCTTTTGAGGCTATACAAATATTGAAGTTTTACTCATGACATTAAAGTTATTTATAGACACTTTACTATTTTTTGTGGAACACATATAAACTAAAGGGGGAATTTGAAATATTTTTTCACTTATTCATTAACCAAATTTTAATTGAGCCCCTACTCTATGCAAATACTGGGATACAATGGCTAACAAGAAAGTCCAGTTTCATGGCCGTCATGATGTTTATATTCTAGTAGAAAAATAAACAAGTAAATAAGTAATATAATTTCAGAACTAATAAGGGCTATGCAGAAAATCAGAGTACTAGGGTAGAGAGTGATAAGGGGAAGACTCAACATTTCAAGATGGGTGTTTAGGGAAGGTCTTTCTGAGGCAGTGACATTTGAGCAGATTTGGAAGAAGTGAGGGAGTGAGCAGTACTAAGTTCTTGAACATTCCAGATAGAGTCACTGGGAAATGCAAGTCCCTGGGTTAGGAATGATCCTGTAGAGTGTTTAAGGAACAGTAAGAGGGCCACTATAGCTGTTGAATGAAGGGACTAGTGGTAGGAGATGAAGTCTCATAGGGACCGCATCATGTAGGGCCTTTGGCCATGGTTAGGAGTTAAACTTTTCTTCTCACTGTGAAGGGAGGTGAGTAATGTGTTTCAATTTACATATTTAAAAGATTAAACCGGTTGCCATCCTTGAGTTCCATTCATGGTGACCCTATGGGTGTCAGAGTAGGCTTTTCAGTGTCTGAATTTTTGGTAGTAGATCGCCAGGGCTTCCTTCTGAGGTGCCTCTGGGTTAGACTCAAACCTCCATCCAACCTTTCAGTTAGCAGCCAAGCATGCATGGCCATTTGCACCAACCAGAGACTCTGTTTTAAAAATAGCTTTGGCTTTTAAATGGCTTAGAGGAGGTACGGTGAGCAAGAGTAGAAGTAGGGAGACTAGGTGGAAGGTGGATGCAAAAGTCCAGGTGAGAAGTAATGATGTTTGGACAGAGTAGAAGCAATAGTGGTGGTGCAGTGTGGATGGATTTGGCATATGCTTTGAGGATGTACAGTCTGATAGATCAGATTGTGTCGAATATGGGAGAGGAAACAAGGATGTCTCTGGTGTGGGAAATCAACTAGAAAAAAGTCAATTTAATACTATTTTGTATGGCACTCTTTGGTTTACAGGGTACTTTGATATGCACTCTCTCATTTGATTTCACAATGAGAGTATTAGGAGTTATTGTTATCATATTCATTTTACAGATAAAGAAATGGAAAGCTGCTAGAAGCTAAGTACCATACCTAAAATATTTAACCTGACTTTTGAAGTAACAGTGTTAGGAATACTTAGATCTTTTAGCTTCAAAATCTTCAAAATCTCATTTTTTCCTTCATACTATAGAACCTATTTGGTTTTTCTGTAAAATAATAGTGAATAATGTATATGATATTTTTATGCAAATAACACGTTATACATTTTTTGCCAACCGTGCCCTTCCCCCTATAAGGTATTTTCGTTAGCGTGCTATGCTAATTTTTTTACAACAACATGTCAAAAAATTAGCATAATACACCTATGAAAATACTTCGCAGGGGAAGGGCGCGATTGTCAAAGTTGTGTTATTTGCATAAAAATGTGGTGTGTGTGAATTTATTTGTTTATAATAGTGTAATACACCCAAACCAACCAAAACCAAACCCACTGCTTTCGAGTCGATTCCAACTCATAGTGAGCCTATAGGGCAGAGTAGAACTGCCTCATAGGGTTTTCAAGGCTGTAAATCTTTATGGAAGCAGACTGCCACATCTTTCTCCTGCGAATCGGCTGGTGGGTTCAAACTGCTGACCTTTTGGTTAGCAGATGAGCGCTTTAACCGCTGCACCACCAGGGCTCCCGTAATACACCCACTCCTCACTTACTGACATGGTTAGGTTCCAAAGACCAGTTCATTATGTGAAAATTGGTGTTACATGAAAATGGAGATTTTTTTTTCTGTTTTCAGACCATTTGTCTGATTTTTTTTATTTAGAAAATACGATCATAGAAATAACAGCTAAGATTTACTGATGTGCTCATCACTGTGATGAGTCCAGTTATGGGTTATTCCTGTGCAGAGAAGGAGGCTTGGAGGAGACAAAGCTGGATAAAGGCTGGCTTTGTGGCTGGAGGGCCCACGGCTTAACCACTTCACCTTCCTCCTGTGCTGGGTCAGAGCTTCCCTTGGGGAGCTGCCTCCAGGGCTCTGCTCCCACCCCTGTAAGCCCTGTGTTCACAGTCTGGGAGCCTGGTGAGTCATCAGGGCTCTGGGCTTCCTGTGAGGACCCTGGCAGCCTGGTGACGCACCCTGCCCCACCAAGGTGGAGGCTTCAGGCCCGGTTCAGCTCACTTTGGGATGTTATTAAACTCATGCACGTTTCTTCCAAACACCCTCTCTGATGCCTCTTTCTTTCCTCCCTTCCCACCCCACAACAATTTTGAGCTGCAGGGCCTCAGGCCGCGTAGGAGCTAGGAACCCAGAACAGGTGTCCCCTGGCTCCGTGCTGCCTGACCATCCACCTGGAGGCCATGGCCATGGAGGAAGCTGGCTCTGTCTGGCAACTGGACATGGTGGCCCCGTGAGCAGGAGGGAGCAGAAGGCACTGGGAAGCGTGGTCCAGCTTCCCAGAGGCCGCCCTGAGATCCTCCTTGAGGGAGGAGGGAATGCTCCATAGTCATTGTTGCCATGCCCACGGCCTCGTTAATGCACAACATAGTTGGATAGTAGATTTTTCACTGTTATCGTAAATGTGAAATGTCGGATAACGAAACAGTGGATAGGTGAGTTAGGTGTGCCAGGTAACAGTATTAATATTGTAATAGTTTGTGACAAAACATTATGTATTTTATAAGTCCTACTTAGATTCATTTTCTATTTGACAAGTGTTTATGGAGCATCCTCTTTGTACAAAGCACTGTGATAGGTGCCAGTTGTAAAAAAGATTTCTTCTTAAAAAAAGACTATTAAACACTTTAACATTTGGCACTTTCCCTGTGGATTCTGATATTTTGTAGTTGCTAGAACCACGCAGGCCACTTAGTTAGCAGTGGTTTTTGATTTTCCACTTCATACAGAATGCTGTATACTGTTGGTACAACAGTTAAGCATTGACTGCTAACCGAAAGGTTGGCAGTTTGAATCCACCCAGCAGCACCTTGGAAGAAAGACCTGGTGATCTGCCTCTATAAAGATTATAGCCAAGAAAACTCTATGGGGTAGTTCTGCTCTGTCATATAGGGTCACTATGAGTTGGAATCGACTCAACGACACCCAACAACAATAGCAATAGAATACTGTACTATCTGTTCTCTTGGTTTTTTGATGTAAGAGCTGATTTCCACTGCTAAAAATGAAGGCCTCCGATTCTAAAGTAGGTGTATCATGTAGCAGCCAAGGCATTGAAGTAGGACTAAGCATTCACTCAAACTGGTTAATTACTAGTAGGGATAATTGGCTATCTAGTTGCTACCAATGACCCCACGAACTGAACATTTTAACCCTTTCGTAGTTGTCTTATCTTACACTTTTCTGATTTATCTGAAAATTTGCATTTAGTGTGAGATATTCAGTTTGTTTATCAAGCATAGAATAAAAAAGCAATTGAAATCCAATCAACCAACCTGAACTCTTTTAAGTTCTTATACCATAAAAATCTGTTTTTTTTTCCCAACTGCTCAGATTATTTGATGATCCTGCACTACGTCGGGTTTTTTCAAATATCCCTTTGCCTTTGTTCTCTCTGATTTGTATGTCCTTCATATACTTTTCTGCCTACTGAAATGCTGCTTGTCCTTCAACGCCTGTCTCAAACAGTCCCTCATCTGAGTTGCTTTTTTCCAAATGCCCTAGGTTCTCTTCTCAGTGCTTCGTGAGTGCTTTGCTTCCACTTCTATATATTTCTATACAAACCAACAAACAAACACAAAACCAGATGCCATCGATTCCAACTCATGGTGACCCCATATGGGTCAGAGTAGACCTGTACTCCATAGGGTTTTTAATGGCCGTGATCTTCCAAAAGCAGATTGCCAGGTCTTTCTTGTGAGGTGCTGCTGGGTGGATTTCAGTTAGTAGGTGAGAGCTTAACCATTTGTGCCTGCCTATATATTGCTACCAAATCCATTGCCATCAAGTCGATTCATAGCGACTTAATTCTGTATGATATCTATGCTACCTTCTCTCCCTGAATACATGCATACACATACTTCAATACATTTACCAGATTCTGACCTCTCTGAGGGCCAGAATGTATCTTGTTCATTCTCTTACTTTAATACCAAGCACAGTGCCTTGAGCTAGTTATTGTTGTTGGTGCCATCTAGTCGATTCTGACTCATAGCGCCCATATATGACAGGGTAGAACTGCCCCATAGGGTTTCCCAGGCTGTAATCTTTACAGGAGCGGATCTCCAGGTCTGTTCTCCCATGGAGCCACTGTAGGTGAGCCACAAAATTTAATGAATTATTAAGTTTGAAAGGGAACCAATAGCTTTAGGCCAATTATATTTTTTTATAACATAGACTTCTAATGTTCTAAAATAACAGTGTCAAAACTTGAGATCTCGGTTCATGTTTAGAATATACAAACCTGGGCACAGATGTGTGCTACACGCAGACATATCTGTCTTTGACTTTCATTGGTAGACAATGGGGGATGACCTTTTTTCTCAAATTGTTGTATCCTGCATTCATTCAAAGGTGGGGAGAACAGAATGATTGTTGGCAGTAGGTAGTCAGACACTGAATGCTCTAAATTACATGTGTTTCTGGAAATGATCCCAGAAATATCTTAAGCTACGGAATCTTTCAGTCAGAGGCAGGACTTACTTTTTCAGAAAGGCTGTGTTTCATGCCCTTAGGATCTCTGTTCACGCTGATCCTGCCTGGAAGAGAATGGTTCATAATTTCAGTATAGATTTTTTTCTGCAGAAAATATAAGCATTTAAATCTGATGATATGTTTCAATTAGTTATTCATAATTAGGAATTATGGATATTTGCTGTGTACTCTTTATATGAATGAGCTTTCATCTTTGTTTCTCTATTTTAGAATTGAGAAGTTGGTCTTTTGCTTTTAAGAACCTGTCACTTTAAGGCAGACCCACTGTTATGGATTGAATTGTGTCCCCCAAAAATGTGTGTCAACTTGACTAGGCCATGAATCCCAGTATTGTGTGATTGTCCACCATTTTGTCATCTGATGTGATTTTCCTATGTGTTGTAAATCCTGCCTGTATGATGTTCATGAGGTAGGATTAGAAGCAGTTATATTTTGTTTTAAATCAATCTCTTTTGAGATATAAAAGAAAGAAGTGAACAGAGAGATGGGGGGCCTCATACCACCAAGAAAGTAGAGCCAGGAGTGCATGTCCTTTGGACCTGGGATCCCTACACTGAGAAGTTCCTTGACCAGGGGAAGATTGATGACAAGGACCTTCCTCCAGAGTCTACAGAGAGAGAAAGACTTCCCCAGGAGCTGGCGCCCTGAATTCAGACTTCTAGCCTCCTAGACTATGAGAGAATAAACTTCTGTTTGTTAAAGACATCAGCTTGTGGTATTTCTGTTACAGCAGCACAAGATGACTAAGACACCACCTTGTTATTATTAAAAGTTCAGGGAGAAAATGAGAAGTTATCAGGGAGGCTTAGGTTTTTAGTCTCTTTGAATGTCTATAAAAATAGACACAGCTACTAAGATGACAAAACCACAAAACTACAGACTATATAAAATCTAAAAACGAGCTAGGTGACAAGATATCTTCCTGAACCCCAAAATATAAACAAGGGAAACAACCACTGACAAGATGTGTGTGGTATCAGCAAGTGTGTATGAGGAAGTGGAGGAAAGGCAACACGATTGCTGTTGTCTCCCCAAATTGCTAGCAGCTCTCACTGGAAAGTGTGGTGGGCTGATCTGAAGACAGCCCCTAAAACCAGGGAGGAAGGAACAAAGGAACTATGGTGTTATGGATTGAATTGTGTCCCCCCAAATATGTGTTGGAATTCTAACCCCTGTATGTGTCACACTGTCCCATTTTTGTCCTAAACCTAATCATTTCTGAGTTATAAAAAGAGCAGATTAGACAAGAGTAAGTATAAAACGGGGGAAGGGGAGACAGATGCCATGTGAAGATCGCTAAGGAACTGAGGAACGCTCGCGCTACAGACATTGAAAGAGACAAGGATCTTCCCCCAGAGCAGACAGAGAGAGAGCCTTCCCCTATATCCAGTGCCCTGAGTTTAGACTTTTAGTCTCTAAATTGTGAGAAATAAATTTCTGTTCTTTAAAACCACTCACTTGTGTTACAGCAGCACTAAGAAACTGAGATACCTGGTAAGGTTGGATGTTTCTGGAGCAGTCTTGATCCTATGGACTCTTGAAATTAACCAGCTAAAGCTCCCTTTTAGGACAAAGCCCTGCTCTGAGGAGAAATGGCTGGGAATAGAATCTAGATTAAGCAGGGGTGATAGGAGCCAAGGATAGGGACCAAAAAAACCCAAACCCATTGCTGTTGAGTTGATTCTGACTCATAGCTACCCCATAGGACAGAGTAGAACTGCTCTGTAGAGTTTCCAAGGAGTGCCTGGTGGATTCAAACTGCTGACCTTTTGGTTAGCAGCTGTAGCACTTACCCACTACGCCACCAGGGTTTAAGAATAGGGAAGAACCTGATAAAAGTGGGGGTGGAAGGGAGCAGAGATTTTGTAAAATAAGAGGC
Source organism: Trichechus manatus latirostris (assembly GCF_000243295.1). Lineage (NCBI taxonomy): Eukaryota > Metazoa > Chordata > Mammalia > Sirenia > Trichechidae > Trichechus > Trichechus manatus. The sequence goes on along the minus strand of NW_004443957.1, from coordinate 1,459,788 downwards.
CATATTTTGAACACTAGGAAAACAGCAGAACAAGGAACTCTGGAGCCATGAAGCTAAAAATACAATAATTGATAGTAGCCTAAAACAGAGGGACTTAAAGTTGATATTTAAAGATATTGGGATAAGGGTAGCCATTATAACAAATATACAAGACTTTCTAAACAAAAGATATGTATATATCTACACCTATATCAGTATATATCTATCGCTGTAGCTATATTTATTATATAGCTATATAGATATGAAGAAGACAGTGATAGATATTGCACAAATAAAAGTATATATATATATATATATATA
>NW_004443957.1:1422683-1459388 GCF_000243295.1 Trichechus manatus latirostris | reverse complement strand
TGAAAGTAAATGAGGGCTAAATTATTAAAATAAGAAGAAATTAAGATTGACTAACAAAGCCAAATCTGACACTATATATACTAAAACAAAAGAATTCAGAAAAGTAAAAATAAAAGGATATACTAAGAAATGCAAGTAAAAAGAAAGGAGGTATCTGTAAGCTAGTGGTGTCAGACCTTGTCTAAATTCACAAGGGAGGAGGAGAATTACCATCATCACAAAGCTGATTCTTCTGAGGTGGAAGTCAGACATACCTCCACTCTCCAACTTTTTTTTACCAATTCTGACAGCAGCTTTTCTTCTCATGGCTACCTCTACTTCTCTACTGCGTTCAATAATTCATTGCAAAGACCACGCAGAACTCACAGACCATACTCAAGATTATGTGGTTTATTGGGTAAGTAACAGGTTACAACTTGGGATCGGAATTGACTTGGAAATAACTAGATATAACTCAGAAGACAGGTTATAGTTTTCCAATCAGGACAGTTTCCAACCAAGATAGCTCTCAGCTTTTTTGTCAGCCATATCCACAGGCAGGCCTCGCTCTCGGCCTCTGCTGACGAGCCCCACTCAGCCCTGACCTCTGCCCTGCTTGGGCAAGTGTTACAGCTCTTTAGCTCCATTGATAAGTGCCCACAGGCACCCTACTCCACCAGCAACCCTCTTGCCTGAAGGCGCTCAACTGTGTCTCATTCTGTAGGCAGGCCGGCAAGCCCACTGCAGCCACCTTGCGATGGTCAACTCGTTCCTGTCGTTCATACTGCTGTGCTGTCTCTCCCCATCTCACGTCGTCTTCAGTGTTACTGCTCTCTCCTGTGTCTAGGAGGTTCTCAGCACAGGGACCCTGGGTACAAAGGATACGCTCCTGCTCCAGGCTCTTCTTGATAGTCGTGAGGTCCACCTCAACCTCTGTGGGATTGGTCCTTTTCTAAGCCTATTTCTCCCAACAAGACCATGAACTGACCCCATCTGCATAGTAAGCAACCAATCTCTGCAAGAGTTTTATGCATCTTATTTGCATATTAAAATAACCAATCCTTTGCAAGATTGTGGTGTAGCAAATCATCTTGGCAGAACTACCAACCCAGAACCTGAAAGACTGTATATATGAGAAACCCATTGCTCTGCAGTATCTCATTCTCCCATCTCATTATACTTTGACAAAGAATAAGTCACATCAAAATACATTAAAAGAGACAGAGAATGATTCTTTATAATGCTAAAAGCCACACTTAACAATGAAGATAAAATAGTTGTTAATATTTCTGCCCTAGTAACACAGAAACAACTTTCATAAAGCAGAAACTACAGTAGATACAAGGAAAAGCAGAGAAACATACTAAAAAGTGATATAACACACTTCACCTGGACAAAAATAAGTAAAACGCTTCGCATAATCCATGAGGTTAACCTTATAAATATATGTCAAAATCTGAGCCTCAATAGTACAGAATATGCATTTTTAGAAAGTGCACATATAACATTAAAGAATATTGACTGTATATTAGGTCACAAAGAAAACCTCAGTAAGTCCAAAAGAGTAGCAGAGTAGCAATAATACAAAGTGACTATCAAGGAATAAAACTAGAAATTAATTTTAAAAAAAAAAGGCCCTTCTATATGAAAATTAAAAAGCACAATGTTAAATAAGTCTTGGGTTAAAGAAATATAAAATGTAATTGAAGAAGTTCTTGAACATAGTGATAATGAACGCACGATGTTTTGGAATATGTGGATACACCTAAAGAAGTTATTAGAATAAAATTTATGACATTAAATACCTGTATTAATAAAAATGAAAAAGAAAATAAATGAATTAAACAATTGAGTTAAAAAAAAAACTAGGAAAAGTACATCAAAGTAAACAAAAGAAAGCAACAAGATAGAATTAATATAAAGGAAACTGGTGTGTTAATTTAAAGTTGATTCTTTAAAAAATAACAAAATAGGCAAACTACTAATTAAACTAATCAAGAAAATGAAAGAAAGCGCACATATTTTAAAAAATAGAGATTACATTAAGGTGGGAAGGAAATAACTATCAAAACCGAGGAAATCAAGTCATAAGAGACCTTTTGCCCAATTATATCCAGTAAATTTGAGAATCTAGATGAAATGAGTCATTTTCTAGAAAAATTAAATTTACTACACAAAGTCTAAACAGACCAATTACCATAAAATAAAGTAGTAAAAGAGTTCCCTAACAAAAAAGCATGAAGGTCCCATAATTCCTACTTAACTATACTAAAATTATTTGAAAGTATAGCAAAAAGGAGGAACATTTCCAAATTTAGTTTATCAAATAAGTATAACATAGATTCTAGTCTTATGGAAACTATTTTGCTAAGAAATATTATATACCAATTACAATTATAGGATATTGTTAAATTTGAAAAAAATATATTTTTAAAACATCCAGAAGCCAGCATTACATTAAAACATATATCATGGCCAAGAGAAGTTTATTCCAGGAATCTAAGAGTGGTTCAGTACAAAAAAATCCATTAATACAATTCATCACATTAATATTGCTAAAGAGAAAAATTCATTTCGACATCTCTGTAGATGGAGAAAAGTCACTGGATAAAATTCAAATTCCATGTATGTTTAAAATTTTTCCTGTTTTTAAAATAGGAACCAGTGGATACTTCCTTAAAATGATTTTACACGCATGCACACACACACTGCAGTTAAAAAAACTGGCACCTTATTTAAGGAGGGACACTAGGGTTAAAATCAGGAACAAGTTAAAAAAGGATGTTCACTATCGCCACTGCCGTATATGGGTGTGTTGGAGGTACTAGACGGTGTAATTAGTCATAGAGATACAAGATTGGAAATAAAGAGGTAAAACTACCTCTATTTGCAGATGACTTGATTATGTATGGAAGGGTCCCAAAAGAATGAATGGAAAAACTACTACAAAAAAGAAATTGATAAAGTAGCAGGTTATAAAGTCAACATACAGATATTCACTGGTGTCACTAGGGTTGGTGTCACCAGTGCGGTAACTCATGGTGTCACCCCCCCCATGCTAACTACCACAATATTGTAGCTAAAATACCAGAAAATTTGATAAAATCAGTGACTATAAAAACATTGACAACAAGGAAAACAACAGCATGTACTGGTATTGCGTGCAGACAAAACCACGTGATTTGGAGCATCATTGTAATTGGGTAATAACGACAGCTCTGTCTCGAGTGCGTTAGAAGATTCAAAAAGTAAATTAGAGTAGAGTTTTAGACTTGTAGGTATATTGATCCATGTAAGATGGGCTTATGAAAATTTTTTTTGTTGCTATAACTAACTACAGGGGTATTTTTATAAAAAAAATACATTTCTGCTAAAATGCTACACAAAAATTATGTAGACAGTCATTTTGGTGTCACCCCCTCTGACAGTGACATCCGATGCAGTCTGCACCCCCAGACACAACCCGCTAGTGGTGCTACTGCAGATATTAATAGCCTTCATGTATACAATCACCAGTTAGAAGGTATATTGGAAGATACACATTGTTTGGACTGATCCGTGGCATATATACATTCATACATGTGGGCACCCAAGTTAGATTAAGTTAGAAACGGTGCCACTAGTAATCTTAGGACAATCATCTGCCAATATAAAATTATTAAGCCTTACTTTGCACATGTTTTTGCTATTTTATAGCATATTTTCTTAATGAATTATCTTTCTTTCATTGGTTCATATACTGATCATTAATCTCACGTATGTATGCTCCGCAATACACCTGTGAGAATGGTAGATTTGAAGTGCTGTTTCTATTTCTCTTTGTGGGATTTTTAAAACATCGAGTTGGGTCAGAGTTATGTGAAGATATTCCTCTGTTGTGTGGAAAAGAATACATACTTAGTCCCAGGGACCTTTGCCTTTGAAATAGAAAATATGATTTTATGTTATTTATATTTTGTAATTAATGCTCTTTCAAATTTGATTAACTATGTAAGATAGAATGAAGCCATGAATATTTTATTTTTTAATGGTAAATAGCTGAATACAATTTGCATTCCTAAGGGCTGGTGTTACATTTTTGCGCACTGCTTGGCCCACTTTTTTTAAAGTAAAAATCCACCTTTGTGCTAATTGGATTTTAGTGTGGAAAATGTAGAGTGAAGCACTGAACGTGGTCTGGGCTGGTGTGTTTTTGCTGCCAGCCATCCACTATGGGGCAAAATCCATTCCTGACTAGAGCAGTTTGTCATGATGATCACAGCCAAGGCAGTATCATAGTATTGCCTTTCCTTTTTTTTTTTTTTTTCTATTTATAATCAGTAAAATATTTAATTAAGTGGAATCATTACAAGCAAACTTAATATTCCTCTGGTAATATCTGGATTATTCTAGGGTCTAACTTGCATTATATAAAGAAGCAATTTATATATAGTGTTCAGTAATTATAATCAGCTTTATTCAACATATGAGCTGATTTTAAATAAATGTTCCCTGTTTTTCAAAGATAACAGAATAACTTTAATTAGCTCAAATGGACTAGACCAGGTTGAGCATCCTGTTCAAAGAGTGGGGATGTTAGTTTAAATGATGATTAGGGGAAGAATGGACTAAATAAAAACGGCCTATGCAGTTCTCTGAAGGATTGCTAAAGTATTTGTCTTGACAGCTTCACTAGGAACTCATGTAGTTGGCATTTCAGGTTCAGAATAACTTGCATTTTATAATAATAAGCAGTGGTCAATACTGGCAATTTCGTAAGATGCTCTATGCCACTGAGTGTCAGCTTGCTCAGATGGTCTAGAACTCATGGCAGTAAAGGCTTTAAACATAATTGCATATCTTAATTTTTACTAAATTACGTTCCAGTTTCTACTAGGTTATTATGTAAAACAGTGATAGCTTTTAAATGTGTTTGAACAAAAATTCTTGTGGAGATTTAAAATTTGAAAAAGTCTGTTGCAAAAACGGGAATGATTTTAGCATAAGACCGTAATGGTGACCCTCCTGGGACACCAGTGTTCCACAGGGCCGTAGTTTGAGTACCATTGTTTTATGCAGATATGATGATTTATTCAACAGTTGTCAAGTACTTCCCCCCAAAAGAAAATTCTGTTTCTCTTTCTTCTCCTCCTTCTCCAGCTTCTCCCTCTCCTTTTTCTGCTTTTTAATAAAAGTCATTCTTGTTCAATGGTCTTATTACTAAAAGTCTGGTTTTCTAGGGCTTTACCTTTGTGAACTCAGGACAGTAAGAGGATCTTTAAGATTTGTTTCTGCCCAACACTACAATGATTCCGTATTTCTAAGGCTGGTCCATATCCACCATATATATAAAGCAACGTTGTTGATTTTTTATCAGGCATCCGAAAAGGAAGTTGAGCCTTACAGAGAGAACAATGTCAAAGGCTCTTTCCATTTCTTCCAATTTCTGTGACATCACTTTAATTAAAAGTATTTCTTCCCATTCTGGAAAATGATATAGCAATATTTTACTTTCAGTGATTTCACATTTCAGGACATTATCCACCACCATAAATAATTCATTGGGATATTAATGATGCATAATAGTTGTGATATTCTAGATGAACTGCTCTTCTTATTCAAGTGAGAATTTTTGAATAATAAAAATGTCCATGTAAGAAAAATGCTAGATGATGTTAAGCAAGACTCACTTCAAAAAGAAATTTTGTGAAATATCGTAAACGATAGTTACCTGAGTCTCAATGTGTTTCCCCTAAAAATTAATTGAAAGAATAAAACAGTATTATAGGGAAATAAATATTAACATTATCTTTGATTTGTTTTTCTTTTTCTCTGATTCATTGTGACTTTCACAATGTGACCAATGTGGTTGGAGAAGAACGTAAGTTATCGGTAACCATCATATTTGTTTCTCAAAATCCTTGAGTTTTTATTATATAATTAATTACTTCTTTTCCAGTACTTCTAGAGGAAAACAAGTAGATGACAGGTGTGGCAGAAAAGAGATATTCTAATGAGATGTGATTTTCCAATCTATACAGAATAAAAGATTTCATACTTCAACAGAGTTCTGGTAGAACCAAAGAATTATAAGAAAATGTCTAACTTTTGGCAGATTATTACATTGGGCCAGAAAGGGACTGCACTGGAATGAATTGTGTCCCTCCTCCCCCTCTACCCCTACCTCCAAAATTCATGTCCACCTGGAAACTCAGAATGTGACCTTCTTTGGAAGTAGGTCTTTGCAGATGCCATTATTTAAGATGAAATCATACTGATTATGCTGTGCCATAAATCAAATTGACTAGTGTCCTTAAAAGAAGAGGACAGTCACACAAAGACACAGACACGCACAGAGGGAACTGTCAAGATGGTGGCAGAAACTGGAGTGATGACCTACAAGCCAAGGAATGTCAAGAATTGCTGGCAACCACCAGAAGCTGGAAGAGGCAAGGAAAGGTTCTTTCCTAGAGCTTTCAGAGGGAGCATGGCTCTGCCAGTGCCTTGATTTCAGACTTCTAGCCTCCAGAGAAGGAGCCCTGGTGGAGCAGTGGTTAAATACTTGGCTGCTAACCAAAAGGTCAGAGGTTCAAATCCACCAGCTGGTCCACGAGAGAAAGATGTGGCAGTCTGCTTCCATAAAGGTTATAACCTTGGAAACTCTATAGGGTGGCTATGAGTTGGAATCAACTCGATGGCAACGGGGAGACTCTAGAACTGTGAGAGAAAAATTTCCATTACTTTAAGCCACCCAATTTGTGGTACTTTGTTACAGCAGCCTTAGGAAACTAATACAGGGACTGGTTGGTAAATTGTAATGTATGAATTATGGGAAAACCATTGTTTTTATTTATTTATTTATTGTTGTAGTTTAAATGATGTTTACATTTCAAGTTAGTCTCCCATACAAAAATTTAGACATACATTGTTATGTGACCCCAGTTGCTCTCCCTATACTGTGATGGCACTCCTCCCTTCCACCCCTGATTCCCCATGTCTGCTCAACCAGCTCCTAACCCTCTCTGCCTTCCCATCTCACCTCTGGATAGAAGCCACCCATTTAGTCTCTTGTATCTGCTTGAGTTAAGAGGCACACTCCTCATGAATATCACTTTATGTCCCACAGTCCAGTCCGATCCCTGTCTGAAGAGGTGGCCTTGGAAATTGTTTTAGTTCTGGGCTGATAGAGAATGTGAGGGCCATGCTTTCCAGGGTTCCTCCAGTCTCAGTCAGACCATTAAGTCTGGTCTTCTTACTAGAATTTGAGTTCTGCACTCCACCTTTCTCCTGCTCCATCCGGGACTCTCTGTTGTGTTCTCTGTCAGGGCGGTCATTCGTGGTAGCCAGGCACCATCTAGTTCTTCTGGTCTCAGGCTGATGAAGTCTCTGGTTTATGTGAAAACAATTGTTTTTGAGTATTTTAAACCTGCATTGATGCTGCTACTTACTTAGGAAAGGGCAAAACTGGCATAATTCAAAATCCCAAAAGTAAGAAGCATTTTAGGGAGTGCTTGAATAATACGACATTGATACATTACTTTATGAGCTAAAGATTCACTCTGGGAATCTTTTGAAGATTTTACAGACTCCTCATTGTGGTCAGAGATGAGTTCCTGATAAGTCCTCTCCCAATTTCCCATTATGTTACTTGTCAGATGTAGAATATAAAAGGAAGTGAAATTTAAATTTAAGAAAACACTGAAATCTGAAACTTAAAGGCAATGTAGTCTATAATCTGGGAGAAATAGCCACTAATTGTAAGACAGGTGGAACCAGTTGGAGAGAAGCCTACCCAGAGTCATCTGTGGCACTTCACCTCAAACACTGAAAACAGATTGGAAGACACTGTAATCCACCTGACCTGTCTGTTTGACTCAAGGACAAAGGGGTTGTGCCAACAAGGAAAATGAACAGCCTCTTTTGTACCCTCCCTTTCTCTCATCAATTCAGATGGGAAGCGGCGGGGTGGTGTGGGCATGGGTAGGCAGGAAGCTGGTAATGATATATTACATTTGGGAAGCTCTGAAAACCTGTTACTATCGAGTTGGATTTGACTCATAGCAACCCTATACAGGGGTATAGGAAGGGTAACGAGCGCCTGGGGGGCAATCTCTAAATTCCCTGTCCCCCCCCCCCCCACCACCACACGCACACTATTTCAGCTCCCAGAGGCAATGTCTAAATTGTGAGTTGGAATCGACTTGACAGCAATGGGTTTGGTTTTTGGGTTATTTTAATAGTTCACCAGTTCATTTGGCTTTTTTTTTCCTTCTTTCTACTGTATACTCCAATGGAGCCCTGGCGATGCAGTGGTTAAATGTCAGCTGCTAAGCAAAAGGTCAGCAGTTCCAATCCACCAGCTGCTCCTTGGAAACCCTGTGGGAGAGTTCTACTCTGTCCTATAGGGTTGCTATGAGTCTGAATCGACTCGACGGCAACGGGGCTATGGGTACCCGCCAATGAATGCACAAATATATTCTTCCTGCTTCAAGGAATTAATGTTTTTAATGTTGATAGAGTAAATATTCATATTTATGACTATAAAAGAAAAACCAAACTGACTGCTGTTGAGTTGATTTCAACTCTTATCGACCCTATCGGACAGAGTAGAGCTGGTCCATAGGGTTTCCAAGGCTGAAAATCTTTATGGAAGCAGACTGCCACATCTTTCTTCCGTGGAGCAGCTGGTAGTTTCGAACCACCAACCTTTCGGTTAGCAGCTGAGCGCTTAACCACTGTGCCACCAGGGCTTCTTTTTATAACTGTAATAATGCTTAGTCCTGTATAGATAGATAACAGACTTGGTGCAGTGCATTTTCAGTAATATTTAATTTACTGTTTTATATAAAGGATACATCTTTCTTAGCATGCTTATATATAATTTAAAGATCCAGATACTTTACAGAAAAATGATTAAAAAATACAAATAATAGTTGGCAAAGTCAATATAGAATGCTAAGATTATCAACCACCTTAATTTTCTAATACCTTGGCATAAAAATAGTTTCAATGCATTAAATGTTTACAGTAAGTAATAAATAACTTGAAATTTTATTTGTTTTATTTAAATTAAATTATAGGTCAGGCAACACTACTTATAGAATGCTTAATATACATTTTACTATTAAAGTATCTTCTTTCTTGAAGAACTTAAGATCAAGCTAACACTGGAGAGAGAAAAAAAGACATAAAAATAGCCAGAGGAGAACACAAGACATTTGTTTAATCAAGTATACTGGTGGTAAGTTCTGTAAGGTATCAAAGAAGGGAAAGGCCACTGTGAGTTGGGTCATCAAGAGAGGTTTCAGAGCTGGATTGCATTAGAGGTGGGTTCTAAAGTAAGTGTGGTGGTTGGATTGGTGAGCAATGTGTTAGTGTCCTGTGCAAAGAAGGGGAAGAGTAGTGGGCCATCATCTGCACTTGATGATTGCCAAGAAGGGGCTGAAGTCATGAGAACAATGAGAGCATTAAGAAGAGGAAGAATGGTTCAGAGTGAAAACAAAAAAAAAAAGCCAAGAGAAGAGAGCATTTTTTGTAGGAACTGAGTAATAAGTAGTGTCAACTGCAGCAGTGTGTCTGAAGGGGATGAAGAATGGGAAAAGTCAAATGGATTTGTATAGAACACCACTGAAGCTGTTTCAGTCTTGGACTGAAATTGAAAAACATTAGTGTAGGAGGTAAATAAGCACATGGAAATATGATCAACTTCATTAGTTATTAGGGAAATGCACATTGAAACCCCAATGAGATACCACTCTACACACTCTGTTGTTGTGTGCCATCGAGTCGATTCCAACTCATAGTGACCTATATTACAGAGTAGAACTGCCCCATAAGGCTTCCAAGGCTATAATCTTTATGGGAGCAGATCGCCAGGTCTTTTCTCTGGAAGAACAGCTGGTGGGTTCAAACTGCTGACCTTTTGCTTAGAAGCCAAGCACTTAACCATTGCACCACCAGGGCTCCTTGCACACACTGTAGAGAGGCTGAAATTAAAAAGACTGTCAACACCAAGTGTTGACAATATCAAGAGCCACTGGAACTTTCATTCATTGCTGGTGGGAATGCAACAATGTAGAGTCATTTTGGAAAACAGTTTGGCAGTTTCTTATAAAGTTAAACATATACTTACCATACAATCCAACAATTCCACTGCCGTTTATTTATCCAAGAGTTTTTTAACCCATGTTTCTATGCAAAGTCTTGTACTGAAATGTTTGGAGCAGTTTTCTTCATAATAGCCTGTAACTGGAAACAACCCAAATTTCCATCAACTGATGGATGGAAGTTATTTAGCAATACAAAGAATGAATTACTGATCTGTGCAACAACAGTAATGCAACTGAAAAGCAGTAAGTGGAATAACAGAAGCAAGGCACAAAAGACTATATACAGTATGGTCCATTTATATGAAATTGTAGAAAGATAAGCTATAGTGACAAAAAGCAGATTGATGGTTGACACGGGCTGGGAAGAGGAGGTGGTAACTTACTGCAAAAAGACAGGTGGAAAGTTTATGGGGTGATGGGAGTGCTTTATGATGGTGGTGATGATTACTTGATTGTGGGCAATTGTTAAAACTTGTCAAGTTGTATACTTACAGTTGGTGAATTTTACTGTGTGTAAATTATTCCTTACTAAAACTGATTTTTCAAAAGTCCACAAAAGCACAAACTCCAAAGCAAAATAAAGATATATCTGACAACATTAAAATTAAAGACTTCTGAAAGACTAGACTTACTAGCCTGACAGACTGGAGAAACCCCGAGAATAGGGCCCCCGGACACCTTTTGGCTCAGTAATGAAGTCACTCCTGAGGTTCACCCTTCAGCCAAAGATTAGACAGGCCCATAAAACAAAACGAGACTAATGGGGCACATCAACCCAGGGGCAAGGACTAGAAGGCAGGAGAAACAGGAAAGCTGGTGATGGGGAACCCAAGGCAGAGAAGGGAGAGTGCTGACATGTCGTGGGGGTGGTAAACAATGTCACTAAACAGTATGTGTACTAACTGTTTAATGAGAAGCTAGTTTGTTCTGTAAACCTTCATCTAAAGTACAATAATAAAAAGAAAAAGAAAAAAAATTAAAGACTTCTGGGCATCAAAAAATACCAAAATAAGCAAAGCAAAAAGGCAAGTCTCAGACTGGGAGAAGATATTCTTAACATGTTCATAAGAAAGTGACAAAATGTTACTATCCAGAATATATAAAGAATCCCTACCAATTAATAAGAGAAAAAGAAATAATCCAAGTAGAAAAATGTTCAAAAGTTATGAAGAAGTCATTGACCAAAATAGCTTACAAATATTTAAAAAGATGCTCAAACTCATTAGTAATAAAAGAAGTGAAAATTAAAGCCACATTCTTGTTCACAGGCATAAAATTAGCAAAAATTGATAAGTTTGGCATTGTCAAATGGTGATAAATATATGGACCAGTGGAAATTCTCACACATTCCTTTTATGAGTGTGAATTTATGTAACCACTTTAGAGAGCAATATGGTTATATCTAATGATGCTTAAGATGGTCATGTTCTGGGACTAGTATATTCACTCCAAGAAATATACCTGGCCTAAACCAACTCTTGTATATAGGCTCACGGTAACATGTACATAAATGTTCATTACAACATTTTTTTTGTAACAGCAAAAACAAGCAAAAGATTTCTAAATGTCCATCAGTGGCAGAATTGATAATTAAATTCTGTTGTATTCAAATACCATTATATTGTACACAGCAGAACTTTAACCACATATAACAGCAAGGACAAATCCCAGGAACATAATACCAAAAAAACAAGAGCCCCAACCTGTTGCCATCAAGTCGATTCCAACTCATAACGACCTTATAGGACAGAGTAGAACTGCCCCATACAGTTTCCAAGGAGCAGCTGGTGGATTCAAAAAACTGCTGACCTTTTTGTTAGCAGCCGAGCTCTTAACCAGTGCACCACTAGGGCTCCAGGAGCATAATATCGAGCAAAAATCAAAAATCAAATTGCAGATGGACATATACAGTGTGGTATAATTTATATCATGTTAAAATATGCAGAACTATTCTATAAAAAACCAATTGCCACCGAGTTGATTCCAAGTCACGGTGACCCCATGTTTGTCAGAATGGAACTGTGCTCCAGAGGGTTTTCAATGGCTGATTTTTCGAAAGTAGACCACCAGGCCTTTCTTCCGAGGTGCCTCTGGGTGGACTTGAACCTCCAACCTTTCATGTTAATCATGAAAGCTGATCATGTTAATTGTTTGCACACCCAAGGACACCAAACAATTCTATATATAATATTAAGTATATGCATATGTAATAAAACTTGGAAAAAAATGCATATGAATGTAAATTCAGCAGAATGGCTACTGCTTCCTCAGGGGAATGAGGGGATTGGAATCAAGACTGGATTCCTAGTGGGTTTCAACTGTGTATGTAATGATCGATTTTTAGCTGGGTGTTGGAACATGGATGTTTGTTATAGTATTTTATACTATTTTGTATTTCTGAAGTACTCCATTAGAAAATAGCTTATGGAAAATGATACTTGACTGGCAGTCAGAATATTTTTAAAATTAATAGTGAACACTCAAGTAATCAATTTAGGAAGTTTTAATGGTGTAGAGTTGTGAATGATAATTTTTGTTTTGCTAGATTTACATGTTTTAGGTTATGGCTTAAAAGCCTGCAGCAGAAATAGCTTTACTGGAATTTTATTGTAATTCAGTATTTCCTGTTGGGATTAGAGAGTCAGCTTGGTGAGCAGGCATACAGGACTAAAGGAGAGCTAAGGGTGTGTGCGCTGGAGAACTACGCCGCAAGTACAGTCACTACCAGCCCGTGGTTTGGACTTACTGTTCCCGTCATTAGTAACTATGGCTTACCACTAGTCTTTCAGTTTATTAGTCTGAATTTGTATAAAAACATATGATCTGAGTCAGAGTTCCAGGGTTCGTCCAGTCTCCCAACGCTCACAGACATATTGACCATAGAGCCATTGAATTCTAATGTTTTCCAGACATACCCTCTCAGTCTTTTAAAAATACATCGTTCCAGGTAGCTACTATCAATCAATAGTACCGGAAATGAAACCAATATGCCATCCTGGGTTAATCAGGATAGGCTGAGTTTTTTCCTTGATTGGGGAAAAAAAAAAAAAGAAGAAACCCTCCTCCCCCAATCTCACTGGCTTTCTGTATCCAAAAAAAAAGCCCAAACCCATTGCCATCAAGTCAATTCCAACTCATAGCGACCCTATAGGACAGAGGAGAACTGCCCCATATGGTTTCCAGGGAGTGCCTGGAGGATTTGAACTGCTGACCTTTAGCAGTCGTAGCTCTTAACCACTACGCCACCAAGGTTTCCACTTTCTGTATAGTCAAGTTTTAATGCCAACATTTGTTGGGGGCTCTGCTCCAGTTGATCACTCAGGAACTGTTGTGTAATACTCCATATCTAGAGTATTCCTATTTTTAAGCAATAACCAATTAGACAATTTAATAGAAGAAAAGGCATTCACATCACAGGAATTATAAGACACATGGAACCAAATGTAACAAAGGGTGCGTGAGCTCTGTGTGGTGAAAATGTCAGTCTTGTTGATAGACATGAGGGAAGACCTGAATACACAACAGTGTATTCTTTGGGGCAAACACAGAAATATAATAGTAGAAATCATAGCAAAATTGGTTATACATACATGTATGCTAAGATGTTGGACATTTGTAGAGAATGATCGCTTGCACCACTGAATATGTGTTATATGTGTTGTCAGTACTAGGCTAACATTTTGAAAAGGGAAACAAGATTTTAGGATGTGTTAACTAGGATGAAATGCTTTAGAACTATATGCAGTTCTCTTAATCTAGCCTCTCTTTGTTTGCATTATATTTATTAAAAGAAGTACCAGAGGATATTAAAGTGATAAAACGAACAGAAATTAGTTATATAAATATATTTTATGAAAAGGCAGATTAAAGTTTTTGAGTTTGCCTTTTGTCAAAGAGAATCATTTTAATAATATTAAAAATACCAAAATGATATTTATAACCACTGTTGCACTTAAAAATATGTGGCCATAGACCATTATTAGGGCCTGTGTTCCTCGGTATCTTCCAGTGGAATGTATGAGGTAATAGTACTTACGTCATGGTGTCATTATAGGGGTTATATGAGATCAGTATAAAGTCCTTCAAACAGTGCCCTTTGTAAGTGCACGGTAAATGTAATCAGTTGTTTTTATTATTTATTATTACTGTTACTATTATTATTATTAATTAGAATGCCTACCAGTTGGTCTCTGTTTCTATAGAAAATCAAGTGTGAATAGATTCAAGAAAGAAGTTTGGAAAGATTTACAGAAGAATTTGTTTTTCTTAAAGTTAATTAAGAGTCAGAAAATCTATAAAGGGTGATAGTAGAGTTTGTTTTGGGTGATTTAGAACTTCACTGGTTTTCAATTAGAAAGAAGGACTTTTCTCTTTTTTAAAAAAAATTCATATGTGTTCTGTGAATTTTTGGACGTTTGTTCATTAATTTATTCAACAGGTATTTATTGAACACTTGGTAGGTTTTAGGCTCTAGGGATTATGTAGCGAATGACGTTCTATCCCTGCTGTTGCTAAGCCTTTATGCCTGGTTTGAAGACAGAAAATAAATCTTTTCCTACGTATCATAAGTACCGTATTTTTACACAAATAACACACACCTTCTGCATTTGCCAACCATTCCCTCGCCTGCCCTGCAAGGTATTTTTGTAATTAAATGCAAGTTGCTGTAAAAAATTAGCATCGCACACTTATGAAAATATCTTGTGGTGGGGGAGAGAGTGGTTGGCAAACAAACATAGAAGGCACGTTATTTGTGTAAAAATATGGTGCTATAGAGGGACAAGTACAAGATGCTAATGGAACCTACAGGAAGGTCACCTTGCTCAACTTGGGCTTTTGAGAAAAGTGATGCCTAGTCAAGTCCTAAAGAATGTCTGAGATGAGATAAGGGAAGAACCTAGAGCTTAGTAAACCATTGCTATACAGAAAGCATATTTATTATAGTAACATAGCGTAGGTCAGCCCATGTTCTATCCTGGCTCACTCCAATCAAATACAGAGCTTACCTACTGAGATGCACTTTCAAGGTTAAGTCAATTTTCTAAGGACAAAAACAAAAAAAATGCCAGTTGCTGTCAAGTCAATTCCGACCCCATGTGTGTCATGGTAGAACTGTGCTCCACTGGATTTTCAATGGCTGATATTTCAGAAGTAGATTGCCAGGCCTTTTTTCTGAGGCACCTCTGTATGAACTCAAACCGCCAACCTTTCAGTTAGCAGCTGAGTGCTTAACAATTTGCACCAACCAGGACCTCCTTTCTAAGGATAGTTGAACACATTTGGGAGAATTTTTTAATGGAATCAAATTTTGAGGCACGACTTTTAAAAAAACAATTGTATTGTGGTAAAAAAATATATATAACATAAGCCATTTTCAACCATTTTTAAGTCTACAAGTTAGTGGCATTAGTTACATTTACAAGTTTGTACAACCATCACTATTTATTTCCAAAACTTTCTCACTGCCCCAGAAAGAAACTCTACACATTAAACAATAACTCTCTGTTCCCACCCCACGCCCCAGCCTCTGGTAACCACTAATCTAGTTTCTGTTGCTGTGAATTTACCTAGCTAGCTAGATATTTCATATAAGTGGAATCATACAACAATTGTCGCTTGTGTCTGGTTTATTTCACTTAGCACAATATTTTAAGGGCTTATCCATGTCATAGCATGACTCAGGACTTCATTTCTCTTTATGGCTGAGGAATATTCCATTATATGTATGTACCACATTTGGTTTATCCAGTCTTCTGTTGATGGACACTTGGATTGTTTCTACCTTTTGGCTGTTGTGAATAATGATACAATGAACACTGGTATTCAAGTAGCTGCTTGCGTTCCTGCTTTCAGGTATTTTGAATATGTACCTACGAGTGGAATTGCTGGGGCTTATGCTAATTCTATGTTTAACTTTTTGAGGAACTGCCAAACAAGACAAGGCTTTTAAAATATTGACTTTTATATCCATTGAACATATCATATTTCATTGTCATTTGCTCAAGGAGTTGACTGCTTTAACTGAATGTCATTTTCATTTCTGATGAATAAAGTGAAATCGATAATAGGTTAATAAGCAGTAAATTACTAAGTTTAAAAGCAATAAGTTAATAAGTTAACTACTATTTGATGATGCTGGCTCCTTTTATATACCTGAACATGAGAAACCATGAGCTCTGTGTTCCAGAAAATTGTGTTTCAATTCATGTTTAAAATTTTTTTGGTCATTTTTGGTTTAGAGATACTCTCAAATAATTTTATAATGCTAATGAGAATAGTATTAGCAGTTTTCAGACCTACCAGTGTAGAGTAATAGAGGCTTTTAGAGAAATCTTTAATACTTTTTTTTTACTTGCTTAAATAACACTTGAGCAGTAAAAAGTGAATTGAATTAAAATTAAAAAAAAAAATTATTCACTTTAGTTGGATCAAATGGACAGCCTATGAATGTTTAAGGTTATATCATGGGTTTGAGTGAGATCCCCTGATGGAATATGGAGTTATGGAAGAGAAGGAGTTCAGGTCAAGCACTTTCAACATTTAGAGGTAGATCAGGGGAGAATGACCCAATAAAGAAGACCTTTGCTTTTGAGTCTTCTAACAATATCAAAATGTTTCTCTGAATGCTTATTGTCTAAATGAACTGAAGGAATGGGCTAAGAATTTAACAGTGCACAAAGCCAGTGGCGAGGGAATAAGTATGAATTTTGTATATAGTTTAATTTTAGTAGCTCTATTTTCTTGCTGCAAAAGTTGAGTACACAATGGGCACAAAAATAAAATTGTGCTTTTGCAAATTACTTAACAGATGCATGTGTTTGGAAAAAAATAAAGAATGAAAAAGGAGCAAAACAGTTGTCAAAAAATACAAATGATAAAAGCAAAGGTATAATTATAGTCATATTCCCTATGTGGAAGAAGAAATGGAGGTGAAACCATAGAAAACTCCATCCCCGAAACAGGAAGACTTGAGAGAGAGAAGAAGGTTGATTTAGAAAGAACAGGCGGGAGAAGAAAAGAGGATGAAGTCAGGATACTGATCCATGGATTGAAGTAATTAGAGGAAAGTCTGGAGGTAATCCTTCTGCTCAGCTATGACAGATTGCAGGAGCAGATACGGCCTAAGCTCTTCAGTGTGTTTCAGCACAGAGTAATGACGTCTATAAAAGTTAAAGTCATCGTCTGTCATTTGCATAATAAACCACCTACAGAAAAGTAAAGGACTTAAAGACTTCAGTGCCCTGTATAGCGGTGCTTCTAACAGCCAGGAAGAATAAACATTTCAAACAGCTTAAAATCATATTCATAGAATAACATCAATGGTGAGTGTGATGTGATAGTTTGATTCAGAATAAGTTTCAGGCAATGCAACTGCCCTTAAATACTAACAATAACTTAGGCTTTCCTCTTAGTTTTAAAAAAAGTGTTCGAGAACTCATATTGAGAAATTCATTGTGAAAGAGTGTTTATGATATATTGTGAGCCCTCAAATATAAATGTAGTGATTGGCTTCTTTTAAATGGTTGTGCTTTTTCTTTATTGTATTTTTTAAAATGTATATTACGGTGACGCTACTGGTGCATTTGAATTATTTGTTCTTTTAGTTCCTTCACGAACAAGTTGTCCTTAAGACCATTTTCTTAAGCAAACAAATTATTCTTTGTGATAACCATTCATTCACCCCTTGGTCACGGACCCACTTGCTCACTCAGCAGGTAGGCGCGGGTACCGTGCTAGATGCTGGCAGCCCAAGATGAAGATGCATTTCTTGGCCTCAAGGGGACACAGTCTAGTACAGGGACGCTAAGTCATACAAGGATGGCCTGCAAGGAGTCACTGTCCTTTGAAGTTGTATCCAAAATTGTGTCCATAAGCATTTTTCATCAGATTAACAGTGAGGTCAAATTGAAAATATAGTTGAATTATTCTGGAAACTCATGTGGCCTTCACACCTGCATGGTGGAGGCGAGAAAGTGCTGATCCTGAGTTTAGACTCTTAGATTACTAGAACCAGTGGTCTGGGTTTTATAGATGCCACGTGTAACTGGAGTACACAGTTTTATTTTGAACTTCTGATTCTGTTTTTTAAAAAAATCTAATCCTCTTCTTGGGGATCATTAATTTCTTTCTGCTTTCTTTGGTGCTTTGGTTGGCTCTAAACGACGAATGCCGCTGCAGCAGTGTAATAATATATAATATAAGTAAGCAAATTTTCTATACAAAAGAAAAAAAACTTTTTTTTTTTAAGATTCACTTTGATTTTGTTTTTGTGTCACATGTGTGCCCCTGTTGGTCAAACTATCCACCACACCCATAAATCTGCTCAGTGGTATTTTTCCTGGTGAAAATCATGAACAGTCCAAGTATAATTCTTAGAGTTTTTTTTTTTTTTTTAATTTCATAGGTTTTACTCTCAATGATAAACTCAGAGTTAGTCTAAGATTAAATTTTTAAAATGCTGCAGACTCTCCTTCTTTCTCTTTTTTATTCTTCTGGTGGAATAAAGAGTTATCATTGATCAGAGTGCTTTTACCTTAATGTAGCTCCTAGAAGGTAAGTTTCTGCTAGAAAGAAAGGAGCTAGGGATGAAACTTGTGCTGTTTGAGTATAAAAGAATAAAAGTATAAGATTTGACTCATTCAGTAGGTTAACAATAAAGAGAAGAAGTGATACAATGTAAGGTTATTAAGTGAGGTCTTTGAATATGAACCTGCTGTCAGAACTCTGCAATAGAAAATTCTCGACAGTACTGACAGTTGCGGTGTGATGGACTTCTGGGCCAAAAGAGGTGTTCTGAGGCATCCAAGCTCTTTTCCTGCTTCCATTAGTTCAAAGTAATAAAACAGCAGTGGCTGGATCTTAGTATCCCTGAGTGGTGACTTACACTGTCTGCTAATATAATGTCTTATACTTTGACATGTTCTGCTGAGTTTTTATTGTGGGTTGTGAATGTTTAATGTCCTCTTAGGGGATTTTAGGAGAATACGTTTTCACAGCACATGTGGTGCAATTATACAGTGAACCAAACTAATGGATTTTAAGTATGTCAAGGGCTGTGGTCCGGGAGCTGCTGACAAATTCATAATGTGTTCTAAATTGCTGGGATGGAAAGTACAAAGCAAAGGTTTAACCAAGAATAATGTTAGGGAAATAATTTCCTTTGCTAAGATGCCTCATATCACTTTTATTCTCAAGCTGAGAAATAATGGTCAAGTCATTCCGGGGACTCACGTGGCATTCCCATCTCCACGGTGGAGGAGAAAAAGTGCTGGTCTTGAGTTTAGGAGACCTTGATTTGAGAGCTGGTTTTTCACTTACTTTGTGTTTGAATTTGGACAAGTCACTTGGCATTAAATACTTTCTTTGCCTTGATTATAACATGGAGAGAGCTACTGTGCTTACTGAGCAGGATTATCGAGAGCATCAAATAATATGATATATGAACAAACAGTGAAAACTTGAGAGAATTCTCCTTTCCTGTTTTGGGTTACCAGTTTACTGTTGAGTCAGTTCTTACTCGTGGCGATTCATGTGTGTCAGCATAGAACTGTGCTCTATAGGGTTTTCAATGGCTGATTTTTCAGAAGTAGATCACCAGGTCTTTCTTCCGAGGTGCCTCTGGGTGAACTGAACCCCCAAACTTTTGGGCAGCAGCGTTAACTGTTAGCACCACCCAGGGACTCCATTGTTTTGGTTAAGGGTGTTTAAATCATAACTGGCCAAGCTGTTAGAAGTTCTGGGCCTAACTGGGAATCTGGTTAATTTTGTTAATGTTTTTCCCTTTTTGATCATTGTTATAGCCCTCTAAACTCCTATTCTATTAAACATGGCTATCTGGTGGTAGAGGGCCAATTTCTTACTATTGAAGTTCATAAAGCAGGGTTCCAGTCTGATGACTTTTGAGTCTTCCCAATGGCAAATAACAGTAGCAGTCTCTTATTACTTTAGGTAGATGGTCTGTCAAGTGATAAAATGCTGTGATAAAACCAGTAGCCTCGCCTATTAAGTTCCATCATCTACAGAAAATCAGCTAAAATGTAATTCTCTAGTTGTTGCTAATACTGGCATCAAATTCTTTGAAGATGTTCTCTTTGAACAACAAACTCTGGCTCATAACACTCAGCTAAGGCATAATTTAATTGAAATGTGAATGTGATATATTATTGCAATCTGTGCTCTTAATACAATTTATAATGATATGATAATTAATAATATGTTTTTAAAAATACCAAGCAACAAGCTTCCACTCAAAAACTTTTCTGTTATTTTACTGATTCATAAATTTACCTGCTGTCAAATTAGCAAACTGACTTAAAAATGAGAAGCTTTTATATATTTGACTTGCCTTTACTATCAACTTAATAACTTAAGAACTTAACCTGACTTTTTAATCCTAAAGAAAATGTACCAGTTTGAGTCACAGTTACGAAATACATATAAGGTAAGAAATATATATGTCCTTTAACTTCAGAGCCCCAGGAATTTGGACCAAAGGTGCAATCATTATACTCAGCTAAGAAAGGTATTACAAGCCATACTGAATTCATAAAGGTCACTCCTACAACTGGGTTTTTTTTTTTTTTTGCATGCCATCAAGTTGATTCTGACTCATAGTGACCCTATATGACAGAGTAGAACTGCCCTATAGGGTTTCCTAGGCTGTAATCTTTATGAGAACAGATTGGCAGATCTTTTCTCCTGCGGAGCTGCTGGTGGTTTCGAACTGTTGACCTTTCTGTTAATAGCTGAGTGCTTAACCTTTGAGCCACCAGGCCTCCTTCTACTTGTTCCTAGGGTTTGTTGATAGTATTAGTTAGCAAGTGTCCCTGGAATGTGCAGGTTGCTCCCCTCACTACAAAATGATAAACTAGATGTCTCCTTCAGAATTTATCTGCTTTGTATGTTGATTGCTGTAGGGTTAGGGAACAATAGGAAGACAATTAGGCCAGGAGAACTGAATCTACATTGAGCAGGCAGGGTTTAGACACTGGAGCAAGAATGCCTTCAGTTAAAATCCCAGCTCTATCATTTACGTATTTGTTTTTTTTTTTTCCTTTTTTTTGCTGTTATACACAACATTGAAGTGAACATTCATGTACAAATATCTCTGGGTACTGCTAAATTATTTCCTTAGAATAAATTCCTAGAAACAGAGTTTCTAAGTTAAAGGCATGTATTTTTTAGGACTTTTGATATTTACAGCCATACTACCCCCCAGAATAGTTCACAATCCTATGAGCTGTCTTTCTGGGCATCCATTTTCACACGGGGCATTATAATTTAGAATAAAAAAGAGCCTGCTGATCTAAAAGGCAAAAGATGTGTTTTGAAAATTTGTTTCTTTGATTACTGGTAATGTTGATCATTTCTCATACACTTACTCTGTGTGTGTGAGTTCCTTGTTCATATCCTTTGCCCACTTTTTACTGGAATGTTTACCTTTTTTTGTATATAGTTGTCATTTACATACACAAATGCACACGATCAAATGTATATAAATATTTCCAGTTTTCTCGTTAGTATCTTACTTTAGTTACAGTGGTTTTGCTATGTTGAATTAAAAAATATTTAGTAAAACCTATTGATTTTGTTCTTTTTAGTTTAGCCTTTAGAAAGGTCTTTAGAAAGGCCTTTCTCACCTCATAATTGTAAAAATGCCTTTTTATTCTAGTGTTGTCATAGTTTTCTCGCCTTAATCTTTATGGAATTAATTGTGGTATAAGATATAGGGGTTTTGAGCTATAGTTTAATGCAGAGATGATATATTGACCTGGTACAAAATTCAAAAGGTACACTGAGAGTCTCCCTCCCATCCCTGACTAGTATGAATATCACTATATTAAGGTCCAAAGAGTTTAATTTATTAATAATTGAAAATTCTCTTATACATAATCATATGAAAATGTCCCTGTGCTTATCCTTTTATATTTCATTTTAAAAGAAATGTTTATATCATATATTTATGTTTGACTGTATGTATTTATATATTATATGTTTATATTACCTGAAAACTTGAAGCATTTATGATATTAACTATACATATTGTACCCATTTCTTACTTTTTATCCCCTTCAGTTCGTATACATTATGGTGACCCACAGCTATCAAGTTGATTCTGACTCATAGCAACCCTACAGGGCAGAGTAGAACTGCCCCATAGGGTTTCTAAGGAGCAGATGGTGGGTTCGAACTGTCGACCTTTGGTTAGCAGCTGCGCTCTTAACCACTGGAACACAATCACATTGAGTATAGAGATTTTCTCCAGTTTTTAGAAACTGCCTCACTGATGATTTAAATAAATTTAGAAGGTTCTCTACATAATATGCACATCACATTGCTTGAGAATAAGAGATTCACGAGGCCAAATCCAAGTACCTTTTTTTTTCATCTAGATGTTCCTAGTTATCAGATATTCCGTAATTTCAACCACCATAGCTATGCTTTACTTTTTTTCGTGGTATAAACCTTCTGTGAGGGCGAAGAGATTTGTGTTTGGGAAAAATCTGGACTTGGTCATGGATTAATGGGTGGAGAGGGATACAGATTACCCTTCTCTAATTCTATCTCAGCACCTGTAATAACCCCTTTTTATAATAGAATTCTTTCCGAGTATAATATGATTCTTTTGAAAGCAGTAGGTACACGCTGACTACATGATTGAGTCAGACTTTTGAAAACGCCACCTCCCATGCTTTAGCTACGTTCGTTCCTTACTTTTGAAGGCAGTGTGACGTTGAGGAAGGTATACCGGACTAGACATCAGGAGACCTGGACTCGCTTCCAAGTTCTTGCCATTTTGGGCAAGTCTCTCTCCTTTTGTATTCTTAGTTCTCAAATGGCAGTAATAATTCCTTTTCCCTATCCATTATCATTGTTTGAGCATCCTGTGAAGTATGTAGACTACACAGCATCTATCTTATGCAAGTTTCTAGATGAAATGAGTTAATAAATATCTGGTGATATTTAGATATTTAGAGCAGTTGACTTCAGGTAGGCACTAGATGAGTGTTAGCCATTATGAGTATTTACTTTCTTCTTATTTTTACTATTATTAAATTTTCCAGTTCTAACTAAATTGGCTCAAAATGTGGACAACTGACTAAGAGATTCTACAGAGAACACAGACTGAAGATTGTGCTAATAATGTAAGCACATATGAATAAAAAGGAAAGAGCAGAGCTGATAATTTTCCGGTTTCCAGCCCAAACTCTATGCCAGCTACATTACGAGGGGAAAACAATGACAATCTAATTAAATCTGACAAGTAATATTCATATGGCCAAAAGCTTTCAAGTCTTTCAGGAGGGTGTGTATGCATTTACATTACTGTTAATTTTGAACCTCATCTTTTGGGTCTATTGTACCTTGAGGTATAAACTAATGAGACTATGAGGTCATCACACTTAGTGAGGCTTTAAAAAACTATACATTTAGAACATTGAGTATCATAAGACTTTAAATATCCCTGAAAATATTTAGAAGCCTTTTTTTTGAGGGGGGAGCGGTGTCTTATTTAATAGTGAAACACAAAAGCTGTGTTTCACTGGGAAAAACACTTATTCTTATCATCCCAGAACTGGCTGCAATAATGCTTGGAAACAGTATTGTTACACATGAAAATGCCTTCTTGTGCCAGAAAACGTTGGGAGACACATGGAGAACATTGCTGATTATGTGAAGGAAAAAGTATTAGGAAAAACGACAGCATGAGAGATTTACTACAGAATAGCAGTGATTCTGTTTCAGCAATGAAATTCATTTGTGAGGCACTAAAGGAAACATGGAGAAGATATATTCTAAATAGTAAAAGAGTTCTTTGGTAAAAGCAAGAATTTTTGGAGGGGTAAGGGGTACTGTTCATGAAGGAAAATGTGTAAATATAATCACTAATGGAGTACCTGCTTTGACTGGAATTAAAAGAAGAATTTTGGAGTAAGGTTACAGAACTAGCTCCTTCATGAAATTTGTTCTTTCTGTCTTTCATAGGCAAGCTGTTGCAGCAAAGAATATAAAATCTTTACAGAATTTTATAACAACATGTAGAACGGCTATGAAAGTCTTTGTGCCATGCGCAATCTTTTGTAATCTTGTGGCAAAGTACTTAAAATATTTAATTTTACAAAAAGCTAAGTGGTCTAGACTTGCAGTGATAACCCGGAGCTTCCCACAGCACACTCCCTAGGAGATATTTTCAAGGTGAAGATGACATTGTAACAATGAGAAAGTACTGCTTTACAAAAGTAACTTTACTCTGGAGAGAACCCTTTGAAGTGAATGTTTGGATGTTTCCTTCATTATATAAATATGCTGCAGAAAACAATGTAAACGTGTCCACTAAAAAACTCTGGCATATGCAACTTTAAAAACTTGAAAGCAGACTTTTCTCATCATCCAAATAAAAAAAATTTAATGATGTTTTAATTAATTTATTAGAGATATAAAAATGAAGTATTGCACGATTAGTTTGTAAGAACTAATTGACAATAGGAGAAATGGAAATTTACTAACTGAATTGCAACAAAATCCTTTTATAATTGGTGGATTAGAAAGAAAAATGACAATCATTTTCCATTTGGATCTATGCGTATTTGTGAGAAAGCTTTTTCCACTCTAAAAGCCATTAAAGAAAAATATTAAGATAAACTGTACTTGAAACAAGTTCTTCATATTGTTGTATCACAAACTTTTAATCTAAGATTTTAAAAATGACATATTCAGTCACACTGAACTCACAGTTAAGAGCAAAAAAAAAACTGTCTTATTAAAATATAATAAGACACAATTTATTGAAAAGATTTCTCTTCTTCATTTTTAATTTTTATATTTGTATATGTTTTATAATGTACATATATTAGTACAGAGCATTCTACTCTGTCCTGTAGAGTCGCTATGAATTGGAATCAACTCCATGGCAATGGGTTTTTGTTTATTTGTTTTCTATATATTATTACTAGAATACAGCTATGACTTAAATAGTTTATTAACATACTCCTTTTGCAATATATGTTCATAATATTTGCTAATGGGGTGTGTGGTAGATTGAGTAATGGGCCCCCCAAATATCTAGGTTCTAATCCCTGTAACCTATGAATATTATCTTATATGGTAAAAGGGACTTTGCAGGAGTAATTAAGTTAAAGATCTTGAAATGTGGAGATTATACTGATTTATATGAGTGGGCCCTAAATGTAATCACAAGTGTCCTTATACGAAGGGAGCAAGGGATGTTTGATTATAGAAGAGGAGAAGGGGTGATGTGATGACAGAGGCAGAGATTGGAGTGATGCGCCTTGAAGATGGAGGAGGGAGCCACAAGCCAAGGAATACAGGCAGCCACAAGAAGCTGAAAAGGGCAAGAAAATGGATCAAAGCCTCCAGAAGGAACCAGTGCTGCCAGCATCTTAATTTTAGCCAGAGGAAGCTGATTTCAGACTTCTGACCTCCAGAACTGGATAAGAGTAAATTTGTGTTGTTTTAAGCCACGTAGTTTGTGGTAATTTGTTAGAGCAGCAATAGGAAACAAATACAGGATGTACAGTGAAAGTAGTTTGGAGACCAGTAGTCTCTACTATGTTTTCTAATAAATGAAGGCTTCTGCTAAAGTTAATGAAATTGACCTTAGATGTTTTATGGTGTCTTTTTTGTTTGTTTTCATTCTCTCAGTGGCTGTCTACCATCATATTACTGATTTCTGTGAGCTTCTGGACCACGTCCTAGTATCCCACTGCAAATTAAATGAATGTTCAGAAGTTCTTTGGAAAGATTATATGAATAATTTAATAGGAAAATCAAATTTAGAAAGGTGCCTACTCAGAAAGCAAAAAAGCATTTCATGTTTCAGCGTGAGTTTTCAAAGGCAAAAATAGTTTCACACATCCCAGTGAGTCAGCCTTGAAAAATAAGGCTTTAATTAAAAAGCAGTTGAGTTTTTATAATATCCTCTTAAAATGTGTTTATTGCTAAAGGTTTAAAGTTATATAAGTAAAAAGTGCTGTTAGCCTTCCAGGTGCTCAAATTGCTAGTTTGGATTTGAGTATCCTATGACAAATGAATTGTTGGTTTTATTCAGCATGTATCGATTCATTGTGAGCTGTGTAAATTGGTTAGTGTTACAGGTATATCATAAATTGAAAAAGATTGAGCACTTTATGTTTAAAGATGAGAACATTCTGTTGAACAGAAATGAAGGCCTTACTGAAGTCTCTGATACTTTCTATCTCTTGCTTTTCGCTTATTTTTATGGCTTGTGTTCTGCCATAAAAGGAGATGAAATTGGTTTGCGAAGGAAATGGAATTGGTCTAACAAAGATGCATTTCAGGAGGTACCCAAAACTTACCAAATCATTTGTTCCTTAACCACTTAAGGCCATAAACAGAAACCATTGTGTAATGTGGATGAAGTTAATATAGACTGGGGTTAGCCTGGAGAAAATAGATGGGTGGTTGTTTTAATGACTGATGATATTATTGAATCTCTTTACTTGGATTAAACCTGGCACCAACCACTAGATTTTATTACAGTATTTGTCAAATAAAATATTTAGAAGTGTGTAATTTTTTTTACCATGTAGTTTTAATCCTGTAAAGATCCAGCAATAGGAAACTAATATAGTGTGTGCAGTGAAATAAGTTGTGAATAGAAAGTGTGTAAATTTCTTGCAACGGAGATTCCTTAGATACTGCTATTAAACTCTTTGCAGAAAATTTTGATTTTTAAATGTTTAACTGTATGAAGATAATATGGTTTTTCTCAAGATCAGCATAAATCAGAATTTTTAGACCTTTATCAAAATATTGGTTTTTGTCTTATTAATGATATGAAATGTATTAATTAACATTTTAAAAATAAGTTAATTTAGAAATATTTCTTAGGGCAAATTTTTTTTCCAGTGGTCCACTTGCGGTCTCTTCTGTGTAATGAGATAATATATGTGTCATGTCATGAAAGTTATGTTTTTTAATGGATTTTGAACATGAAATATAGGCAACTCTATTCAAATATTCAACAGCATACATACTGAATATGATGTTATGGAGGCTAACAAAGTCTCATTAGCTTATAAGTAGTATGAAAGATATTATATATGCAAATTCATATATAATGCAAGGCAGTTTGAGTGACGATGGAATGCTTAGTGTATGAAGTAGCCTTTGAATTTAGAGTTGAAGGATGGGCAGAAATTGGAGAAGGGACAAAGATGGGTAAAGGAACTATGTTTGTGAAAAGTAGAGTTATCTAACTTCACATAATTCTAGTAAGTATGAGTATAGGCTGTAAAATTAAGTTGGAACCAGAATAAAATACTAGATAGGGAGCTTGGACCTTATTTTTAAGGCATTGTGAGTTTTGTGTAAGTCCTTTCTGTCTAAAAGTGATATTGTGGGGGGACTGAGTTAGTGGTGATAAGTTGAATTGACTAGAATTAGAAAGACAAGGGACTGGAGAGAAGGCATCAAGGAAATTATAGAAGACTAATCATGTTGGAAGATGAACTAAAATGATTTTTAAAGTTACATTGAAAAACTGAATTTAAAATTCACTTTTATATCAGAGTTTAAGGATTTATGCCTGACTTCCAGTTTCAGATATGGGTATTACAGTTTATTTTTTAAGACATTGATGACACAATGAAAAATACATATGTAGAAAATATATAATTATATCCTGCAGCATTTCTTGCCTTTCATATCCTTTCAGCTTCTAGTTGCAGCAGACAGTTTCATAAATTGTCATTATCTGTTACTGTTATGATATCCATTACAGAAAGCCTAATCTTTTACAGAAAGTTTGAAATAGATTTTTCCCCTACTGCTTCTGCCAAAATTATTTTCTTAAATGTCCTTAGTCATCAGATCCAAAGGCTTCTGACTTCCTCATCCTATTTGATCTCTCACTAGAATTTAGTAGCATTGAAAATCTGGAGTGAATCCCTCTCTTTTTGTGATTACCTACACCATCATCCTGATGCTACTTCTTGGTCTTTTTTGGTTTATTTTTCCTCACCTTCTCCATTAGTTCTTTAATGACACATTCCCTCAAGGACAATGTGAGACTGTCTTTTCCCTCAGTTTATTTTCCCTTGGTGATCTTCCATTCCTTCTACCTAAAATCATACCTGTTTCAGTAAGTTTTTGTAAGGTTCCAGGTACAAGTAGTTAGGAAATGTTGACTGAGAACAGGCATGTAGTAATCTTTCATCAAGTATTAGCGATTATTATCAATTCAGTGTGGAAGACATTCAAGCTTTTTCCTCTCTTATCAGATGTGCATCCCTGCAGCATACCTGACATCTCACCAAAAGTCCCACTTAGGTCTAAACTTAGTGTGCCCTGCACGGAATTCATTACCGTCATCCTCAAATCTGCTGCTCCTTCTGGGTTCCTTACTGCAGTTAATAGCAGCACTGTCCGTGCAGCATGTCAGGTTTAAAACTGTGGGTTCATCTCCAGCTCCTGCTTCACCTTCAATGTCCAACTGTTATCAAATCCTGTTTTTACCTCCCCTTTGGGAACTAGACGTTGTATTCAACTTCTGCCCTGGTTTTGTTCTTCTCAGCCTGACTAATTTTTGAAACTGTTCATTTCACTACATTACCTCTTCCCTGGGACTATGATCGTAAGAGACACGTGTCTGATCATCCTGTCTGCATTCTCTCTGGAGTTGGTATAATATGTCTGTGTAGTCTTTCTAGATGGCAGAAACTCGCTAATCAATTTACTGTGCCGGAGACGAATGCAGCCCCAAAGGATAGGTTTAGGGGGTTTCAGCCTAGGTCACTAAAGGGAAGTGGGCATTTTCTAACGAAATTTAAATCACTTATATGGCTATTGGCAAGAAAAGATAAATATCTGGTAAACTGATTTCAAAGTAAGTGGACTGAAGAGTATTTATTGCTTGGGCTAAAATCAGTTTTGCCCATTTCATTTACAATGGAAAACTCTTCCATTTCAAAGCATACACCACACAGAGGCAGTACAAAGCAAATGAGTTTTTGCTATTAAGTATCTGACGAGGTTAGTCAAAGCCATGTAAAATAACACCTACCTCAAAAGTGCCTTACTTAACAGTAAAATCTTTTCAGAGGCTAATACTAGTTACAGTTTTTGGAGTTTTAGTAAAAAACTTTAACGGTCTTTGATGGGTTAATGGGGAAATAGTAAATAAGAAAGTTTAAACATAGTTTCAGATATTTCATTTCCTGATTATTTAAAAAAGATATAATTTATTTCTTTTTGATGCTATTGTGAATAGCATTGTTTTCTTAATTTTATTTTCAGATTGTTTACTAGTATATTAAAAAAGCAGTTGATTTTTGTGTATTGATCTCTTAGTTGCAACCTTGCTACGCTCATTTATTAGGACTATCAGTTTGTGTGTGTGTGTGTGTGTGTGTGTATTATCTGGGATTTTCTATGTATAAAATCACGGCATCTGTGAATATAGTTTGGATTCTTCCTTTCCAATCTAGATGCCTTTAATTCTTCCCTCTTTCCCTCTCGTCCTTTCTTCCTTTCTTTCTTGGCCTAACTGCACTGGCAATACTAACATTTCTTGTCTTAGAGTCTATTTTATCTGATATTAATATAGCTATTGCAGCTCTCTTATGGTTACTGTTTTCATGCTATATATTTTTCCATTCAAACACTCTGTGGCCTTTAGTTTATGGTGTGTCTCTTATAGAGCTCTGGGTGTATCCACGCTGTACCTCTATCTCCTATTGGGAATTCCATGAAGATGCCTTTCTGCACTCTTCCGAAGTTGGTGGCTTTATTCCGAGATGGCCATGCTGTGTCGTGCCATTTGGCAGGGAGCTTCTACTCGGTATCTCTACTGTTTTCTGTCAGTTTCTTCTCAGTGGCTTCCAATCTAATGCTTTATCCCTTTGTTTAAGGTTCAGGGTTCCAGGATTTATGTCTATATCTGTTCTACTTGGTTTTTCGGGTCTTTATTACAGAGGGATGGCTTAGTGTGTCTGACCAGTCCGCCATTTTGGCTCTGCCCTCCTCTTTCTCCAGTCTTGACACTATGTTGTTCTTCATATAGTTCAGCTTCCTGGGTTAGTTGTTCAGCATACAGATTGAATAAGTAAGGTGAAAGGATACAACCCTGACCCACACCTTTTCCAGTGTTAAACCATGCAGTATCCCCTTATTCTGTTTGAATGACTGCCTCTTGATTCATATACAGGTCCCACTTTAGCGCAATTAAGTGATCTGGAATTCCCATTCTTCCCAGTGTTACATGTAATTTGTTATGATGCACACAGTTGAATGCCTTTGTGTAGTCAATAAAACACAGTTTAACATCCTTCTGGTATTCTCTGCTTTCAGCCAAGATCCCTCAAGTAACAGCAATGATATCGCTTGTTCCTTGTCTTCTTCTGTATCTGGTTTGAACTTGTGGCAGTTCCCTTTTGATGTCTGGCTGCAGCCATTTTTGAATTATCTTCAGAAGAATTTGGCTACCATGTGATATTAATGATACTGTTTGATAATTTCCACATTCTATTGGATCACTTTCCTTTGGAATGGGCACATACATGGATTTCTTTCAGTTGGTTGGCCAGGTAGCTGTCTTCCAAATTTCTTGGCATAGAGAAGTGAGTGTTTCTAGTGTTGCACCCATTTGTTGAAACATTTCAGTTGGTATTCTGTCAGTTTCTGGAGCCTTTCTTTTTTGCCAGTGTCTTCAGTGCAGCTTGGACTTCTTCCTTCAATAACAGTGGCTCTTGATCATTTGCTACCTCCTGAAATGGTTGAATGTTGACCAATTCTTTTTGGTACAGTGATTCTGTATATTATTTCCATCTTCTTTTGATGCTTCCCATATCATTCAACTACAGGCATATATTTACATGGATTAATAGGACTCTGGAGTACATACAGATCACGCAAAGTTAAGTCAGTGTCAAGTCTTACAAATGCAGCTCTAGTTTCAATTCCATA
This sequence comes from Trichechus manatus latirostris, assembly GCF_000243295.1. Classification (NCBI taxonomy): domain Eukaryota; kingdom Metazoa; phylum Chordata; class Mammalia; order Sirenia; family Trichechidae; genus Trichechus; species Trichechus manatus. Next base: position 1,428,375 of record NW_004443957.1, on the reverse strand, counting down.
TTACATTTCTGGGACTCATAACCTGAGCTATCTTCCCTGACCTAGTTAGCCAATCCCACTATATACCTCTCTTATCAAAATTTACTCAGAAAATATTGTATCTCCTTGGTTTCACTTTGAAGTGGTCACCCTCATCTGCAGACAGGAAGGGGAAGATTCCTGTATTCAAATACACCTACAACACATCCTTCTAGAAAGGATCATTGTTGGAATCCCTTACTACACTTTTGCTCCTGCTAGTGTTTCCCTCCCAAAGGTGCTCACTCCAGGTTTTGAGTTTCTAAGGTGGCCCTCAAGCCAAAGCTGTGGAGTTTAGGATATTCCTGACTCCGATTCTGTGTGTGAGCTCTTTTACAGCAGGCTTACTCTGATATTTAGGTTTATTTTATCATCCGTAAGTACTGCCACAAGTGAGCAGGAAATTAAAATGAAAAGAGAGAAAACAACTGAGAACAAGGCTGTTATGACTTTGAGGGAAGTAGTGTGGTATGGGTTTAGCCTCTTGGTAGTCTCTGGCTTAAGGCAAATTTAATTTTCTGACTCTCCATATACTCATTTCTAAAGTGGGGATAATAATCCTTATTTTCTATTATTGTTGTGAGAATTAGCACACAGAGGGTACTTAAAAAGTGATATAACCATTATTCCTTGCATACTTGTGTCTACTTGTGTATTTGTGTGTACATGGCTACTTTTTACATTCTTGAAACTGCCTAGAAATTCCATGCTATTCATGTGTTCCTATTGATGATTCTAGTAAGAATTCCAAGGCATTGAATGTCTCAGTCAGTCTACTAGGAGTTTCTAGTTTTTGAGGTCCCAAGTGATGTTTCTAAGTTGATTCCAGTTTGATTTGTTCACACAGATACCAAGTAATTAATTTAGGTCTATTTTAAATTAATTTAGATGAAACTAATCCAGCACATTTTCACAGAGTGAGACACCTTCAAAGAGTGAGATGGGTGGTACTTGTATGGCTGTACCTGATTAAATCTGTACCTTATCACATATTAATTAAATTTGAAGATATCTTCTTATTGCCTACATAACTTGACTTGGATGCTCTAATTCTCATTTTCTCCTTTTTCATCTTTTTTATAACTTTCTGTGAAGCTCTAAGTAGGTCAGAATTTGTTGGCTGCCCACACGCACATGTTAAGTTGTTCAATCCCGTTTAAAAGATGATGAGGCAAGGGACTATGGCTATTTGGCATAGGTCAATTTGCAGATGATTAGGTTGACCTGGTAACCGTAAAAATAATTTTTGTCCCTGATACTCTTTCAGGAAATGAACCTATGAATAGATTCTACCTAAATCTCCCTTTCACGCAATTTCCTGGAGACAGCACAGTTGATCATCAGAAATTTTCAGTGGAGAGTCTTTCAGACTTTGTTAGTAATCTTTGGTTTTCTGGGATCTTGCAGAGCATATGGGAGTAAAGCAGAGACATCACTGATTCTGATAGTCAACAAGTATGTGGGCCCTAAATTAGTTTTGGCTTACTTGCTATCATGACAACGTGAGATGCTGACTGTAAGCACAATAAACGTATATTGCATTGTGCTGATTAAAACAAACAAACAAACAAAAAAAACTCTTTTGAGTAGAGAATATAACTTTGTTCCAGAGTAATTTGTGGTTACTTGTCCTACAGGAGTGGTTCAAATATTTCCACCAATTTATCTGTTCTTGATTTTTTCCCCATCCATTGCTTCATTTATTTACTCAAACAATTCTAACGCGAAGCTGTTAGAATTTAGTGGTGAGACTCCACAGGTTTTTTATAGTATTTTTCTCAATTTTCCTGAACATTGTTTTAATTTATTTATATGATGAGAAATTATGTTTTTAAAATGCAGCTTAGGTAAGTGGGCCATTATGTAGCATGTGGGGCGTTGTTATGTGGAGTTTTATTGAGTTTGTGATTGCTATTGTTTTCCTGAATTATAGGATAGAAATCCGTCTGCCTGAGATGGGTTTGATTTAGCAATGTTTAGAAGCGGGTGCTGCATCAGATGAAACATTATCTTGTATATCTGACTTTTGAAGGTACTAGCGTCTTACTTGAGGCTCACTTAATAGCAGAAGAAGCCCCCTGTCTGGTTTTCCATTGAGTGTTTTGTCTCCAAACACCATGTACTTGTGTGTCCATCAACATTGGTTCCCACTCTAGATGTGTGTGAACAGATTTGATGTGAGACAATATTCCTGTTGTGATATTAAAAAAAAAAACAAAAAAACAAAACAAAGCTTGTCGCTGTCGAGTCAATTCTGACTCTTAGCGACCTTACAGGGCAGAGTAGAACTGCCCCTAGGGTTTCCAAGGAGTGGCTGGAGGATTCGAACTGCCAGCCTTTTGGTTAGTAGCCAAACACTTAACCACTGTGCCACCAGGAGAGTGGTATAATGGGGTTAAACATCAAGATTAGTGCCTTTCTTGGTTTGCATAGGCAGCCCTGGTGACGCAGTGGTTAAGCAGTCAACTGCTAGCCAGAAGGCGGGCAGTTCGAACCCACCAGCTGCTCTGCGGGAGAAAGATGTGGCAGTCTGCTTCCATAAAGATTGCAGCTTTGGAAGCCCTATGGGGCAATTCTACTCTGACCTATAGGGCTGCTTTGTGTCAGAATCGACTCGACGGTGATGGGTTTGGGTTTGGTAGGTTTGCACTGACACATGGAATGAAATATTAAAATTTTAAAATCATTGTAAAAATAAGATGGATTGGCATATCTGTTTAATATTGCATTTAAAGGACGTTGTATTACAAAACTTCTATGCCAGGGAGCAAAATGAACATTGAGCAAATTTTATGAAGCTCTACTAATTTCCTAAGGATTTTCATAATTAACTGCTAAATTGGCAGAGCTGTGCCTCTTTGCGACCATGATGTACTGCTAATTACCACCCATTTAAGCCTGCTAATGTATCCTTCTCCACCTGGACCCTACTGTTGTCAGGAATGCCAGGTGGAATGACTTGAGTTTGTCTCAAGAGGTTAAAAGGCTTTAGGCTTGCCATCCCAGACAGATCAGCTTCATCTGTTGCTATCACATTTAGCCTTGTCTTTTCAAAAGCTTATCTGAAAGATTATTTGATACAGGAAGAATCTTTCCTGAGCCACATTTCCAGCCTGGAATTATGGTGAAATGTTATGATTGGAGTTTTAAAGAAGCTTAAAGAGGGAAAAGTGAACTCAGATTTTCCTTATATCCTGCTTGATATTTCTTTACCATAGTAATTCGTACAAATAAATTGGATACAACACCATGGCTTTATTGTCACTGGAGAATATAAACATTTTAAAGGGGGTCCCTGGGTGGCACAGGTGATTTGCAATTAGCTACTAACCTGAAGATTGGTGGTTAGAACTCACCCAGTGGCACCATGAAAGAAAGGCCTGGTGATCTGCTTCTGTAAAGATTACAGCCAAGAGAATCCTATGGAGCAGTTCTACTTTTAACACATGAGGTCGCCATGAGTTGGAATTGACTCAACGGCAATGTATTTGGTTTTTTATTTCCCATCTGGCAGGTGCAATACTGTCTGGTTCATGTCTCCCAGTTGGTAAATTAAAAAAGGAAAAGCAAAGAAACAAACAAAACAAAAAATCTTTATCTTTTGGACAGGCTACAGTTTGATATCCCCAGAGTTTGGGCAGAAGTTTGTCCTCAACAAGTTACAGTTCCTTGCCAAAGGCCACTCACCAGATGGATGGTCAAGCAAAAACAAGCCTGCATTAACTTCAGACCATCTGTTCCATTTTAAATTGTGCCGTCTACACATTTCTTTCTAGAAGAGCAGGCTTTCTTTTATTTTAAATCTCTGTGATTCTGAGCTTTCACTCTGATTTAGGATTTTCTTAAATTAAACCAAAACCCATTGCCACTGAGTCAATTCCGACTCACAGCAACCCTATAGGATAGAGTAGAAACCGTAGGGTTTCCAAGGAGCGGCTGGTGGATTCAAACTGCCGACCTTTTGGTTAGCAGCCGAGCTCTTAACCACTGTGCCACCAGGGCTCCACCATTTCTTAATTAGGCAGATAAAATTATATTTTATTGGCATTTCCAGTTTAGGATCATTGATTTGCTGTAAGTATTTTCCACCTAATAGGTGGGGAAGCTCAGACTGACTTACCTACAGTCCCTTGCCTAGCTATGCACTGAACCTGCATCCCATATTTCCTGTTACAGCAATTACTCTTTTCCCTGTGCTTTCATAGTATCAAAATTTAATAGATCATTTATTTTCAAAATCCATTTTGAGGTAATTTTCTGTTGCTCTGAGGGTTACTTGGAGCACAGTGTAAAAGGCAACGTATAAAGGTAAATTATTTGTTTGCCTGGATAGTAGAAACCTATTGTTGTTTGTTGTTAGCTGCTGTGGAGGTGGCTCCTGACTCATGGTGACCACATGCACAACGAGACTGGATCTTGTGGTACGTAGGGTATTCATTGGCTGATTTTTCAGAAGGAGGTCACCAGGCCTTTCTTCCTAATCAGTCTTAGTCTGGAAGCTCCAATGAAACCTGTTCAGCATTGTAGCAACATGCAAACAACCCATCCACTGACAGATGGGTGGTGGCTGCCCCTGAAAGTGCATTGGCTGGAAATTGAACCCAGGTCTCATGTATGAAAGGTGAGAATTCTACCACTGGATCATCATAAACCTAGGATTACTAAATTAAGACAAAAGATAAAGAGATCTGTCATTAGAACTGTGACTACCTGCATACTATATCTACATTTGAAAACTTCTTCAGAGATAGATGAAGTCATACTTTCCACTCATTGGATGTTGAAGTGCTGTATTGTGTAAGCCACTGTGTTAGGCTGGGGGGCAGGGAGGGTCCACGTTGAGTAACTGTCACATGGCAGAAACCGTGAAGCAGTCTTCAGTAGGAAAATGGCTGAGCATTGTATATCTAGTCAATCATGAAGAAGAAAGTAGATATATATCAGCTGAATGACTGTGAGCTCTAAGACATATTAGTAAATTAAAAAATCATAGCGTAATTTGTACAAAGTGAGCCAATTAATGGGAAGAACGCTCAAAAACAATCTACATATTTCTATTTGAGCAGGTATATGTATATGTGTACGTAAATGCATAGGAAAAGGCCTGGGAAGATGCACACCAAAATGCTAAGACTGCGTACATCTGGGAGGGAGAGTGAGCATAATTAAAGCTTGGAAGAGGTTTTTCGATATTGTTTGAATTTTCTACAATGAAAATGTTTTTAATATGTGATCTTATTTATGTGTAGACTTTAAAATATGAAATGACTTCTAACTACAAGGAATGTTTAATGGGCTGTATAAACCCTTGTTTTATACATTGGCCCCTAGGTGGCGCAAACAGTTTGCACATGACTACTAACTTAAAGGTTAGTGGTTCAAACCTATCCAGTGGCTCTGTGGAAGAAAGTCCTGGCGATCAGCTTTTGTTAAGAGTACAGCCAAGAAAACCCCATGGAGCAGTACTACTCTGTAACACATAGGATTGCCATGAGTTGGAATCGATTCGACGGCAATGGGTTTTGTTTATAAACCTTTGGCTGCCGTTGTTAAATCCTAATGAAGTAAATGCTAATTTAAAAGATATGTGTGATATCCTTGAGAAATGATTAATTCAAGGGTGATTCTGTGAGAACTTTACAGAGAAAGAGAATTTGAGCTGGGCCTCATCCTT
>NW_004443957.1:1419648-1420520 GCF_000243295.1 Trichechus manatus latirostris | reverse complement strand
CATAAATTACCGTTTTGATTTTATTGCATCAGGTTGTCAAATTTATTCTCCTAAAATTCTGTTTATGATGAAGACATAGTCCTGCTTGCATTCTGTGTCTAGTATATTTATATGTTCCTGTGTTATGAAATCCTACCATGAGCATCTGCCCACACCTGGTTGAACTGTATAGCAAAACCATAGGTACATTATCATGTGTTTGTTCTTCACTGGGATGGTTCTCTCTAACTCTTCAAACAATACTTATTCTGTTTCCTTCACCTCCTCAGTAGCTACCTTTTGAGCTTTTTTGAATTTATGAGGTTATTGATTGGAATGGGAATGTAAGGGAAGAAAATAAAAGGAAAAAAGGATTGATGATGAGAAAATAAAGCAATATACATGTGCGTAAGTCAGCAGCCGAACTGTGTGCCATCAAGTCAATTCTGACTCATAGGGACCCCATAGGACAGAGTAAAACTGGCCCATAGGGTTTCCTCGGCTGTAATCTTTAAGGGAACAGATCGCCAGGTCTGTCTCCCATGGAGCCACTGGATGGGTTTGAACCACTGACCTTTTGGTTAGCAGCTGAGCGCTTGACCACTGTGCCACCAGGGCTTCTTGGAGCCATGCTACTCCATCCCACATTAGAGGCAAAATATCATTGCCAAACTTGAGTAGAACAAGGTGATTATTATCTTTGAGGATAAGGAGAAATCTGTGTAAATAAATGTTTTATACCAAATTAATTTATATTTACTTAAATTCAGTATTATTTTGAGGCAAATATTACTTTTTTCTTTCCTTTTTATTTTTTATTTACAGTCTGCTTGGTAGGTTAGAAATGAATGTTGTAGAGTTAGAAAAATCTGAATTTTAATCCTGGTTTGAAC
>NW_004443957.1:1416583-1418426 GCF_000243295.1 Trichechus manatus latirostris | reverse complement strand
CCACCAGATCTCTCCATCTGCACCTTCGTGTTGGAACAGTCCCTGTCCGTCCGGGCCCTGCAGGAGATGCTGGCTAACACGGTGGAGAAATCCGAAGGGGCAAGTACCTAGTTTACGTACAGTTACAGTATTTTAATGAACTCAGGTACTATATGAATGGTTTCTTTCCCAGGTATTGGAGATTTTCTTTTTGCTGAAATAAGTCAATGCTGTTTGCTTGCGATTTCCTTAAGTTTAACTTTCTGCTTTATGCAGCAGGTCTATGATGTCCAAAAGAACTTAACAAAAATCCAACCTCCAGTGACCTGTGTCACTGAATCTACGCTTAAGTTTGTGTCTTACATAGAACTGTCCTTTGAGAATTTGTGTGTCTACTTACCTTTTCAGAGCTGTATTACTATTTTAACTGACTGCTTTTTGCATGTCCACTTGTCATTAACCTTTGTTTCATTTTTCCAATACCTCTAACCATCTAAGTAAGTTCTTTATGGCAAGTAAAATTTCATGGCACTGTTACATATTTTAAGTAACGGAATTATAGTGATACTGCTTTATTGAACTGCAGTTTTGCAAAAAACTAGTCATTCTCTTCTTAAAATTAAAATTTTTATTCTGTCTACTGATGGGGACATGTTTCTCTGAAAGCAAATTTGGTTATTTAATCATTTTCCATGAGACTTGCTAAGACTGATTTCGGGATGTTACGTATTCTAAACCAATTCGTTAAAGCTTAGAACTAATCAAGATAATAAATGATCAGATTTTTGTTTCCTGGTATGGTACTTTTTTGGGGGGGCGTACTATAATTGTTGCAGAGTATTGTTGGATAAACTATTTCCAGGAATAAGGTTGAAAAATTTCTTTTGCCCTTATTACTCTATGTATTGCTTTCATTATTGTTGATCATAGTTCCTATTCGTATACGTAAAGAAATTAAAAAACGGTAAGCAATAGAAAATGAGTGATCAGTTATGATACAGCATTATTTTGTCAGCATTTCATTTTATTTATTTTAGTTGCACACAGCTTAGGACTTTAATTAGTTTTTGCATAAATTCTAAATTGATTTTAAATTTTAACAGTATTAATAATAAGCGTGGAGGAGAAACCTTAGGAGTTTTTATTTGATATTAGACTCTAAGCTCATTTTACCAAAGCTCCAAATATTGTATTATGTTGTGTGTGTTTTCATTTTTCAACCTCTTTTTTGGTTACAACAGCTTTGAAATGACTTCATTAAAATATAGAGATTCTTTTAAAATTGCTGTTCTTTCATGCAAAGCTTTTAGGATAGGCTTAAATTAAGCAGTAAAAAATTTCTCAGTATACAGCTAGTTCAGTTTCTACTTGGGATAACCCCTCCTGATTGTTAAATATCACTGAGGCATACGAACTTTGAAATTCAAATCAGTCTTTAGAAAGAAAATCATTTTTCCTTTGCATTAACATCTGGAAAAATGTGTATTGCCATTTCTCAATCTTTGTAGCTAGCAACTTAGACTAAATAGCCATAAATTTAATTTTAACATTGCTAAGATGCTTTTTATAAATTTAACACCTTTAAAAAGATGTTTAATTTCCCACAAAATTATGGAATTGGACTAAAAAAACAAACCAAACCTGTTGCCGTTGAGTCGATTCCAACTCATAGCAACCCTATAGGATGGAGAAGAACTGCCCTGTAGGGTTTCCGGGGAGCACTTGGTGGATTTGAACTGCCGACCTTTTGGTTAGCAGCCGTAGCTCTTAACCACTACACAACCAGGGTTTCTGGAATTGGACTAGGCATGCTCATAATTTTATCTCTGTATAGGAAGTGATTTGAATACTGTTTTAGGACTTA
>NW_004443957.1:1414721-1415997 GCF_000243295.1 Trichechus manatus latirostris | reverse complement strand
CACCGATCAATCAGAGTGGAAATTGCTGCTCCTTTGTGGATTTCTGAGCAGGCTGAGTGATTTGGGGGGATCCTGGAGGGCCCCTGGAGTGGTCAGGATTAGGGAGCATTCTGGAGACTTGGAGCAGTGACTGTTTACCAGGAAGTATAGAAGTTTTCCAATATTTTGACAACCATTTTAGTCATAATAGTGCATACAGCCAAATACCATGTCTGATTCAGTTGGTGCTGCTGCCAAGTATTTTGGACTTCATAGGTATCCATATTTAGTAGGTGCCTTTCCTAGTGTCTCTTCAGTCTCTGTGAATTCATTATGGAACTTTTATAGCAAATCCTCTTTGCCAAGCAAATTGTCTTCTCTAACTTAATAAGTTACAAATAGTAAACCAGTACCAGTTGCCATCAGGTTGACTTGGACTCTGATGACCCCATGTGTGTCAGAGTAGAACTGTGCTCCAAGGGGTTTTCAGTGGATGATTTTTTGGAAGTAGATCACCAGGCTTTTCTTCTGAGGTGCCTCTAGGTAGACTTGAACCTCCATTCATTCAGTTAGCAGTGGAGCACATAACCATTTACACCGCCTAGGGATTCCTTAGGTACAGATTCGCTTAAATGAAGATGCACCTTTCCTAGGATGAGGTGTGTTTGCAAAGTAATGCTAATTTTCATGAAATCATTTCTTTCCTTACAAATTAACAGCTTATCAAAAAACACTTTGTGTATCACCTGATTCCCTCTCTCTTATAGTCAACTTTCTTTAGAAAGCCTTGTTCTTGTTTTTGATAATACTTGCTGAATTCTTAATGTAATTCAGTAAAATGAATGATACTAATACTAATTAATGTCCAAAATGCTGTCATATGCAAAGTTTTCCATTTGGAACCATGCCTTTTCTTTTGGTGGTTAAGTATGACTTTGCTCGTATTCTTGGATCCCACTGAATAAATACATGGTTTTCATAAAGCTGAAGCAAATGTAGCAGAAAATTCCCAATACTCTTTGCTGGCAAAACAAATCATGAAAATAATTAATAAAAAATTAGAGTAAATAGGTAAGATGAGACAGGAAAAATATCAGCTAATTTATGAAGTTTCGATTCCCTAAAGAGTTGCTTATTGTGATTATTAGTAGAATAACAGATTTTTGGGGGTGGCACAAAAAGATTTATAAAGAATTTTATTTAAAGGCATTTTCTAAAATAACTTTTTAATAAAAAAAATATGTGATAATGTGGTGATCTATATCTGATCTATCTATCCAGTATATATACCAATGAA
>NW_004443957.1:1403599-1413433 GCF_000243295.1 Trichechus manatus latirostris | reverse complement strand
GCTCTTTATCATAGGATTTTAGTAATTATTAAGTGATAGTGTATGCAGACTATTTAGCACATTGTAAGTATACATTTAACAGCGGCTCTTATTATGCTATTATTATTGTTTTGCTTATTCTTTTCATAACATCTGTATACACCCTTGGGAAGGAGTCCTGGTAGCCTAGTGGTGACAGCGCTTGGCTGTTAACCAAAAGGTCAGTGGTTTGAGCCCACCGGCTACTCCATAGGAGAAAGATGTGGCAGTCTGTTTCTGTAATGATTACAGCCTTGAAAACTCTATCGGGCAGTTCTGCTCTGTCCTATGGGGTTGCTATGAGTCAGAATCCATTCTATGCCAGTGGGTTTGGTTTGGTTTTTGGTTATAGGCCCTTGGTTGGACCTGATTCTAGCTCCTGACCACGTTTTCTCTGGCTTTTTCAGCTCCCTTCTCTGGGATCTGGCCTTGTTCTGTCTCCACCCCTGCCCTCCCTGAAGCATCCCAACAAGTTTTGGCATGTGGAGTCTGCCAATCTAATAATGATGCAATTATGTTAATTTTTAGAGTCAGATTCTTTCTACATGCATTCTAGTTAATAATGTTTCATAATTTATGTGCTTATGGTTTTGATTTATTTTATTATAGCTTAGTTAATTAAGAAAAAAATTGATAAACAGTTTTTTCCATACAATTTTATTTTTTAATGCCTGGTTTAATTTTATTATTTTACTTCACATGAGCACAGATATCAAGTGAGAGGTGACAGTATAATGAAAAGAGCTTTGGTTTTGGAATCCCTAAAATTTATTGAAAATCCTTGCTTTTTAAAATGTTGTTTATATTAATTACCATTTCTTGAAAAGGTATTGCTTTTGTTTAATGCCATATGTGTAATAAATGGCTTGCTTGTATATTCTGTTTAGGAGAGTATATTTTTAAAATATAACATTGACAGTCTTTTTTGTTATTGTTGTTGTTGTTTTTTAATTGTTTCTAGAATAAATGTAGGACCCTGTCTCCTTTGACTTTGGCCGCTTGATTATGGTTCCTTGTGTTGCTGAAGTATTATAGCTCGAACTGGAAAAAAAAATTAAAATTGACCAATATTTGCCCTTTGCGAGAATGAAGACAACTAAAGATACAAAGGAAAGATTAGTCCAAAGGACTAATGGAACACAACTAACATGGCCTCCATCAGACTGAGTCCAGTACAACTAGAAGGTGCCTGGCTACTACCACTGACTGCTCTGACAGGGATCACAATAGAGGGTCCCAGAGAGAACTGAAAAAAAATGTGGATGGAACAAAATTCTAATTCGCAAAAAAAGACCAGACTTACTAGCCTGACAGAGACTGGAGAAACCCCGAGAGTATGGCTGCCGGACACCCTTTTAGCTCAGTAATGAAATCACTCCTGAGGTTCACCCTTCATCCAAAGATTAGACAGGCCCATAAAACAAAATGAGACTAAAGGGGCACACCATCTCAAAGGCAAGGACTAGAAGGCAGCAGGGGACAGGAAAGCTGGTAATAGGGAACTCAAGGTTAAGAAGGGAGAGTGTTGACATGCCATGGGTTTGTTAACCAATGTCATAAAACAATATGTGTGCTAACTATTTAATGAGAAGCTACTTTGTTCTGTAAACCTTCATCTGAAGTACAATTAAAAAAATAAATTAAAAAAAATGTGGCCCCTTGCATCCTGTTCTTTGATGGGGAATTAGGTTGAAATTTATAATTAGGTGATGGTGACTTGTACCATTCATTGACTTCAGTTTATGTCATATGTTTTCTTCACTGTTACAGATAATTTATAGTTTGCTCTATTTGAAATTATGAATGATACTTTTAAAATCTATGAAATTAAAAATGTAATATTATGAACATTATTTATAACTAAAATCATTCAGTTGTAGTGATTCATTTATTTCATGCAAACTTGAATATATAAGATATATTTTTCAAGTCTGTATGGATAGAGAGATGCATAGTTAGTGATTTTTGTTATTGGTGAGTTCACAGCCTCATGCAGGGATAGAAAAACAATTCTAGTGCAATTTAATGTGTGTTATCATAGAAGTGTGTATTAGTGTTAAGATGTGCAAGGAATAGGGTATGTAGAACTTGGGATTTATTTGAATTTTCTTTGGTCTTCCTAGGATTACTTTCAAGATAAGTAGAAGTAATATTACAATTATTAAGATAAAAATCATCTTAAATTTTTCTCCAAGGAAGAATTTGGTCTTATTATGCTATTCTTTAGAATTCTAATAGAAAGCAATACTAGCCAGGAGATCAGTGAATTACATGTCCAAATATATGATTAAATTAATTTCTTTCAAGTTACTAAAATGGTTTATTATTTCATGTCAAACTCTAAGAATGTATTATGTTTATAAATTATATATCGCCTTCTAATCAAGGTACAAACTGCTACAGTGACTTAATTATTAATAGATATATACGTCAGACCCCGACATGGCCAGTTTGTATGAAAACTGGAGTTGTAGAATATAGAATAGCAATACAGTTGTGTCATTCTTCCAGTAAAACCCCTATCTTTTTGAGCGTGTACTCTGAAGAGCACTTAAGAATCTATCAAGAAGTAACTAGCTAAGTTTACTGAGTTTTTTAAAATACATTTTTTAAACATTGAAGGATCAATTTCAGACAAGTAATTTCTTTTTACTTGGATCCACAATCAATGCTCATGGAAGCAGCAGTCAAGAAATCAAATGACTTACTGCATTGGGCAAGTCTGCTGCAAAAGACCTCTTTATAGTGTTAAAAAGCAAAGATGTCACTTTGAGGACTAAGGTGTGCCTGACCCAAGCTGTGATATTTTTGATTGCTTCATATGCATGCAAAAGCTGGACAATGAATAAGGAAGGCCGAAGAATTGATGCCTTTGAATTGTGGTGTTGGCAAGAATATTGAATATGCCATGGGCTGCCAAAAGAACAAACTAATCTGTCTTGGAAAAAGTATAGCCGGAATGCTCCTTAGAAGGGAGGATGGCAAGACTTCGTCTCACGTACTTTGGACATGTTATCAGGAGGGACTAGTCCCTGAAGAAGGCTATCAGGCTTGGTAAAGTACAGGGTCAGCAAAAGAGAGGAAGACCGTTAATGAGATGGATTGACACAGTGGCTGCAACAATGGGCTCAAGCTTAGCAACGATTGTGAGGATGACGCAGGACTGGGCAATATTTCGTTCTGTTGTACATAGGGTCACTATGAGTTGGAACCACCTCGACAGCACCTGACAATAATGACAATATTGTCATCATCATTGTGATTTCAGCTTTTAGGATGGTTGAGTAAGTGCTAATCACACTTGACCCTTCTGGAGAAAACAACTGTAAACTCTGAACAAAATATTAAAAACAAACAAACAAAAAGTCCAGTGACCTTAAGACACTAGATAATTAACAAAAGTAGGTAGATTTTGGAGAGGAATCAAACTTGGAACACAGAATTGGTGTAGGGTTAGTTTCCCTTTTTTAAGACCATTTTAAGGCTAAAGGTGGACTGAAGTAAGTGCCACAAGGTGACTAAAACTCTGAAAGAAAACACACTGTCTTTCTGAGGATAGAATTCAGGGCCTTTGGGAAGTGACGGAGTAATCCTGGAAAGGAGAAAGCCAGACAGAGGGAGCCGCAAATTCTGAGTATAAACTCTGCCCAAATCTCTGGCTGACTCTCGAGCCGCATGTGTGTGCAGCAGACATCACTCGCCACAGCTAAGGACAAAACTGAAGGGAGATTTGAGTTGCCACTTGTCTTAGTTACCTAGTGCTGCCATGACGGAAACACCACAAAATGGGTGACTTTAAAGAACAGACATTTATTTTCTTACAGTTCTGGAGGATAGAAGTCCAATCAGGGTCTCGGCCATGTTGATCCCTTCTGTGGCCTCTCTCCTAGTCTCTGGTGACTACCAGCAATCTTTGGCGTTACTTTGCTTCTCGATGGCCTCACCTGGCATCTGTCATGCCCTGTGTGTGTGTCTCTGTGTCTATTTGGCTGTTTTTATAAGACCACTTAGAAGTGATTAGGCTTAGGACCCACCCTTCTTCGTCATGACCTCATCAACATAACAAAATAAAATGCTATGTCCAAACAGGTCTTATTTACAGGTACAGAGGTTAAAACTTCAAAACATATTTTGAGGGGACACAATTCAATCCCTAACACAACCTATAGTGGGTTGAATAGTGTTCAAAAATTTATGTCCACCTGGAACCTCAGAATGTAACCTTATGTGGAAATAGGGTCTGCAGATCCTTACCTAGAAAAAGAAAACAAAGTCTGCACTCAGGTGCCTCCATCCTGTACACTGGAAAGCCCATTCCCTTCTCCACCCAGCTGATTCATGCAGCATTCATCTCACAAAAATATATCGAGTTGCTGTTGTGAGTTCTGGGGCTGGGAATACAGAGATAAATAAGAGTGCATCCTTGGTCTTGAGGAATTTAGCAATCTAATAGTGAAGAGAGAAGATAAGTAAATAATTATAGTGCAGTGTGAAGCATGCTTTGACAATCAATAGTTCAGTGAAAGCACAGAAAAAGGATCTCATAAGTACTACTCCAGCTCAGTTCAGATGAACACGTCACACCGTAGCCAGTCTTCTCAACAGGTAAAATATGAAAAGCCTAATGAGTTATTCTCTTTATATTTTGGATTATGTGGTATTATGAGCTACTTATATCTGAAATCGCAATTCCTAAATATCTACTATAATTTAGAAGGCCCTGGGCAGTGCAGTTAACATACTCGGCTGCTAACCAAAAGGTTGGAGGTTCAAATCCACACAGAGGTGCCTCGGAAGAAAGGCCTGGTGATCTACTTCTGAAAAATCAGCCATTGAAAACTCTGTGGAGTACAGGTCTACTCTGACACACATGGGGTCTCCATGAGACAATCTTGACTTGATGGCCACTGATACTGGTATAGTTTAACATTCAAGACACTAGGCTTCATTTACATTCCTGTTTAGGAACAATTCTGGTAAAGTATAAATACTGCTTTGGAGATGGAGCTATAATGTGAAAAAAATTAATGAATTTATTAACAATGTTGCCTTTAGTCAGCATTTTGTCTAAAGTCCCAGCTACATAAACATATGCCTACCTTTTCTTTGTGAAGATGGTTTAGTGCTTTACAAATAAATTAGATTATAATCCCCTAAAGTGTTTAGGGGCCCTAGTAGCACAGTGGTTAAGAGCTCAGCAGCTAACCTAAAGATCTAGCAGTTTGAATCCACCGACTGCTCCTTGGAAATCCTGTGGGTCGCTATCAGTCAGAAGTGACTCGATGACAACAGGTTTTTTTCTTTTTTAAGGGCTCAGAGCTAAAAATATCCACTGATCAACATCTATCTATCTATCACTGAAGTGAATGTTAATATTTTTCTATGGTTGAAATCGGCAACTTCTATTTGCAAACACTGTTTCTCTGACTTTTTGTCTGAAGAAAGCCTACTTCTACTCAGAAGCTAAGGCTGCTACATAATGCTAAATATTTGAGTGATGTGGTTTCCATGAGCTTCAGAGATTCTAGCATCAAACTCAATAAGGAGGCCAATTTAATCAGCATGTAATTTAATCACAGTGACACAGCTATGCACTGTTTTAGATTATGAGTCTTGAAGGTAGTGTTTATTTTATTTGATTACTGTCATTCAATTTGAACATCTTCAGATTTCTTTTGGATTTATGATAAAAAATATTTTTCATGTGTTAATATTTGACAGCAAATGAATCAGATGGTAAATTTCTGTGATAAACTATTGCCAAATAGACCACTCACCTCTGGGGGCAATGGTGGTTCAGTGACAGAATTCTCACCTTCCATGCAAGAGACCTGGGTTTGATTCCAGTCAACGCACCTCATGCGCAACCACCATCTGTCAACAGAGGCTTGCGTGTATCTATGATACTGAACAGGTTTCCGTGGAGCTTCCAGACTAAGACAGACTTGAAAGTAAGGCCTTAAAATCTGCTTAGGAAAATCAGCCAATGAAAACCCTATGGTTCCGAACTGTTTGATCTACAACCAATCATGGGAATTGTGCAGGACTGGGCAGCTTTTTGTTTAGTGGTGCATGAGATTGCGGTGAGTTGGGGCTGACCTGATGGCAGGTAACAACGATAATAACATTGAGCCAATTGTCCACTAATTTTTATTCTCTTAAAGTTCTAAGTTTATTTTCTTAAAATATTTGAGTCTAGTTTGATGGAATACTTCTACCCTTTACTCCTCTTCATTAAATAGCACCTCTCTCGTTACTCCATCCACCTCAACTAGCACTCTTTCTTGTTTTCCTGTATTTTCTCCCAAACGCTTGTTACCCTCTGACGTGCTATATATTCTTGGTGAGTTTATTGGCTGCCTTTCCCCACTAGAGTGTGAACTCCATGAGGCAGGGCTCTTTAGTCTGCTGTGGTCATTTGCTGTTCCCAGTAGGGCCTGGAACAATGCCTGTTGTTTGCTAGATCTCCAGCATTTGCTGACTGGAGGGATTGCAAGGTAGAATTTACACACTATGGACCAGGAATTAAAGGACTGAGAAGTACCACAGTTGTGTTTCTGTTATTGTAGCCGCAGATTTGAATGCAAGGTACAGCTTTTGCCTGTCAGGTGCAACTGTTTTTCACCTTGCCTTTCTATTGGGGGAGGAAAGGAATGTTTTTGGAAGGAAAAATGAGAAAAAATAACATTTTAAGGTTAGGTAACCTTACCAGCTGCCGTCGAGTCGATTCTGGCTCATAGTGACTCCATGTGTGTCAAAGTAGAAGTGTGCTCCATAGGGTTTTCACGGCTGTGAGCCTTTGGAAGCAAATCACCAGGCCTTTCTTCTGAGGTGCCTCTGGGTAGACTTAAACCTCCAACCTTTCAGTTAGCAGCTGAGCGTGTTAACTGTTTGCGCCACCCAGGGACTTCCATGCATCCTGGTCTTCCTGGCACAGTCCAGGTTTATACCTGTCATTAGAGCTTAATTACTATCAGTTCCTCTTTTACTGTGCAAAGTTTCCCAGTTTGGGTGATAAATCATGTGATCATCCCCAGTCATGGGTGTCTTTGTGAATCTATGAAAGTTAGAGAACCTTTCAGAAAAACACATAAAGTACGCATACATACAAAATGGTCCGACTCCTTTGGCTTGTACCTAAACTCTCTGAGAAGCTATACTTTGCTGTACCTAATCTCAGAGCTGTGAGAGGAAGTAAGTTGTGAGACAACACCCATGGGATCTACAGAACTCGAGGATTAGGGACCAGATGGAACGTTCTCGCAGTTAGGATAGATGAGGTCAGTGCTGCCAGTGCAGCCAGATGGTTTTCATGTGGCTCCCAGTGTAAGGGGTGGTCATGAGTCCTAAGACCATGCAGAGTTGTCGTAGGGTTTATATTGGAACAGGAAACCTTAGAACTCTCCTTAGGCCACTGGCAGAATGCAAAGAGTAGCCCATTTAAGGGCATCTATTGTTGTTGTTAACTGCCATCAACTCATGGCAACCCCATGTACAACAGAATGAAACGTTGCCCCATCCTGTACCAACTTTATGATCATTGGCCCATTGTTGCTGCCACTGTATATTGAGTACCTTCTAACCTAGAGGGTTCCTCTGGCAGCACTATATTGGACAATATTTTGACATGATCTGTAGGGTTTTCATTAGCTAATTTTCAGAAGTTGATCGCCAGCCCTTTCTTCCTACTCTGTCTTAGTCTGGAAGCTCGGCTGATAGCTGTTCACCATGGGTGACCCTGCTAGGATTTGGAATACACGTGGCATAGCTCCCAGCATCATAGCAACATGCAAGTCACCACAGTTTAACAAAGTGACAGATAGGTGGTAGAAGGGCACCTAAAATGGGCTTAATATTGTAGCGCACTGAGTTCTGTAGCTCTGGAGAAAGTGAGCCGTATGTGAGACAAGAAGGACATATTGAAAGCATTGTATTATTTGACCCGAGAGGAAAGTATCCCAAATCCAACACACCAAGGAGGTAGAGAGTGCAAAGGTAGAGATAAATGAAAGGTAAATAACAGGAGAGATAGCAGAAGAAATACCAGGTAAGCCAGCAGAACCTAATACTTCATATGCTGGACTTAATCGCATCTGCTCACTCTGCAGCTACTTCCTGAGTAACCAGTTTCCAGGCTCTGTGGGGAGTAAATGGTGAGAGAGAGTCTGAGGAGCTAGAGATGTTTCATCCAGGACAGGATATGAGGCGGATATTTTCTTCGTGAGTATAAGCACTCAATAAATGTTTTTTGGTGAAGGAATAAAAATAAGACCAAACATAAAAACTGAGACTGGCATTATACACCCAAAGGACTGGAGGTTTTGCTTTTGGTTTTTGATTTGCTTTGTTTCGAATCATTTATAGAATGACGGTATTAGTGTGTACAACAATTACAGTGTACGCTGGGGAATTAATTATTTGTTTATTCATGGGGTGTATGTTCTGTACTTCCTGAATGGATTTAAGGTGGATGCCGTTAATTATATGTGTGTTTAAATTTAGTAGATTTGCATGTAGTTTGCCCATATGGGTTTTTAGTTGCTCACAAAATTATATTCAAGCATTGGTTAGGGAGAGATATCAGCATCCGTGTAGATTCAGCCAAAATTGGATCCCTCTTGTGGTGTTTTGCGGGAGAAAGATGGGGCAGTCTGCTTCCATAAAGATTTACAGTCTTGGAAACCCCATGGGGCAGTTCTACTCTGTCCAATAGGGTCACTATGAGTCAGAATCGACTCGACAGTAGCAGGTTTGATTTGGTTTGGTTTGTGGTGTTTTGTCAAAGTCTCCCTAATTCAGTTGACTTTCTAGGTCTTTAGCTCACCTGTAACTGTTGCACAACTGTCCCCTGAGCAGACTGTTCCTAATTTAATTTTTGTCATGTGACCTCAGTTCTTATGAAGGAGTTTAAGGCTTGAGTTTATCTTTATTTCTAATTCTTCATACTATCCCTCTCCATCCACATTGGATTTTCTCTGAATATGCTCTGTTTTTCCCACCTATGTGTTTTTGCCACGCTAATTCTTCAACCTCGAATTCTGTGCCCTTCAAAATTTGACCCCATCCTTCTCTGTGTGTGTCAAAGTATGTGTTTTCCTTGAATCCTTCCTTGATCCTCCTAAGCAGAGTAACAGTTCCACTCATGGGTTCAGAGCACTTGATTTTTAAATTTGTCTATTCTTTCTCTCCTTTTATTTTATGTAATAATTATTTGGTATGCATTATATACCCTTTCTTTATATTAGAATACTTTTTAATCACTGTTTGTCTTTCCACCCAGTACTTTTTCACAGTAAATAGATCTGTAGTTTATTTAGGAGTCTATTATTCTATGGAGTTTATTATTATTCTGAGTAGATGCATCTGGAGTTTATTTAGGGATATTATCTAAGATTGTAATTTAATTGATTTTTTCTTTTTTTTGGTCCAGTGGCTAAGCAGTGTTCTCATCATTATTCATGACTGATCATTCTCTTTCTTATTTTTTATGCCTTTTTAGTCATGCATTACATCCATACTCATTTCCAGATGTGTTACTCTAAGTTGTATATTGTTACTAAGGGCAGTCTTTTTATTGTGCCCAAACAGCAGTGATTTAATCACTGTATTTTATAACTTAAAAAAAGGTTTTAATATCAAATAGGGCTAGTTCCACCTAATTGTTTCTTCTCCTGAAATTGTTGATAGTATTCTTGCCTATTTGTTCTTCCAACTGAAGTTACTGTGATATTTAATTGAATTCAGTGATAACTGGTACCACTGAATGGAAAAGAGCTAATATATTATTTACTTAGCAGCTACCCTTTTGACTTCGTT
>NW_004443957.1:1399747-1401363 GCF_000243295.1 Trichechus manatus latirostris | reverse complement strand
TGTCAGTTGGGACTTCTGGAAACTTACATACTAGGAGAGGGGGTGAACCTGGGGTAGGCTGAATCTCACTAAATCTGAGCTTCAGATTCATGAATGCTCATTCCCTAACTGTATTGTAATGACCTACCAGTCATCTGGCTTCTGGGTCACAGGTACATCCTCTCTGGAGAAATAAACATCATCCAGCTGTTATACAAATTTTAGTATACAATATCTGACATACAATAAAATATGTTATTAGTTATACAAAGAATTAGGATCAAGAGGAAAAAAACCAACAACCGATATATACCAATAGATGCTCCAGATATTGGGGTAGTCAGACTTTAAAATAACTGATTCTACAACAAAAAATCAAACGGAAACTCTAAACTAAAAAACATTGTGAGTAATGTGAAAACTCAATAGACAGATGACTTTAACAGCAGCTTGGAAATGGTTGAGGAAAGGACTCAGAACTGGAAAATAGGTTAGTCAAAAATATCCAGACTGACACATAGAGAAAAAAGAACATGGAAAAAAAAAGGAAGAAATCATAAGAGACAGACTGGATATGGTGACAAAGTCTAATTAATATACTAGTGGTTAGAGTTCCAGATTGGAATGGAAATAATATTTGAAGGTGTAATGTTTCATTGTTTTTTCAAAATTAATGAGATATTAATTCACAGATTAAAGAAACACTGCAGATCCTAAGAAAGAAACAAATATATACAAAAACCATATGTTGGCCTATCATACTAAAATTGTTGAAAACAAGAAAAAAAAATCTTGAAAGCAGCTGGAGGAGGGGAAAAACCAAAAAGCAACAATAAGACTAACCTCAGACTACTTACCACAACAACGTAAGCCAGAAAACAAAGGCATGGTATCTTTAAAGTTGTGGGGGGAAAATAATCAGTAACTTCGAATTCTTTACCAACTAAAATATCCTTCGAAAATAAAGGTGAAGTAAAGACATTTCTAGACAAACAAAAATTGTGATAATTTTGAGACAGGAGACTTGCAGTAAAGGAAATACTAAAAGAAATTCTTCAGGAGGAGGGAAAATGATCCCAGATAGAAATAACTAAATGCAGAAAGAAAAGAAGACTCAGGTTAGATATGTGGCTAAATGTAAATGAATACTAATTATCCAAACCAATAATACTAATATCTTGTGGGTTTAAAATATATGTGTAATTAAAATGCATGACAATAATAACACAAAAAGGAGACGAGTGTAAAATTGTTAAAAAGGTTCTAAGGTCCTAGCTTTTTATAGAAAGTGCTAAAGTTCTTAATTCGTGTTAGATTATAGAATATCACAGATGCATATGTGTTAGCTAAGGTGCTAATTTAAACAGTATTAAAAGAAGGTATAACTAACCACTTTCCAGAGGGAAAATGGAATCATCAAAATATTTGAAGGAAGAAAGGAGAGGAAAAAAGGAAATGAGAACATAAGGGAATGAAACTGTTCTAAAATTAGATTATGGTGATGATTGCACTCTGTAAATATACTAAAAACCATTAAATTGTGCATTTTAAACAGTTGAACTTTATGGTGTGTAAATTTTATATCTCAATAAAGATGTTTAAAAATAACATATGAGACAAATATATGTATATACACC
>NW_004443957.1:1330783-1399647 GCF_000243295.1 Trichechus manatus latirostris | reverse complement strand
AACCACGCCCACCTTGTCTTTGTAGATTGAGTGCAGCCACTTGGCTTCTACTACCACGGGGTCCAATCAACCCCATTGTAGTTAGGTGTCTTAATTCAGTTAGGGCAGTTCCCACTGTCAAATCTGACTTACATAAAATAGCAATCACAGCAGTCTTCAAGGATGCTGGAGCTCCCTTCTCAAATTTATGTATCTTTGAACCTAAAGTGTGTCTCCTATAGACTGCATAGAGTTGGGTCTTGTTTTTTTATCCTGTGTGAAAATCTCTTCCATTTTATTGGATTATTATCCACTTCACACTAGTATGT
The DNA here is from genome assembly GCF_000243295.1 of Trichechus manatus latirostris. NCBI lineage: Eukaryota > Metazoa > Chordata > Mammalia > Sirenia > Trichechidae > Trichechus > Trichechus manatus. The sequence goes on along the minus strand of NW_004443957.1, from coordinate 1,399,339 downwards.
GTAGAATTGCTTCATAGTTTCATGGGGGCATAGTATTCCATTATATGAATGTACCATAATTTATTGAGTCCATCCTCTGTTGTTGTTTCCAATATCTTATTTTAACCAACAGTGATTGTCTTAGGCTGGGTTCTCTAGAGAAGCAAAAACAGTAAAGTGTATAAATATATATATATAGAGAGATTATATCAAGGAAACAGCTCACGTGATTGTAGAGGCTAGAACGTCCCAAGTCCGTGGATCAGGGGAGAGGCCTCTCCCAAGTCACACAGCTGCAGAAGCTGGAAAGCCCAAGATTGGCAGGTCGGAGAGCAGGGCTCTCGCTCACGGGCTGTGCAGATCTACGAACCCCAGGTTTGGCAGATAAGCTGACAGCTCAAGTCCCAAGAACGGGAGATGAGACGACAGGAAGCAGCCGCAGGATCCAGAGAAAGCAAAAAGCCAGTAAGTCTGTTTATATACAGGTACGGGCCACACCCCCAAGGAGACTCCCTTTCATCTGATTGGCTACTCACAGTATATTCAATCATGGGAGCGATTACATTAAAACACTGAGAATCATGGCCCAGCCAATTTGACACACAATCTTAACCATCACAGGCATATAGAGAGAGAGACCAAATTTTATTAGTGGTTACCAGGAACAGGAGGGAAGAGGAGAGGGGGAACCATTGTTTGGGAAGCAATGAGTTTATGGTGATGGAAAATTTGGCATTGATTAAGGATAGTGGTTGCACAACCACTTAATGTAATTGATATCACTAAGCTATATACTTGAAAAGGTTGAGTTAGCAAATGTTGTGTTGTGTGTGTGTGTGTGTGTATATATATATGTACACATATATATGTACACATATATATACACACAAAAAATGGATTATATATATATAATCGGTTGCCACTGAGTTGATTCCAACTCATAGTGACCCTATAGGACAGAGTAGAACTGCCTCATAGGGTTTCCAAGGAACGGTGGATTCAAACTGTTGATCTTTTGGTTAACAATGGAGCTCTTAACCACTATGCCACCAGGGTATATCTATCTATCTAATCTACCTATCTATCTGTCTATCTGTCTGTCTGTCTATCATCTATCTATAAATATAAAGTAAAAAAAGATATTAAGAGAATATTGTGAATAACTTTATTTCACTGAAGCAGAAACTTTCAAGGACTGATCAAATTCTTAAAATAATACAATTTACTAATACACACAAGAAGTAGAAAATATGAACTGTCTTATACCTATTTAAAAAATTGAATTGGTAATTCAAAACATTACCACAAAGAAGTCCAGGTCCAGATGACTTCACTGATCAATTTGACCAAACATTTAAGGAAGCAATAATACCTGTCTTAAACATTTCATTCTCGGAACACAGTGCAAATTTTTCAAGGTTTTTTTTCCAGTCTTAATAATACACAACATGCACTTTGGAAAATTATTTATAGGGTCAATGAATTTTTTGTTTTTCACTTTACTCTAAGGAAAATTTTAACAGCAAGGTAATGAATTGTAAGCATACATTAAATATTTTAATTACTTGTATCATGCCTCAATATTAGAACAGTATTAAAAACTTTAAATTTATGATGAATGTCTTATTGTTGAAATGCAATTGGTAGAATTGTATCTATGCAAAAAATCAGGCCTGCTGTTAGAACAGCTGAAACTAAATGACATCTTCGTTTATGTAAGAATCTCTAGGTACATTTCACTATTTTCTTGTCTTGATGGTGTCTTGTTAGCACATGGTATACAGTGGCACCTATATTAAGAAATAGGCTGTTCTGTAATTCCAAATTGAATGCAGATTAATAATTTGAAAAAAGAAAAAGAAAGATGTATCTTGGGTTTGAGATACACAAAGGTAGTTTGGGAGGCTGGGGCTTTGAAGTCAGAGATCCAAATTCAAGGGGTCTCAGCTCCGTTATTAAGTAGCTATGTGACAATTTTTAGTATTGTAGAAGATTCATAACTCCTTTATATGTCATCTGTTCCTTCATATATAAAACAAAGACAATAAGATTATATTTAAAGTGTTTAGCCCAAAGCCTGGAACATAGAAACTTCCTAATATATGACCTATAGATTTAATAACAATAGAATTCTCCACCTTAAACAGTGAAACAAAGTTAAGCAATTTGGAAGAAGTAAGTGCAACACTTCTGAGGCTATGAAATAGTTCGTGTTAATGTGCCCTAAATTTATTAATTAAAATGAGTCTAAAAACAGAGATGTCATATGACCTTCATCATATAATGATAAAGATGTCAAGTAATGATAGAACATAATTTAGAATTAATTACTTTTTGTATTGTATTCTTAGTTTATGTCTTCTCTGCTAAATCTGGTGGGTATTTAGATGACCATTTTGTTTCCTTTAATAAAAATTTTGTATTTATTTGAAGAATGAAGTGGTTCTTTTTCTAGTTTTGTGCTAAAATATTTTAATGTAGTTTCCTACAGATATTAAAATGTTTTCTTTAAATTAATGGAATCAATATGTAGTTCAAAAATTCCTCATACCTGCTTAACAAATTGTTGGAGAAAATGTTCATTTGTCTTATATGCTTTGTGGATTTGTTTAGTAATTCTAAAACTGGTCATGTTTATTGTGAATTTCCTATTTCTCTTCCTTGACTAGCTCTGTATAAATCATTCTTTTCATTGTTTGTAGGCTTTTAATTACATAAATGACTCTTGTTAGCATTAATAAGAGAGGTGTCATGAAATCGCTCTGCACCGCTTATACATAATCACAGCTTTATTGCACTTTAGTCTGTCTTTTAACTCTGTGGACATTTGTCTTGTGTTGTGTGTTTAACTGATAATTCATCCCCAACACGTGCTGTTGCTAAGCCTTTCCTTGGGTATTTGGATATTGAATCTTTGTATTCTTGCTACTAATTCTTAGTACTTAAGACGCTGCTTTCTGGCCTTGTTCTCCTTCCAGAGAGATGCATTGATGGGAAGCTCTGTAGAAGTACGCATAGTTAACTATAGAAAACAAACACTCCTCAGATTGATAGCCGGATTGTAACTTCAGGATGAGCTGTTGCTTGTACATTCATCTTCACAGTTTAAAATTTAAAGCTATTTCTTTTTTGTAATTTAAATCATTAAAAAAAAGTGTGATCTTCTATTACTAGTACTATTAACTATGACTTTTAATAACAAGTTCTCTTTCAATGGAAAAATCCTTGTTATCTTTGCAGTGATGCAGGGTGTGTGTGTGAATGTTTAACGTTTAGATGAACATGATGATGTCATAATATAATGTCTTTGACAATCAGTGAAACCCCTAAAAGTAAGGCATATCTTGTTTTCTGGATACATGTGAAAAGGAAATCATTTTACATTTCCATGAATTGTTTTCCTTGTAAGAGTTTGTCCTTTTGAGGAATGATTTTTTAAAATGGAAAGACTACATCGTACTGGACGTGATTATAAATTGCTTCACTTTGTCTCATGATCAAAAGCAATGGATTCATCACTCTAATTACAGTATCATTTAAAATGAGGATTTGAACTTTATACAACGCTAAATATCTTGCAAAATTTATAGTGAAAACCAGGCTTTTCCATTTAGTACAGGGTTCTTTCTTAAATAACCACTGTGTGTTTTTAAAATGCAAAGGGAGGCGAGATTAAGAACAGATTTTTCTGTTGACTAAATTACTAAAGAAGTTAAAATGCTCTTTAAGTCATCTATTGCATTTTTACAAGGACTTCAAAACAATTTCACCTGTATATATTTTTATTCCCAGATTATCTCCTAAGTAGCATAAACTTCTTACCTGATTCATTAATTTTCTAAGGAAAAAATTACAAATAAACTTAAATGCGTGACGAGTCTGAAGCCAACCTTAATTCTCACAGGACACCCATCATACATTCCATAGAAAGGGTGGTTTATGGAAACTTACCATTGAGATTGAGTGTGTCCCTCAGTGCTGAAAATTTTTATTCTGATAGATTTGCTTGGAATCCTTGGACATTTTAGTAGTTTACATTAGCCTTTGTTGACATCTGGCTTTTTAACTTGTTCGTTGTATTTATACTGTGGATGTAATATTCATTTGTTTTTTAAAGAGTCACATACTGATTATGAAATTAACATACATTTATTAATAAAGGTAATTTTTAAAAATAATTTGATTCTAATATAATTTCCATAATTGTTTGATAAGACCTGCCTTTTGTTATATTGTGAAATTTTATATAGTGCTGTAAAGATCGGGATAAAAGAATTTTTACTTTTAATATCACTGAGAATTATAGTTAGATGCTATATCTCTAAATTGACCTTTTTCATTATATAGATGCTTATGGTTAGAGGACACTAAAAACAGAACAAAATAATACAAAACTTGTAGCTGTCGAGTTGATTTTGTCTCATAGTGACCCTATAGGACAAAGTAGAACTGCCCCATAAGATTCCAAGGCTGTAATCTTTATGGAAGCAGCCTTCCATAAAGCGGCTGGTGGGTTCAAAACACCAGGCTTTAATTTAGCAGCCGAGTGCTTAACCAGTGCACCACCAGTAGTTCCTAAATCAAAAGACCTATTAGGTTTCAGAATTAGGTAAATGTTCATGTTTGCTTTTGAATATACTGGATTTTCATTATTTCAGGTACCTGGTCCATTACCAGTCTAACATCTTTTGAAGTTTTGATTACTAAATTAATTTCAGATTTTTTGTTTGTTTCAGGAGATTAAATGTTAATAATTAGAAGTTTGAATACTGTTATTTATCATTTAAAATTAAAAATAGATTTGGGTACAAGGACATTTCGATTAAATGACAGTGATTGAAACATTGCTAGCTATTTGTTTGTTTATTTATTTACTTTTTTCTTTCCACAGCAAGTTGATGTGGAAAAATGGGTATGTGTTTCCATGTATTTACAAACAAATTGTGATTTAAACGAATGCATGTTTGCTGTTGCCTCTAATCTTTTTATTTTGCTTCCTAATGTGGCTTGTACTATTACTGTTCAAAATAACTGCTGTGTGTGATAAACAAATATTTGACAGGTCCCTCATTTGAGCCTTATAAGTTTTTGATTTTGGCTCTGCTGAAATAGAGTATATTAAAATACTCTCTATCCCTAGAACCATATAGTTTCTATATAATTGACTTAGTAATTATAATATACTTCTGACCAACAGAAAGGCCTGTATTATTAATGCTGTATATCTTTTGCCAATAAACCTTGATTGTTTAATTTTAAAATCTCCTCTTTAGCCCCTATGTTTTTCCCTCTACTATTGAAAAAGGCAATTATGTATGTACACCCAATCCTCACTTATCGACATGGTTAGGTTCCAAAGACCAGGTAGTTATGTGAAAATCGACATTATGCGAAAATGGAGGTTGACCACATCATCAAATCACAAAATGGAGGATGACTACATCACGACATAACTGCCAACTTACATCATTACATAACTGCCAAATTACATCAGTACTGAGAATCATGGCCCAGCCAAGTTAACACATAACCTTAGCTATCACAGCGAGAGCATTACTCTAGCCTCAGGTACCAGTGTACATTACTGCCAGACATATGTCGTTAATGCACAAAATAGATAGTAGATTTTTTACCAGTGTTGTAAATGTGAAATGTCTGATAATGAGATAGTCGATAAGTGAAGACTGGGTGTATATATTCATACAGTCTTAAAAAGTTGAGGAGGATTACTGTCATATGGGAAGAATGCAGTTGCAGGACTCTGGAGACTAAGTCCTAGGACCAGCCTTGCCACAAGTTGAATGATGTAGCCAAAATGGCACACAAAAAAGAAAGGAAGGAAGTAAAGAAGGAAGGAAGGAAGGGAGGAAGGAAGGGAAAGGAGAGCTAAGATTCCTTCCAAATCTTAATACCCCTCGATTCTGAATAGAGATAAAGGTCTGATCAGCAATGATGTCTCCACTCCACTTTTTTTCCAAGAGTGCAGAAACAGTAAGGTTTTTCATTGTTGTATTATTTTATTCTTATTTATCTCTGTAACTTACTACAATGAATCATTTAAGATTGGCTTAACTGATAACTTCATTTTATCGTCCTCATTTTTTCTAGTTCTGGAATCCAATTTCCTTGATGCAATATTTTGAGAACTTTGCCTTCTTTTCCGTACCCTTTTAGTGCCTGTTCAGTAGAATTTCCCAAACAATAGTATGTTTGCCTGGGCAATTGTAGTTTTTTGCTCTTTTTCACTTCTTTCAGCCCATTGTATTCAAAGAGACTTTTGTTTTTTAAATTTACCATTTCCATGATGATGACACCCATATTGATTTTTGAGAACTACCACTTTTATATTATATTCCTGGGTGCAATTTCATTGTCCTTCCCTTCATAACTAAACTACTACTAATTTTGTTCACTGATTTCTTTTATAAATTTCATACTTTTCTTTATGCTTATAGTTAAAATTCTAACCCATTCCTTGCAGTTTTCTTACCTTGGAAGTTGAAGCTTGTTTCTCTCTAAGAACCAGTATGCCACTTCTTTGTTTTTTCCCTTAATATGTCGTTCTGAAACAAGTCCCTTGCCTTTTCTTCATTTTTGCATTCCTAAACTTTCTTTGCAGCATTTCAATGCATATCCAGACTGATATTTCTTGAACCAACCACTCAAGTTTCTTTCATTTCTTCTGGAAATAGAATATAGAGAATACATAAATGAATGAACCTCGCCATTTTAACGTGGGCTAGAAGTGTTACCATTTCTTCCTTGTGCATTTGTTTGATTTTGATCTGCCTCACCACGTGGCTTTTCTTTCTGGTTTTTCCTTAATAACTTCTCATCTCAAAATGTGTTTTTATTAAGTTTATTTGTAAATCCTCAGAATACAGATTGCTTTCTAGTTCTGAGAAATAGAAATACCATTTAGCTGAAAATCATGAAGCTTTGTTTTACCAGTGACTAGTGGTATAGCCTCTTGTAGGCTATTTGTGGGCCATAATCTTTATACGATTAGAATCTGAACTAGTTCTTTCTTGTTCTAAAATATTTACTATTGTATTAATGATAAATTATATTGATGCTAAAATATGTGTTCATTTAGGTATCAAGCGATTGCACTGGATTTGTCTTTGAACACTGACAGTAGTTATATTTACGTTTCTCTTTTCTTTCTTTGAAAGTTCAGATATTATACTCTTGGCCATTGTTGTTAGCTGCTGTTGAGTCGGCCCCCAACTCATGGCGACCCCACGCGCAATGGAAGGAAAAGCTACCCAGTCCTGTGCCATCCCTGTGATCAGTTGAGGATCAGACCATTGTGATCCATAGGGTTTTCCTTGGCTGATTTTTGGAAGTAGCTCACCAGGGCTTTCTCCCTAGTCTTAATCTGGAAGCTCTGCTGAAACCTGTTAGAAAGGTTGAAATTCTCCAGAAATTCTCCTCTTCAGGTACATTGAAAGGCAACAGAAATAAATTTATACCCCTGCCTACCTACCTTAAGACTACTCAAACTGCTCACTGGGGCTAGTTCTCCATTCCTTGGGTTAAATCTAGGATGAGTCTCATGGGGTGCAGTGGGAAGAAGGGAGAAGAGGAAAGTTGGCAGGAAAGGTCTTATTTGATGATATTCATCAGACCTGCCAGATGTTTAAAGCTTACTTTCTCTTGTGGGTGCTTGGGAGGTTTCTTTAGGGGAACTCCTATTAACCTGCAATTTTCTCTCTGTAGCCAAATGTGTCTCCTCTAGCTGGTCAGTGATGATTGCATCCTCAGCCCCTGGATGTCTTTATGCTGGGATCTCTTGGGCCTTCCATCTAAGATAATCCCAGGCTGACACTACCTAGTGTGGCCCCTATTTGCTTGGTGGCGGTGCAGTCACTTCCAGTTGTCCTTTGCTGTCACAGGCCACTTTTGCCAGGCTGTTGCCATTCGATCTCTAGGCATCACAGACACTGGTCTGTTGTGTCCCAGCTCCTGAGGACATGGATCTTGCTGAAGCCACCCTCACTAGGCTTGAGAAGGACAAGCTTGAGGAGGAGGTGGGCTCAGAGCCTACCACCACCTCTCTCTAAGAAACCATCTCTTTACTCTCTCTAAGCTCTTCTGATAGATTGGAGACCGTGGCCAGCTAAGGGCACCAAGCTGACTTCAGCCACTGCCTTTGGCTTCCCTGCTTGGGTTGTCTAACAGTGTGGTTTGGAGTGCATGGGACTTACCACTGTCCCTCTCTCCACCAATCTTTGAGCATCTGTGTACTTTCTTAATCATATAAACCTACTGAGTGGTCTAAAGCTGCTCTTCACGTACAGAAAGAAAATAACCTTTCTGAGACTTATATTAAAAAGTGATTGACTGCTATGTCCATCTACTTCACCCCCAGCCCTCCCCTGAGCTGTAACATTGGTGTCCGACATGGAGACCTAGCATGTAGGTCGTGAGTGGGGATGGGGGCAATAGAGAGTAGAGAAGATCGTGAAGTTGTTTTTTATGCAGCATTGTTTATAGGCTGAATGGTGTATACATATGCTTCTTCAAATATGTTGATGTTATTGTAATTGTTAAAATACAAAATCATTTAAAATGTCCTAAATCAATAGTTGTTTAAAAAAAATGTATTTTTTATTTTAATAGTGTGAGAATCTGTGAAATTCTTTCATGTTATCAAGGTTCATTTGTATTTGAAATAATTTGAAAAATATGTTGAATCTTTTGTATCCTGCTATACGCTATATTTTACATGTAGGTGGTGATCTTCATATAGGATGGCTACTGTATGTCTTCAGGTCATTATTTTACAGATGTCCTCTGTAAAGATCAATTTGTTGTGTTTGATTTGGAGAAATTCTCTTTTGAGACAAGCTGAGGAAGAAGCCCCAGACACCTCTTCTGCTTCGTATTTTAGGCAACCACATAGCTCAGTGATTTATAAACACGTGCTAGAGAGATAAAATGTTAGGATTTATAGTAGCTTATCAGAATCATTTATTTTCCTTTTCCTTTGTAAAGGTGAAATGAGATAATTATATAAACATATATATGTCAAATCCATTATACTCAAAAGAAAAGCCAGCCCGTTTAAGCGCCTCCTGTGCGGAGCATCCTTGTAGATAAGTTGAGAAAGACAATTGTTGCTACCAATCTGTCAGAAAACACAGTGAATTCTTTTTAAATAGCAGCACGTATATATAAGTAGGTGCCAGTGACGGTCATTAACATAAGTGAAGAAGAACATTGCTACGGGATACTTATATATATATGTACATATATATATATATGCATATACATATTTAAAAAACCAAACCTGTTGCCATCGAGTCGATTCCGACTCATAGCAACCCTATAGGACAGAGTAGAACTGCCCCATAGGATTTCCAGGGAGCACCTGGTGGATTCGAACTGCAGATCTTTTGGTTAGCAGCTGAACTCTTAACCACTACGCCACCAGGGTTTCCTACACATACACACACACACAGAGAGACACACATATATATATACAAGTTATATATCTGTCATTGTTCTGTCCCAGGCTGAAAGCAGATTCCCTTTTAATTGCTTTCTGGGCCTACAATCGACATGTCCGTCTGTTAGTGCATTCTTGGACATTTTCAGCAATGGGAACCCTAGAAAGTTAAGCACTTACACATGATATTTTCATCATAAAACCGATGGTTGAGGTTATTCACAAATATATATCCATGTATGCTATTAAATAATATATATTGATATAAGCTTGGAATTTGAAATTTTTAATCTTAAATTTCTTTTGCCTCCTAAAATTTGTTGAGGGTATTATTAATTAAAAACAGCCAGCACTGAACCAAAGTCTTAGATGGTGAAAACTTTCTCTTTTTGCAATATAATGACGCTTACTAGATAGTTCCTCACTCACAAAAGAGAGATTACCCATTGGAGGAATCTGGAGAATGCTAGCATTTTAAACCACAGAGAGAAAAAAATAACAAAAGAAGCTTAAATTAGATGCTTATTTTGTGTGCAGAATAGCACATTTTATGCCTTAATGGAAACCTAATGCTAGGAGGACTCCTAAGTCTAGATTTTGCCATAATCTCTCAGCCTGTTGTATTTGATAATTCTTTTTGATGACAAGCCCCCGCCCCCATTGTTCATTTTGTTGATTTGTTGCTAATTCATTATGTAGTTTTTGAGGAAACATTTCAGTAAAGGTTCTTTGAAAAGTTCTAAGACAGGTCCAAATATAGCAGTATTAATTTTAAATAAGTTGTCATTTCAGTAAACTGGAATAACAGTTAAAAAAAATTCAAGGTTGAACTGAAAGGCATAATTATGATTGTTGTTGTTGTTGTTAGGTGCCATCGAGTTGGTTCCGACTCATAGTGACCCTACGTACAACAGAACGGAACACTGCCCGGTCCTGCGCCATCCTCACAGTCGTTGCTACGTTTGAGCCCATAATTGTCAATCCATCTCATTGAGGGTCTTCCTCTTTTTCGTTGACCCTCTACTTTACTAAGCGTGATGTCTGTCTCCAGGGACTGGTCCCTCCTGATGGCATGTCCAAAGTATGTGAGACAAAGTCTTGCCATCCTTGCTTCTAAGGATCATTCTAGCTGTACTTCTTCCAAGACAGATTTGTTCATTCTTCTGGGAGTCCATGGTATATTAATATTCTTTGCCAACACCATAATTCAAAGACATCAATTCTTCTTTGGTCTTCCTTATTCATTGTTCAGCTTTCACATGCATATGAGGCAATTGAAAATACCATGGCTTGGGTCAGGCACACCTTAGTCCTCAAAGTGACATCTTTGCTTTTAACACTTGAAAGAAGTTTTTTGCAGCAGATTTGCCCAATGCAATACGTCATTTGATTTCTTGACTGCTGCTTCCATGGGCGTTGATTGTGGATCCAAGTAAAATGAAATCCTTGACAACTTCAGTCTTTTCTCCGTATATCATGCTGTTGCTTATTGGTCCAGTTGTGAGGATTTTTGTTTTTTTTTTTAATGTTAAGGTGTAATCCTTACTGAAGGCTGTAGTCTTTGATCTTCATCAGTAAGTGCTTCAAGTTGTCATCAGCTTTCAGCAAGCAAGGTTGTATCATCTGCATATCCCAGGTTGTTAATGAGTCTTTTAGCCAATTCTGATGCCACGTTCTTTAGATAGGCCAGCTTCTCGGTTTATTTGCTCAGAGACAGATTGAATAAATATGGTGAAAAAATACAACCTTGACACACACCTTTCCTGATTTTAAACCATGCAGTATCCCTTGTTCTATTTGAACGACTGCCTCTTGGTCTGTATACAGGTTCCTCATGAGCATAATTAAGTGTTCTGGAATTCCCATTCTTCACAATGTTATCCATAATTTGTTATGATCAACACAGTCGAATGCCTTTGCACAGTCAATAAAACACTGGTAAGCATCCTTCTGGTAGTCGTTGTTTCCAGCCAAGATCCATCTGACATCAGCAATAATATCCCGTGTTCTACATCCTCTTCTGAATCCAGCTTGAATTTCTGGCAGTTCTCTTTCTATGTACTGCTGCAACCATTTTTGAATTATCTTCAGCAAAATTTTACTTGCATGTGATATTAATGATAGTTTTCAAGAATGTCCACATTCTATTGGATCACCTTTCTCTGGACTGGACACAAATATGAATCTCTTCCAGTTGGTTGGCCAGGTAGCTGTCTTCCAAGTTTCTTGCCATAGATAAGTGAGCACCTCTAGTGCTGCCTTCTTTTGTTGAAACTCTCAATTGGTATTCCATCAATTCCCGGAGCCTTGTTTTTCGCCAATGCCTTCAGTGTAGGTTGGACTTCTTCCTTCAGTTCCATCAGTTCTTGATCATATGCTACCTCCTGAAATGGTTGAACGTCCACCGGTTCTTTTTGTTATAGTGACTGTGTGTATTCCTTCCATCTTCTTTTGATGCTTCCTGTGTCAGTCAATATTTTACCCCTAGAATCCTTCAATATTACAACTAGAGACTTGAATTTTTTGTTCAGTTCTTTCAGCTTGATAAAGACTCCAGGTCTTTGCACATGTCATTATAATACTTTACTTTGTCTTCTGGAGCTGCCATCTGAAATCTTCTGTTCAGTTATTTTACTTCATTTCTTCCATTCGCATTATCTGCTCTGTGTCGAAGAGCAAGTTTCAGAGTCTCTTTTGACATCCATTTTGGTCTTTTCTTTCTTTCTTGTTTTTTTAATGACCTTTTGCTTTCTTCGTGTATGATGTCCTTGATGTTGTTCCACAACTCATCTGGTCTTTGGTCATTAATGTTCAATGCATCAAATCTGTTCTTGAGATGGTCTTTAAATTCTGGTGGGATATATTCAAGGTCATATTTTGGCTCTTGTGGACTTGTTTTAATTTTCATCAGCTTCAACTTGAACTTGTATATGAGCAATTGCTGGTCTGTTCAGCAGTCAGCCCCTGGCCACGTTCTGACTGATGATATTGAGCTTCTCCATCATCTCTTTTCACAGATGTAGTTAATCTGATTCCTGTATATTCCATCCAGGCAAGGTCCGTGTGTATAGTCTCCATTTATATTGTTGAAAAAAGGTATTTGCAATGTGTAAGTTTTGTTCTTGCAAAATTCTATTATACAATCCCCGGCATTATTTCTGTCACCAAGGCCATATTTTCCTGCTACTGATCTGCTTCTTTGTTTCCAACTTTCTCATTCCAGTCACCAGTAATTATCAACGCATCTTGCCTGCATGTTTGATCAATTTCAGACTGCAGAAGTTGCTAAAATTTTTCAATTTCTTCATCTTTGGCATTAGTGGTTGGTGAGTAAATTTGAATAATAGTCATATTAACTGGTCTTCCTTGCAGGCATATGGATATTATCCTATCACTGACAGTGTTGTACTTCAGCATAGATCTTGAAATGTTCTTAATAATTATGGTAGAGGAGCTAAATTTTTTATATCAGCTAGATTACTGTTTCTTTCTTTGCGCCAGTAATGTAATGAACATAATTTTGCATTCTCTTGATGGCCAATCTTGGTTTACAATTTTCAGAATAAAGAATTGCTGTTTGATTTGTTTTTCTACTCATAATTATTCATATATCCTAAGAAAATCCCTTAGGTCTTTTAGATCTACATAATCTTATAGATCATAGACAGTCTTGCTTTTTTTGTTAGCTATTTGTCTCTTAGGGTCATTGATGTTTGTGTTAAAACACTGACGTTTGTGTTAAAACCTAGCGATTTCTTTTCCTGTTTTTCATGTTAAGGTAGCCTCATGGGAGAAAGGGGGATGGGTTATGCCCCCAACTATTGCTCACATTTGGACGTTTATCTAACCTGTCAATTTTGAAGTCATTAAACTAACCCTGGGGCACTGAGTTACTGCCACTTGCAATTTTACCCCAAAGAACTAAAATCCTCCACTTTGTGATTCTTTGCAAACTGATCATCATCCAAAAAAAATTCTTGTAAGACAGAAAGCGGTGTCAAAATCCATGCTATATGCCCCTATTGTTGCTGGTTGTGGTTGAGTTGATTCTGACTCATGGCAATGCCATGTGTTATAGAACTGCTCCGAGGGTTTTCTTGGCCATAATCCTTACAGAAGCAGATTTCCATGCCTTTTCTTCCGAGTTACTGCTAAGTAGGTTTAAACCGCCAACCTTTAAGTTAGCCACAAACCCCAAACCATTGCTGTCAAGTCGATTCCAACTCACAGTGACCCTATAGGACAGAATAGAACTGCCCTATACAGTTTCCAAGGAGCAGCTGATGGATTTAAATTGCCTTTTGGATAGCAGCCGAGTACATAACCACTGTGCCACCACGGCTTCTTTAGGTTAGCAGTCAAGTGCAAACTGTTTTTGCCACCCAGGGACCTATACGTCCCTGTAGTCATCCTTTATATATCTTAGAGCTCTTGTCTAATGAATTTTTCACGAGTGCAACAAATCAAATAATTAATTCCTTTATCATATTTGTTGTAAGCATAAAAATAATACTCTTCCAACTTAAATTTAAGCTACTTTCTTCAGTACTTATCTTTATATATAACTTCCTTTTTCTTCCTTCCTCTTATCATGTCATCAACATTTAAAGGTTTATGTTGTTGTCCTGCTTGATGCTTTTCATCTTATCTAAGCAGTGTTTAAATTAAGATTATTATATACATCCTTTTTGTATTAGTATATTTTGCTTTCTTCTTTGCCCTTGAATGATCTTGTTTGGATAGCTCATAATGTTACAGCTTTTGAATATCTAGCACTTAAGCCAAATTGACCAATAAATTAATTGTACAAAAAAAGTTAATGTCAACAATGCCACAAGTAATCTTCTGTGTTCTTAATTTTCTTTTGAAAATAATGGGAGTTGGAATTGACTGATGGCAACGGATTTGGGTTTTATTACGTATACTATTCTTTTTTCTCCTAAAGATGGGTATTCTCACCTTTACTAATTTTCAGTATTCATTCCATTTTACCGTATATACAGCTTACTTTCCTCTGTGTCTTTGTTTCCTCTGCAGTCATACACAAGTTAGAAATTCTGAAAAGAAGACTTTAGTAACTCTACTGACCACTCTTTTTCTATCCATTATAATATTAAAGTAGATCAATCTAAATAAAAAGAACAATTCCCAAAGTGTAAACTCTATTAAAAAAAATCTCATGAAGAAAATATCTATTAAAAACCATGTTCTGTGACAAAATGTCAGGATTTTTTAATTAAGGCTTAAAAATGATTTTTATTAGAAAACGTTCCCTTGCTATGTTCTTTAAAATTAATGTGGATATACATATTGTTTCTTTGTAGGACTTAGATATATTATGAACAACTAAATTTAGCCCTAAGTTTGGAAATATAACATCATTTTTCCTTCTTAATATATATGGGATTTTGTAGATGAAAAAAGAGCCAGTGTAATATAAGTCATAAAGAGACTGTGCCATTTTAAGAGAAAAAGAAAATTTTTTTGTGATTTTTCTTCAAAATTCACATCTCACAATATGTAGTATCTGAGGAATTGCTTACTGTTATTTTGCATGTAATATGAGCAGCTCAATGCAGCATATTAGTGTATAATCTACCTACTTCTAATCCACTATTTTTACTTATTACCACTGCATTTCTTATGCAAAAGCTGAAATGAAGGGTTTTTTAAAGCACTTATAGAGCATATTTTTAAGATTATTTTTAAACAATAAATTAAAAACGTTTTTTCAGTGCTTAATATGTCGTACATTGAATCACACCTTAGAGTGGCATGTTTTCACAGAAAAAGGAAGACCGACCTAAAAATGTTTTAACAGCGTTTTGCTTGTTGCAGCTTTTCTCTAGCATGTAGTTGATATTAAGCTTGGTTGTGAAAACACAGTGAATTGTGGTTTTTCTTAATGTTTATTGTTCACATAGTTCCATTGAGCACAATGGAGCTTTTGTAAGTAAGAGATATTTTAAAATAAGTCTTTGAAATTATATGTATTTAATGCTTTTTCTCTTTTCCTTATGCCCCTACAGAAATTCATGATGAAGGTAAGACATTGGATCATCTGCTGTTTATGTAACACGTGTGCACTTTAAGTGTGGTTGTAATTATTTGCTTTGTCTTTAAGATCATGGCAGTTTTCTTCATATTTTAAAGTTAAAAAATGAAATCAAACTTTGGAAAATTTAAGGTCAAATAAATGAATCACCTGTTTAGATTGAACACTTGACAAACATTTGATCTCTTTGGGTCATATTTTAACATATTAATTATTATTTAGCCAACATTAGGAACATCTCCCATAAAATAGATTTTTTTATAGCTCCCCATTTAGGATTTTCACTCCGAAGTTTATATTGACTGCTTTGTCTTTAAGCACTCTTATATGAATGAATACAATAGGAGATTCATACCCTGAGAAATTAGAGGAGGTGCCAAGAAACTACTTTCTTATTACTTACTTCAGCAGACATAAATTCAACCGTTTTCATTTCTCAGTGGAAAAGCTTTCAAAGGACACAAAAGAGAGGAGAGAGTACCACACCTGGTTGTGTCAATGAAGAAAATACGTAGTGAAGGAGAGGAAGAGCAGAATGCAGTTACTTCAGGTCATACAACAGAAAAAATTTTTCTTTTCTATATAGACCTACCACATTTCTCATATAATGTTCACGAGATTTAATTTTTTATTCTAAAATCTGAGAAACAATATATACAGAAATTTATTTGTATTCAGTTAATAAAGGCTTGATATATAATTTAGAATTTCAAAAGAAAGTTCTTTCGAAAGATATAACCTCTGAAAAGTTTTTTAAATCAAAATTTCAGATCTAGGTTTAAAAAGTTTCATTAAAGAAAGGAAGCAGAGTACTCAGGTCTGTCTATTGAGTTAGGGTAGCAAAGTCTATTGTTCATATTTTGCAAAACTGAGCCAGGTGCATTGTGGAGCACCAAAAACTGGACCTAGTCACAAATGGTAAAAATTTGATAGTTTGGATGGGATGGCAGAGCAGAGCACCTTTTTGAAGCGATCTTTCAACAAAGGACACAAAACATCTTCCAAAATGTCAAATAACTCCAGCCATCATTTTTCAGTAGGAAATATTATTATTACATTGAGAAGATAGGACATTATTAATCACTAAATTAGACATATCCTGAAATGAGGGCTCTGGTTGGCAAAACGTTATAAGCAGCAGCAAGATATGACTATTTTCTCTCCTTGCAAAGATTAACAACTAATGAAGTTAGGTTAGGACAAATCCAGTTTTTCTTGCTAAATCTGCACTGACTATACTCATTTTATTACTTCCCCTGATTCCTGTCCCCCATCGTATGTCGTATGCCCTTGAAGGATGAAGAGAATGGTTTCCTGAAACACATGTTTCAAGCTCTTTCATGAGACCAGGTTCATATTTTAAAAAATAATGAAAACAGAAAGATTATGTAAAATCAGTTAAAACCAGGTGGCGTGCCTCAAATAATTTAATTAGGCTCTGATTTCTTGTAACTGTGAGGCCAGAAGGCCAATGGTTTATTTTCATACCTGGTTTGGATGATCTGGAAAGGTTAGAATTTGATTAAGGGGAAGGCATATGCATGAAATTATAGTAATTTAAGCCACTTAAAAGGAAAATGATGCTGAATTTCAGGCAGCTTTCACCTTTCAATCATGATTTATTTTGGGATTCCGACTTGGAAATACAGTGTTTAACCTCCCAGAACCAGACAGATACTTTCTTGTTGAGGGAACCCATTTCTCTTCGTTGGGCTGAACAGTGATTAAACCAGTTGCTGCAGAGTCAGTTCCATCTTTTGGTGACCCCATGTGTGTCGGAGTAGAACTGTGCTCCATAGAGTTTTTAATGGCTGATTTTTCAGAAGTAGATCACCAGCCCTTTCTTTCGTGGTGCCTCTGTGTGGACTGGAACTTCCAGCCTTTCAGTTAGCAGCCGAGCACATTAACCGTTTGCTCCCTCAGGGACTCCAAACAGTGATTGTTGTTGTTGTTAGGTGCCATTGAGTTGGTTCCAGCTCATAGTGACCCTGTGTACAATAGAAGGAAACGCTGCCTGGTCCTGTGCTATTCTCACAATCATTGTTACGCTTGAGCCCATTGTTGCAGCCACTGTGTCAGTCCATCTCGTTTAGGGTCTTCCTCTTTTTTGTTGACCCTCTACTTTACCAGGCATGATGTCCTTCTTCAGGGACTGATCCCTCCTGATAACATGTCCAAAGTACGTGAGACGAAGTCTCGCCATCCTTGCTTCTAAGGAGCGTTCTGGCTGTACTTCCTCAAACGAATTGATTTGTTCGTTTGAACAGTTATTAGTACTGTCATAAGCCTGATCTGTTCCCTCCAGAAACTTTTGGTCAAGACACCATCACAAGTAATCCATCCAGTGCCAATGGCTGTCTTGACAATGTTCAACCAGCTTTGTCTGGCACATTAATTTTTCAATGAAGCCACGTTTCTCATTTATTATTATAATCGCCCTGTGATCCTGTTGTGTGACTCACTGCTCAAAGATGGCGGGACTGCTTGAGTGTTTCCTGCTGCCAGGGACGCACAGGAAAGACTGAAGTGCGGGGCTGAGCAACCAGTGTGCCGCTGTTGTTCATTATGTGCTTCTCCCGTTCTCAGTAAGTCATTCTCAGGAAAGCCTACAGATATATTCCTCTTTTTCTCCTCGAAGCAACTAATTTGTCTATTTTCCACATATTACGATTAGTATTTGAAGGTCAACTTAAAAGTGTCTCTACTTAAACATCTGAACACCATAAAAGTTCTCTAACATAATTTCTTTCTGTTGTTTAGCGTTTTTAATTTTGGGGATGTAGTTCAGTATGGTTTAAAACAATATGCTTACTTTTCAGATTCCATTGTTTTATTTCTAAAAGGCATGTTATCTTATAGCAGGCAGGAGATATATAGAAAAGCTCTCCCACTGAGTCTGATTTATTAAAAAGAATTCTCTTGCATAATACCAAAAACCAAACCAAACCCGTTGCCGTCAAGTCTATTCTGACTCACGGCGACCCTGGGAAATGGCCTACATTTGATTACCATAGGATTTTTGTACTGAAAAGATGATTAGAAAAACAAAGCCTGAAAATATTTAGATTTTATATAGTTAGCAAATTAAATTCGTTTACTAAGCAGTAATACAAGAGACATATTAGTTAGGAAGTAAATATATATTGCAAAGGTGTATTTAAAAAACAGCGCTAGTAAATATCATGTGTGTTACCTCCTTAGTTTATGCTAGTCATTACTATTCTGCTGTCATGTCTGATGGCTTTCTGTCCCTGCTACATGACAAGCGATGGTAAACCCGTTGCTGTTGAATCAATTCCCACTCATAGCAACCCTATAGGACAGAGTAGAACTGCCCCATAGTGTTCCCAAGGAGAAAGTGGTGGATTTGAACTGCCAACCATTGTGCCACCAGGGCTCCAAGCTATAAAAGTAATACCTTAAATGTAGCTAGAATGACTCAACTGGTCTCTTTCGCCACAGAGAAGAATAACAAATAAATTATGCTTTCTGACAGCATAATATTCTAAATAAATGTTGATGTAGAAGGATCTACAAAGTGCATTCCCTAACTGGATATTTTTTGGCAAGATTCTGGAAAGCTAGAGGCATAGGACTACCTAAGAATACTAAGTTGATACCAAAGTAATTTGTAAATAGAATGTACTCCGGGCTATTTTTATCCACTTATATTTCACGAGTTTGTTTACACAACTGTTTCACATTAACCCTGTTGGTCATCTGAGCAGTAATGAAACCAAACCTACCCACAGAATGGAAAAAAAAAAAAAAAACTTTTTAAACTGATATTTTTGAAAAGTGAAATTTTACCTTTCATTAAATTCACTCTTGGCTCTCCTATGCCAGAAATATTTAACAGTTTTGTGAGGAGTTCAGAGATGTTCTTTTTTTTCTCATAAGAGAGAAACAGTTCCTTGATGTAGACCACTGTTATCTGTAATAACTAGTTGCCGTTGAGTCAACTCCAACTCTTGGTGATCTCATGTGTGTCAGACTTTCACTGTGCTCTATAGAGTTTTCAATGGCTGATTTCTCAAAAGTAGATTGCCAGGCCTTTCTTCCAAGGAACCTTTGGGTGGACTTGAACCTCCAGCCTTTCAGTTAGCAGCTAAATGCATTGACCATTTGCATGACCCAGGGACTCCTGGTCATCTGTTGGACACTACAGTAGTCTGGAAGACTATTCTTCCAGCTCTAGTTCTGCTGAGGTCCATGAAGAAGAATGGAGACAGCTCACCAACTACACCATAGACTCAGCCAGTTGGAGGAGGGCAGCAATACATAGACAGGCTGCATTTCTAGGGTCAGGTAGGGCCTACGTCACATTGGGGAATTTACGGCAGGGACATATAAGTCCAGATAATACTTTTACTAAAAGGACGTGATCATCCTTCCTATAGTTGGAGGTGTTCAGAAATACACTAAGGTGTAGTTTTTAAACCTCCTTTTCCTTTGCTACTAGTATGCAGATATTTTGAAGGAAATTACATGGGACTCAGTAAATATTTCTTGAATGAATGAATAATTACAGTTTTCAGAGAAAAACCCTGTTTGCAAGGCAGAGAAACACACACCGGGAGCTTTTGCATAGTATCCTCAGCACTTGGTGCTCTGTGGCTCACACAGTGGACTACCAATAAATATTTTCCCGATGAATAGGAGAAAGTGTTTCTTTTATCTAATATTCTTTACTGGAGACTTAGCAAGACTATTTAAGGTATAGATGGCATTAATGTGAATTGAAAGTTTATTTGTGTTATATAAAATTTAGTTTCCTGATTTTCTTTAATTTGTACAATTGAAAGCACTTACTTTGTGGGTGTTCTAGATCCCTAGGAGCAATTACTTTGTACACTGAAAACACACTAAGGTCATTTTTCCTACGTGTTATCTTGAAAGACAGGCCACGCTCGGACTTGCCCCGTTGGCTTGATGGACTCCCATTTAGTTGGTCCTGGCTGGATCCTTGGATCTTAACGTGGTTGTTTCAGTGTGCTTATAGTTTTAGGTTTGGGGGCTTTAGAGGAAAAATGGACCTCTTGTTCCAGAGTACTGAATTACTACTCTTGGTGATGTATCAGCAAGCTGTGATAGCCCTTTTTTATTGAAATTGCTCTTGGGCAATCCTATAGTCCACCTAAGATGGATGTTGTGGAATCTAAAGGAATAACCCTGGAAGTGGCTAGCTGGTATGACTATCCTGATAAAGTCCTGATAGTTTCCTCCATCAGAGGGAGTCCATAAAGATTTGTTGAACTAAATTAAAGTAAACATCAGGTCAAGTTTAAAAAGAAAATTGACACAGAAAAGAATCAAGATATTTCTTTGCATACATCTCACACACACAAGTCTTCTGATAAATGTTTGTTGAATGAACAAGTTATCCACCCAGCCCAGGAGTGGAAATTACACATTTTATTTTTTCTGAATCAGAACCAATTAGAGTAGTTATCATTTAATATTACAGGTTAGAGGAAAAGTACTACAGACCATGCAACAGAAATTGTATTCACTTAGTATTCACTATGACTTGATCTTTGAAGTAAGAAAATTGATTTAGTATGACTTATTTGCAGACTTTTACAAGAGTCCTATTAAAACTCAATCTGTGGCATGAATTAACATTTAAATAGTGAGAAAATCTATAGCGTAAAATCTATAATTGCCTAATCACTTAAAATCTATAACTGGAAGAAAATTAAGACACTAAAATATCTCCTCTTAGCTTAGCCAATCTGAACATTATATATGTGTGTGTATATGTATATATGTAAATATATACGCACATATATTTAAATATAAACATAGGGAGCTAGAGAGAGAGACAGATACACACATACACCCTGGGTGGCATAAATGGTTAAGCACTTGACTACTAAACAAAAGATTGGCGGTTCAAACCCACTCAGAGGTGCCTCAGAAGAAAGTCCTGGCAATCTGCTTCCGAAAGGTCACAGCCTTGAAAACCCTGTGGAGCACAGTTCTACTGTGTAACACATGGGGTCGCCATGAGTTGGAATTGACTTGATGGCAACTGGTTTGGTTTTGGTTTGGTATGTGTGTATGTATACAAATATACCTATATGTACTATATGTATAGGTGTGTGTGTGTATGTGTGTGTGATGTATAGGCAAAGCTATAAGAGTAAAAGGAGCACGTAGCTCCTTTAGGTTAAATCTAAGGCATTGTCCTTTATTTAAAAAAAAAATCTGTTTTGAGTGGTGTGACTGTCAAGTATTATTAAAGTTCACCTGGATTTTATAGCTGTGGAACTTAAATCTGGTATGATAAGATGAGCTTCCATCAAAATAATCCAGACCAAACAAGGAAAATAAAATTTGTCTTGCCCACGATAAATCAATCTTATTATAGAAAATACAAGTACACCCTAGAGAGGGCCTCATTCTGTGAAGGAATATAATTTTGTAAAGTAAGTTTTCCCCTTTTCTTTCAGTATGTGAAAAAGTAATTTTTCTTTTTCGTAATAGTTTTTAATATCTCTTGTAAGAATGGTTCTGAGGTCTCTGAAGCATAACAAATAAAGTAATTTAAGAAATATTATATGGAATAATAGGGAGAAGATATGCTTTTAGTAAAGAAAGTTTAATAATACTGAAAATTAAAGCACTTTCTCCTGCACTTATTAAAGTATAGGTCGATATTATCATTCTCATCCTTAAAATCCTTAGACTTCCTTTTCCTAAGAGAGAAGTGTAAACTCCTTCGTGTAAAATTCTGTACTTCCCATGATCTTACCCTAATCTAATTTTATAGTTCCTGTTATCTTTCTCTGGGCAACCCAACACCACCATCCCACAGTCCCCTCCTCTTTCTTAAACACCTTGCGATTCCATGTCATGATGCTTTGACTCTTCTCAGTCAGCCGGAAACGGATCCCCCTCATCCATTCATTTGTTGTTCAACAAGTGTTTATTGAGTTGCTTACTATGGAGTGGTACTGTGCTAAGACGCCGGCGTCAGACGATAATCAGGACAGGGTCACTGTCCTTGAGAAGCTTACAGTCTGGTCAAGGAGAGAAAGGCAGTTGTAACGTCGAGTAAAGTGTCGGTGTAAACCTCGAGCTGAGGAGCACAGAGGGAGCAGCTACCTTTCAGGGAGCCAGAAGAAGCTTCATGGAGGAGGTAGCCCTTAACCTGAGTTTTAAAACGTAAATAATTTGTAAGGCCGAAAAGACTAAAGATGGAGGGAAGGTTATAATTCAAGACAGGGCAGCATGAAAGCAGCAAGCATATTCAAAGAAGTGAAAGTGTTTGGAACATAGAGTCATGGTGGATGAGGCTAGAAAGGTTTGAGACTAAATGGCCCTTATGCTGATACTACTCTACATGTGGTCTCTAAACTAGTATCAGCATCACCTGGGAGATTTTTGAAATGAGAATTCTCTGACCTACTGTATCAGATTATCAAGGCCCAGGAATCTATGTTGTTTCTCCAGGTGAGTCTTAGGCAGGCTAACATTTGGGAAGCACTTCTCTATTTCATATAAGAGTGTGGACTCAATTCTATAAGCAGTTGGATGTATTTTGAAGCCAGGAGGTGATACGATCAATTTTGTGTTTTTGGAATACTCATTCATTGAACAAATATGTATTTAGTGCTTGCTACGTGCTAGGCATTTTGGTAGGCATCTGGGATGTAACGGTGACCAAGGTATCCATGGTTTCTGTCAATGGAGTCCGCAGTATCATGGGGAAGACAGACAATAAAGTAAACTACAAATAAATAATTACAAATGATGATAAGTGTTATGAAGGACACATCAGGGTTTGTGATAAAAAATAGGGTATAGAAGGGGATTTTCAACCTCATTTTGAGGTCAGAAGATGCCTTTCTGGAGAGTGACATCGAAGTTGAGACGTGGAAAATGATAAGGCAGTTAAGAAGAGTCTTTGCAGCTGGAGAAATAATTATGTGTGAGACACATCTTGGAACTGAAAGAAGTAGCTAGAGCGAAGTAAGGGGGAAGGACATGAAGTGTGGATGGAATGGAAGGTAGGAGTCTTATCAGGCAGGACCTCACAGGCTCTTGTAAGGGGTGGGATTATATTCTAAGTGTCATGGAAGCTTGCTGGTGATGTGGAAGAAAGCTAGGAGGCAAGAAGACTAGCTACGAAGCTATTGCTTTTACCCAGGTGAGACAGACTAAGCATTTGAGCTAAGGAGAAAAGAAAATAGGAAAAAAGCACGAGAAATATTTACCAGTTGAATCGGCAGGGTAGGGTGTCTGAATGAATGATGTTGTTGTTGCTGCAGAGTAAAACTGCCCCCATAGGGTTTCCAAAGAGTGGCTGGTGGATTTGAATTGCCAGCCTTTTGGTTAGCAGCCAAGCCCTTAACCACTGTGCCACCAGGGCTCCAAATGGCAAGAGAGAAATCAGGTAGTGACTCCCCTGTTTACTGAAATCAAGTTCAGTCTTCAAGAACTAGATCGAATGCTAATCCTAAAGTAGTTTCTTTGATAGCTTTATCCCAGTTTAAGTCTTTCCACAGCACTTTGCTTGTCTGCAATAGCTCTTAACTTTATCCTTTCCTACTGAACAAAGTTCCTGGAGAGCAAGGGAGCAGTTATTCACTTAAATTTACACTTTATGTTTTTCTCTTCTCTCCCTTTTCTCCCCTCTGTGCAGACGGCTCAAGGAGGTAGCCATCGAACCCTCCTCTACGGACATGCCATATTGCTGCGTCATTCCTATAGCGGCATGGTGAGTAAACATGCTGATCACTGGTGATGCTTATTCAGGAAATGCTGGCAATAGCATTTCAGTGATGGCGTTAATAAGCTTGGGTGTATGTGTTCTTTAATCCCTTTGTAGCCTGTTTTGTTTTCTTTGTAAGATGAGTGTGAACTTAGATGACTTTTAAGGACTTTCCATTCTGTGATTCCTAAGTTTAATATCTTCCTTTTGATAGACTAGTTTTAAGAGAGATAGGAGAGTTGAATTAAAAAAACACTTTTTAAATTTTGTTTTAGCCATTTCATTAGAGAGCTAATGCATCCTTACTGAAACATAAGATTAAAAATAAAATAAAATCTACCTGTGAGCTCCCCTGTCATTTCTAGCAACTAACTTTTTTTTTTTTTTTCTTAACTAGATGTTTTCTTTTTTAGAATCAGTTCCTTCTTTCACCTAATTATCTACCAGGCTCCTCACAAGAACAATTTTCTCCTTCTCTACTTTCTACAGATTTATAAAAGTTTTATTCAATTCTTTTAAATGCTTTTTTTTAAATTATAAAAGCCATAGATATTCATTCTATTAAGTTTAGAAATAAAAGAACACAAATCTTTATGATCACACTGATGAGAGAAAACCTATTTGGAATTTTACAAATGTTTTAAATTTTTTCTGTCTTCTTAATTTTTTTTTAACATAATTGAGATCTTTTTACAAAACCAAAATTATATTCTGATTTTTTTTTACATATTATCATAGCATAAGCATTTGTTCCATGATATTTAAATTTTCCATCAATATAATTTTAGTGGCTACATGATATTCAAATGTCCAGAGGTATAATTTTTCATTCTTTATTGTTCTATTAAACTTTTAAAGATAATTCCTATATTATATAACATGTTTCAAAGCAGGAGACTAAGCATAGTATAAATACTAGTATTCAACAAAATCCCAAAAAAATAGTTGTGGATCTCAATCGTGAATATTGATGTGAAAATCTGATTTAAAGGGCTCTTTAATGGAATTCAGCAGTATAGGAAAAGTTTAGGTGTGATTTAATGATGGCTTAATATCATTTCCATTAATGTGCTACATCATATAAGTCAAATAAGAAAAATTGTGATCATTTTAACAGGTGCTGAAAAGGGTCTTTAATAAAACTCATCACCCATTCCTAATAAAGACTCTTACACTAATCATTGGTGATTATTTCCTCAATCATAAAGAATATCAAAGTCAAATTAATAGCTAACATCATAATTAACTGTGATACATTGATCCCATTCTTGATACAATTAATTAAAATAAACAAAAACAAGAATTCATTCTATCACCGTTGCTGTCTACATTGTTCTGGAAGTCTCCGCCAATATGCTAACCCATGAAATAAATAAAGTAAAATACTTTCATAAGGGCTGGATATGAGACAAATATATAAAACTAGCTTTTTTGTATATAACAATCACTCACTAAACCATCATAGAAAGAATTTCTATTTCAATAACAAAGCACATAAACCACATGAAATCACTTGAGCAATAAAATGTGAAGGAGTAACTGTTTTAAGAAAACTACTCTCTATACATAGCAGAGGGGTTAAGATCTTTGAATTGGTTGTTAGATCTGGGTTCAGTTTCACGTCGCCACTTGCTGAATAGCCTTGGATACCTCATTGCACCTCTCTAAGCATGTAGTTGCATTCGGACATTTGTCCATTCATTCAATAAATAGTATTGAGCATCTGCTGTGTATACTTAGCACCACTGTTCTAGGTGTTCGTTCCAGTTTGAGTGAGACCAAGTCCTTACCCTGTGGAATTTACATTAACATTTAGTGGAATAATGAGAATCTACCTCAGAGTTATTGTGAATATGACACTGCTTACTACTGTAATATTATTGAGAAATATAACAAAAGGCTTCAATAAGTCGGGATCACCTTATGTTTTTTGCCTGTGAAGTCTGAGTATTTATTATAAAGCTGGCACTTTTTCTCAAATAAAGGCAGATGTTTAATAGAGTTTAAATCTAAAATCTGCAACCGTCAGGGACCCTCGTGGGCTGCCTGTCAGATTCACACTCCTCACTGGCTAAAGACATACCTGGGGACCATCTAAGTCCCTTCCCCATAACTGAGCAAGCCAGTGCTTTGCAGTCAAGAGACAGGGTTCTCCAGGTCAGTTTTATTTCATATTCCCATTGAAGTGTCTTCCACTGAAGTTGCAAACATATCTGTCCTCAGATCTGCCGTCCCCTGCCTTCTCACGCTTACGCACACCTACGTAGCTGGATGAGCCCTGCTCCACAGTCGGAATTATCTAGCCTTTGTCTTAGTTGTTCAGTGTTGCAGGGAGTCTGGACTTTTTCAATCCCCAATATTGTCTCTGAGGACTCTGAGTAGGGCTCCCATTCCGTGGTGTACTTTGACCTCATACCTCGTTCATTTTTGTGTCCCCATTCTTATAACCCTTAACAAGGTTTTTGAGGTTGGGGTGAGGGTAGAGGACTTGGCCTGAAAATGATTCTAAACTTTATGTCGAAGAATGTAGTTAGGAAAATCTAAGGGGAAAAGAAAACAAGGAGAGGATGGTGTTGTGAGAGTGTGGTTTCTGTTAGAGCGTACGTATACGCGCACACGACAAATCTCACTGTAGGGTGACGTGCCACACACCAAAGTCAGTTCTGGTTGGATTTCCAGCCATTAAATTTTTTTGGATGAAAGCAAAACTAGGAGATACAAGTGAATAGTTTTCCAATTTTTGTTTGGGAGGAAGATTTCTGTCACATCAGGTTGTGAGTTTACTTATGATCATGAATATCACATGAAGTTAGAGATGTGCAAACACATCCCAGCCACACTTCTTTTACTGACAGAGCACAGTGCTTTAGTCTTTGATGAGAGGAAAAAGACCACATCTCCTTTAGAACGTCGCTCCTGATGAATGCTGTGTAAGTGCTGTTCTGCCTTACAGACACTTAGAAATCTAGGCCTTGGCTTTGAAGGAAAAGACTGATACAGCAGAGATAGATGAATACTAAATTATGTGCAGAACAAGACAGTATGACTATAAACTTTTAATGACAACTGCTTACTCTGTTTTTTAGTATCTATGCTGTCTATCCACCTCCCGGTCTTCAACTGATAAACTGGCCTTTGATGTTGGCTTGCAAGAAGACACAACAGGTGAGCCCCTGTGGAGGTATTGGCGCTGTATTCAGAGACGGCCCTGCAAGAATTGGTTGCAACAAGTCATGAGACGTGATAGGAGATACTTTAGATGAACATTCTTCAGATGGAGTCAGGAAAAAAATGAATGACTTTCTAAGGAAGGTTTCTTGCAGAAGGAGAAAGTGTATATTGTCTCTGTTGGTCATTCCCATGTAATTAGTTGGATGTTAAAACTAGCCTTTAACCATATTCTTTTTACAGGTTTGGATAGAAAATCAGTATGTACTAATGATACGCTGAGTGTTATCCATACTCATTTGCACTGATTAATTTGGAAAGTATTACTGCTTAACTCTTTTGTTATTCTTCATCTGCAAATATTTTTAAATCCAAAAATGTAACATATTCAATGTCAACATTCAAATGAAACAGTTGAAAATGAAAATCTCCTTCATCTCTCTGCCTGCATGGCATTTTGCCACTTAACTGCCCACACAGACATGTATTTACATATTTTTTAAGCAAAAATGTATATATTAACACATTTATCCTTTCAGAGGATGTAAATAGGAGAAAATGGTCCTTACTTATGTTCTTACTGTCAATGCTCTGAAGACTTTGAATTTTACTTTTTTTTCATTTTACATAAGGGACTGCTTAGTTAAAAGTTTAGATGACAGCATGTTGTATATCTTTTTTGAATCAGCATCCCAAAAAGTACTGAGAGTTTTTTTTATCATTATAATGAAATTGTAGCATTACAAAACCTCAAGTTCTTGTGAAAATCAAGTCGCAAAAATACTAGATGTTATTACAGAAAGCAACGTGAACAATGTGATTGTATAAAGAATGTAATCAGATTGGTATTGACTAGTGAATTTGGTCTTATGTTAGCATAAATATCCTGTTTTAAGCAGTGCTTAGTGGGTGGGGAAAGATACCAAAGTTCTCAAAATGTCACAAGTAGTTTCTATGAGAAGAATCTTTGCATTTCATCATGCCTTATCCTAAGCTAATTTGGCTTAATTTTTTTTGATTTTCATGGTCTAAGAGATTAATTGCATTTCTGAAGTTCGTGTGCATGGAAGAGTGTGGTCTTAAGGAAACTGATTTTGAAGCCTTGTTTCATTTCCCCCTTTTATTCTGGAGTCACTGACAAAGAAAATAGATTAGAGATACTTCTCTGTGTTTTATTTTTCAATCATTCTGCAGGTGAGGCTTGTTGGTGGACGATACACCCTGCCTCTAAGCAGCGATCAGAAGGAGAGAAAGTCCGAGTGGGAGATGACCTTATCTTAGTTAGTGTGTCCTCTGAAAGGTACTTGGTAAGTACGAAAATTAGGATTTGTGCTTTGTGATATGTTAAATGGCAGGTCAATGAAATTGTCTCTTTACAGTTTAGATTGCAAATTGTCTAGGATCTCTATTTGAAGGATTATAAATAACTCCCTAGGTAGGAGAATAATGTGACATGTGTGGAAGTGTTGCTTACCAGGTTCATTTCGGCAGGCTGTCCTCGTGACCTTCATGTGCATTTTTGTGACATTGATAGTGCCTGCGCTTAGATTATTTTATTAATCATATGTAAATGCAGTCGAATCAAGAATTCAAAATTCCATTGTTTTTATTTTGTGCCCAATGAAAAGGAAATATTATGAAGCTGTGATTACCGATTCTGATATTTATGAAAGCAAATTATTATGTGAGAAATACTTGCATGTTAAGAATGGAGAAATCAACAAAATAGAGTTTGCTCTGGTCGTCGACATTGCATATTTCAAAGGGTAGGGCTTGGGGATGGAGAACGAAATAAAGAAGCTTATGTTTAATTATTGAATCTTTGTTTGTTTTGGTGGCACATATCTATTTAATTTTATTTATTCAGTAAATTGTATTATTGCAGAAGACTAATCATATACAAAAGTTTGCAGAATATTGAAATCAGTGAAGTAAGAAGGGTGTCAGTGCAAAATATATTTTGATAAACCGTTGAAAAAAGTAAATAAATATAAAGTGGGAGCATTATAAACTTTACATCACTATCCCCATTTAAAAAAAAAAATCCCACACATCATAGTGGATGATGAGTGAAACAAAAGTCAGAAATAGAGCATTGTGGCACACACTGGATTATAAAAATTGTATTACTGTTGCCATACATCAAAATATTATTTATAACTGATTAATTTAGAATTAGAAAAGTGATTAGTACCCCTTTTCTCTAGAAACATGGAAATAGAGTGGAATTGGAAGGTGTTTTAAGTCAGTTTTTGTGTACCAACACATTTAGTTCCCATTTGGAAACATTTCTAGGAAGAGTGGGTTTGTTCACTTTGTTTGGGTGAAGAAGTAATGATGAAGACAGCGAAATGGTGAACACTGCTCACTTGACTGAGGGGAGCTATTAAATTAGTTGAAATGTCTAACGTTGCATAGCAGTGGGAGGCCTGGTGAGCCTCTCTACTCTTGTTTATCAACTAATGTAGGTGGGAACAGGCACTGGGCACATTTTTAGGACACATGTGTATGACTGTATGTGTCAGCTTGTCCAATAAGCATTTATTAAGCCCTTGCTGGGTCTGTGCTGAGTATGTTAAGGTGATATATTTTGATCAGGAGATGTGTATTCTGAGTTGTAATTGTGCTTGGAAACCAAGAGCAGTAGAAATTATTCATGCACATTTTTCAATATATTAATTCTACACATATTTATTTTGATTTTGGCATAAGTATGCATTTCTTTTGTTGTACAACTTGTGTGTTTCACGATACAGTGGAGTTTATTTGATAGGATGACATCATTGTGTGCTGGAGGCGTGTAAAACTAGAACCTCACAGAGGCTCTGGCCTCTAACATCAATTCTGCCACTAGCTACCTGAGCAAGTCACATAATTCGCTGAACTCTGGCTTTCTCATTTACAAAATGGGGATGATGCTAATGATAATACTTAACTCCCAGGTTATTGTGAGGAAGCAATGAGATAATCTGAATATACTTTGAAGTAAAAAACACTATACAAATAATAGGAGTCCCTGGGTGGTACAAACAGTTAAGTGCTGGACTACTAATTGAAAGGTTGGTGGTTAAAAAATACCCAGAGACACCTCAGAAGAAAGGCCTGGCTATCTACTTCCAAAATTCAGCCATTGAAAACCCTACGGAGCGCAGTTCTACTCCGATACACATGGAGTTGCCTTGAGTCAAAATCAATTCAATGGCAACTAGTTTTTTTTACTACAAACAATAGCAATAATAATAATACATCAGGTTCTCTTTTTATTACCTTTGGAAAGAAATAAATTTTATGATTAATAAAAATTCATTAATAATTTTAAAACTATATTTTAGCCAATTTATTAAAGATCCTTTTCCTGGAAACCTTTTAAATAGAGCTACAAAACAGTGGCCAATGAGACCATTTAAATTTCCCCCTCATTTGGTAATGAAGTTGGTGCTTTTGTTGTTTCTCTATGGACCTAGCATATAGTAGAAACTACAGGAAATACCAGGGTTTGTTACACATTATTTCTGCCCTCAAAGAATTGGTTTGGAAAACAAGCCGAAAATACATAGAACTATGAGAAAATTATAAGACAGTAAATAGGTCTGTTACAGTATAGGTTAGAGATGTGGAAGGGAGTAACTATAGGTATGTTGTTGTGTGCCATCGAGTCGATTCTGACTTATATTGACGCAATGTGACAGAGTAGAATTGTAAGGTTTCTTAGGCTGTAATCTTTATAGGAGCAGATCGCCAGGTCTTTTCTTCCCCTGAGCAACAGGTGGGTTTGAACTGCTGACCTTTTGGTTAGCAGCCAAGCGCTTAACCATTGAGCCAGAGGGCTCTCTTACCTATAGGTATTAAAAAAAAAAAAAAAAAGTTACCATCAAGTTGATTCGGATTCATAGTGACCCTATAGGACAGAGTAGAACTGCCCCATAGGGTTTCCAAGGCTGTAATCTTTACAGGAGCAGACTGCCACATCTTTCTCCTGTGGAGCCTGCTGGTGGGTTCGAGCTGCCAACCTTTTGGTTAGTGGCCAAGTGCTTTAACCACTACACCACCTAGGCTCCTTACCTGTAGCTATCCTGTTGTCATGGAGTTGATTCTGACTCATAGCAACCCTATAGGACAGAGTAGAACTGTCCCACAGGGTTTCCAATGCTGTGATCTTTACAGAAGTAGACTGCCACATCTTCCTTGTGGAGCCTGCTGGTGGGTTCAAACCGCCACCTTTCAGTCAGCAGCCAAATGCTTAGCCACTGCGTCACCAGGGCTGCTTTATAAATTGAAAACAAAAAAACAAAAAAAATTGCCATCAAGTCAATTGCGACTCATAGCTATAGGACAGAGTAGAGCTGCCCCATGGGGTTACCAAGGAGTGGCTGGTGGTTTCAGTCTGCCAACCTTTTGGTTAGCAGCCGAGCTCTTAACCACTTCACCACCAGGGCTCCTAATTTATAGATATTAAACCAAAACCTGTTGCTGTCAAGTCAGTTACGACTCATAGTGACCCTATAGGACAGAGTAGAACTGCCCTGTAGGATATCCAAGGAGTGGTTGGTGGATTCTTGTTTAGCAGCCAAGCTCTTAACCACTGGGTCACCAGAGCTCCTGCAATTTATAGGTATAGGGCTGGTTAAGTTTTGCCTATTTCCACTGTGGTTAATTAGTAGTAAGTAGATAGGATGCGGTGTTGATGGATTCAAAGGCCTGTATAGTGGATTTAGTGAGAAGGGTCTACAGAATCGTGAAAGGGCAAGAACTGAAGTAGTGAAAGGACTTGGGAATAGACCGAAGCTGTTGGAATAATCCATAATTAATAATTAATCCCTGAATAACTAAGAATGAGCTGTTTTTGTATTTGCTTATTAGTACAGCTGTTCTCTGAGTGAGATCAACAGATAAGAGTGTGACGCTAATAAGGCTAGATTTGCTATTTGTATGGAGCTATTTTATTCTGTTTCATAGACATAGGTAGCGGTTTGCACCCCATAGTTCAGTGGTTAAAAGTTTAGGCTCTATGATGCCCAGGCCACCATTTCCTAGGTCTGAACCTGGGCTAACCACATAACCTCTGCAAACCCTCAGTGTCTTTATCTGCAGTCTGGGGATAATAAAGAACTGAACTCACAGGGTTGTGGTGAGAACTGAATGCATTAATCCAAGCAAGTCTCTAATTCTGTGAATAGCTGATAAAAGTTAACATTCTTTACCTGTGAGATATGTGCCAATTAAGGATGATTAAAGAAGCTGCAGATCTTTAACCTGAAGAAGAGAAAGCTCTGTTTTTAAATAAAGGTCTGTTATGCGAAAGCAAGGTTCGTGTTTTGAGAAGAAGCTGATCTGGTTTAAAATAAATAACTTAAGAAATTTGACTTAAAAAGTTAACTTTCTAATTACTAAAAAAAATCCTGAGCATTTCCAGTCATTGATTTTGCAGTGTTTTAGTCAGTGATTCCTATAGACCTTTGATCTGTGTTTTCCTTCACTAATAATGATGATTAAGGTAAGGTTAAACAATCTAGTCGTGTGTTTGGTACACTAATAAAGCTAACAACTATTGGAATGGTAAATTAATTAAAACTGGTTTAAACGATTGGTTTTCACCTTATCCTTTGTGGAGGTGCCTCATGGATGGAAGAGAGAGGGTGCTGTGGTCTTCACCAAAGCATCTTTGTCCCCAGGCTCCCTGTTGGGTAGCTCCACTCTTGTCTGCTTCATATACTGGACGTCTGTGCACGTTTTCCTGGGAATAAAGCATCTCTTCTCTAACAATATTCAAAACTACTCATCTAAATAATGCCTTTTCTCATCTTTCTGTTTTATATTCTAATATGAAAGAATATTTTCATCCTCTTTTTCAGGAATATCTAAATGGAAAGACATTCCTTTTCCTCTCTTAGAACTAATTTTTTTTCTTTTAAAGAAAGCTTTATCAAAGCTACTTAAGTATAAGGGAAATACACGATTTATAATAGAGAAAACATGGTCAAGTATGTAGATTTACTTACTGTAAATCTGTTTCAAACTAAATAAAAAAGATAAAACATACAAAACAATTTTTATGTGTGTTAAAAAGATGTAAAACCACCTCACTATGCACAAAAGTTTTCAATCCATGAATTAGATTGTTTCCATTAGAACCACTGATTGAGTAATTTTTATTGATCGCTTCACTGTTTCTCTATATTGATCGAATATTCAGAAACAGATGGGATATTTAAGATCCGTGAAAACATTGCTAAACTAACAACTGATTGAAAATAAGTTAGGAAGAGCAGAACCCTCCAGTCTAAACAATGTGGGAAAATGCTTTAAAAAAAACAAAACAAAAGCTATTCTAGGGTTTAAACAAATTTACCATACCTCTCTCCTACCCACCTCTGAATTTCTTACAAGAAATAAAGAGATGCTTTAATTACATCGTAAGTTGCTGAATTGCCTCAAGTTGCATACAAATATCGATAAGTTAAAAGACAGTAATCATAAATATTTTTAAACAGTTTTATCTATCAACTAATTAATTTTGTATTAATTTATCTTGAACCTTTATTCTTTCTGTAGCTCGGTGATGGGATCATAGAATATTACATTTGAAAAGAGCATCCTCAATTTTGTTTTCAGAATTACAGTCTGAAGCCCAGAGGGGTGATAGGACTTGTTTGCTGGTGTTTCCTGTCCCTGAATGATAATTTATCTAGAATGTTGGGTCACCAGGGCCCAGGCATCTGACACTTACTAAGAGCTAAGTAAATGAGTGAATGAATGCATCAGATAACATTGAATTCAGAGATTAACAATTTTTGTGCCATGGACTTTTTCGGCATTCTGATAAAATTCGTCATAACGGTATTTTAAAATGCATAAAATAAGTACATAGGATTACAAAAGGAGCCAAAAATATTGAAAATACAGTTCTGTAGACTCCAGGTTAAGAACTGGCAGGGAACTTGTAGTGTCCCTTCTATTTCTGAGATTTTGTGCTTCTGTCATATAATGTCTGGTTACTCAAAACACGATTCTTAGACCGGCAGCATTGGTTGTCCCACCCTACTCCTCCTGTGTCAGAATCTACATTTTAAAACTAGATCCCCAGATGATTTGTGTGCATATTAGAGTTTGAGAATCATTACCACAAGGATCAAGGTGAGAAATGCATATTAGAGTTTGAGAATCACTGCCACAAGGATCAAGGTGAGAAATGCATGTTAGATTTTGAGAATCATTATCGTGAAGATCAAGGTTAGAAATGTGAGGACATCGCTCTTGCCCAAGGCGCCCGCCCCCTCCGCTGCTACTGATGGTCTGATGCCACCATATTGTTGTGTAAATTCTATTCTTTTTAGATTTTTCAGCCTAAGGCAGACTGTCAACTTCTGACATTTATTTTTGCTTGAAGAACAAATTACCTTAGTTTCAGTAATTGAAAATATGTTTGCATTCTGAATATTTAATACACAGGTATGACTTGAAGGGTGTCTTAAGTAGACTTCCCTTTGACGTTTAAGCAGCAGAATTAAATAGGAGCATCCAAAGTGGTTATGACCAGGGAATACTTAATTTAGAATAGTGGACATTAAATGAATAGATAATTTGATATGACTGTAATATGATGTTAAGGATGTTTGGTGAGCTTTGTCCAACAGACTGAATTTTTCATAATTTTATGATTTTGTCACATTTATGTATTTTCTATTATTTATCTTTAGGGTTATATGTGATTTTAACATTGCATTGTAAAGCCCACTCCCATTCTTTTGTTACTGAGGTGGATCCTCATTGCCCAAAGGTTAAGGTCCTTGATCTGGCACCAGCCTTTGTCTGCAGGCCTGTTTCTTACTTGGCTTCTAACTTTATCCTGTGAGCTCCAAAGACTAAACTCTCTGCTCTTCTGTCTGTTCTCATATCTCTCTTCCTTTGGTTACACTCTTTTCCTTGTCATGCTGTTGCCCTTATCAGAGCCTTTAGAGAGCTAAGGAGGCCAGGCCATTTCCACTTACAATACGCTCTTGGTGTATTAAAAATGAAAATTCCCCAACTGGTTTACAAAGTTTCATATGTTTGAGATATTTACACCTAATATATACACAGACCCAAATCTAATGCATGTACAAACGTATGTGAGGAGAGTGTCTCCAAATATATGAATGCAAGATCTAGGCCAAAGGATCCTCCTGGCTCCCTTCAGCCCCTCATCCCAAGTGAAACCCCATCTCTACCTGTGGAGATACCGCTTGTGCTTCAAGGAGCAGTGCAAGGAACACTTGTCTAATTAATGCTGGTGGAAGTGTTTCCTTCTCAATTCCTGTAGCACCTTGATAACGATTCTTATAACATTTTATATATACCGTCTCATAGCATTTTGCAAATATATTTTGCCTTCTCTTCTAACATATAAGTCCCCTTGGGGTACAGAACATGTTCTATTAATATTTAGCACAATGTTTTATACATTGTACATTCAGTGAACCTTTGATAAGTTAACAAATGATGATAATTTATGTCATATTTATCATATGTGTATATATATCATATTTATCATAATATGGCATGATATGCACTTATTTGAAAAATTTAAAAAAGCAGTGGTATTTTAATTGTTTTCCAGAAAAATCTATATTGTTGACAGTTTTTTTTTCCTGTTGTTTTTAGCTCAGGTCATTTAAATAGGAACATTTATGGAATAACTTGAACTTTTTTTTATGTTTATGCAACTTTATTTTTAAAGGTTTGGCTGACTTTTGCAGATCCACGTTTATTGAATACCACTGTTAGATGCTAGAGATACAGTTTTGAACCTGTCAGGCAGCTTACTAGAGCAAGAAGGGAAAGTAAGATAAATAAATAAACCAAATATTTACATTGTACAATAATTGCTATGAAGGAAAATGTATGTTACTTTTTCTGTGGAAGCAGATTGGGTGTGATTTATTTGTAAAGAATAGAAGAATTTTGCATATTGGGGAGGCAAATTTAGTCAATAAAGGAACCTAGGCTGAGATTATGCTGAAGAGTGACAAGGCTGAGGTGGAGAAGAGATTGTGAAAAAGCAGACAGTGGTTGAGATAAGGAGAGGGGTAAGAGTGAATTCTTGCTAAATTTGATGCGTTAGCTGGTAAACTTTTAAACCCATTGATTGGAAAAGTTACTAATAAAATAAATGTGAACACATCACAATGTCCAGAATTTCTTTAGTTTTGTTTTTCAAGAGAAAGAGAATGAAATACTTGGGCCTGCGGGTGACTTGAGAATAGTATATTTCAGTAAAAGAGACCTTGAGGGTGTGGAAAGCCTGTGGAGGACAAATAGGATGACTACTTCATGCTGTGACTGATCGGCATCCAACTAGGATGGCCTGAGTCCTGGGAAAGTTATGGTGTGAATGAAGTCTTGAAAACCCTAGGCTGTCATCAGTGTTGGAAAAGCATTGCAGAACCATGACAGGGATAGTGGCGATGTTAACTGAGAAGACTCCAAGAAAACAGGTGGCTGTTCTACGTATGTTTAAGATTCTAGAGCCAGCCTAAGAGTGATTAATCAAGTGGGTAGGTATTTGGTTGTGCTCATAGATTTTCTTTAGTTAACATTTGATAACTCATGTATTTTGACACTGATATAAATATGATATTATTTTAATAAAGTTATATTTTTAAGAAGGAAAATTTAAATTTCTAATACTTGAATTGTGGAGGAAATTTATTAGTCTGGTTTTAAGATACCTACTAGGAAATATCGCCATCTAATGGCTACTGTATAAGCTGGATTCAGAAGAGAAGATGGAAGGAGAGAGATCTTTGCTGTTGTCATACGAATCTTGGCTGAAAGCAGAGAATACCAGAAAGATATTTACCTGTGTTTTATCGACTATGCAAAGGCATTCAACTGTATGGATCATAACAAATTTTGGATAACATTGCGAAGAATTCCAAAACACTTAATTGTGCTCATACGGAACTTGTACAGGAATCAAGAGACAATTGTTCAAACAGAACAGGGGGTTGCTCTGTGGCTTAAAAGTGGAAAAGGTGCGTGGAAGGGTTGTATTCTTTCACCTTACTTATTCAAGCTATATGCTGAACGAATAATCTGAGAAGCTGGGCTATATGAAGAACTGGGCATCAGGACTAGAGGAACACTCATTAACAACCTGAAATATGCAGATGACAAAATCTTGCCTGCTGAAAGTGAAGAGGACTTGAAGCATTTACTGATGAAGGTAAAAGACTACAGCCTTAAGTATGGATTGCATCTGAACCTAAAGAAAATGAAAATCCTTACAACTGGATCAATAAACGACATCATGGATAAATGCTGAAGAAATTGAAGTCAGTGATTTCATTCTTCTTGGATCAACAATCCATGCCCATGGAAGCAGCAGTCAAGAAATCAAATGATGTATTGCATTGGGAAAATCTGCTGCAAAAGACCTATTTCAAGTGTTAGAAAGCAAGAATGTCACTTGCAGGACCAAGGTGTGCCTGACTCAAGCCATGGCCTTCTCACGCCTCATATGCATGCTAAAGCTAAATAATAGAAAAGGAAGACCAAAGAAGAATTAATGCATTTGTATTGTGGTGTTGGTGAAGAATATTGACTATACCATGGACTACCAGAAAAATGAACAAATCTATCTGAGAGGAAATGTAGCCAAAATTGCTACTTAAAAGCAAGAATGGTGAGACTTTGTCTCACTTACTTTGGACATGTCATCAGGAGAGACCACGTGCGGGAGAAGGACATCATACTTGGTAAAACAGGGCTTCAGTGGAAAAGAGGGAGACCCTCAGTGAGATGGATTGACACAGTGGCTGCAACAATGGGCTCAAACATAGCAACGATTGTGAGGATGGCACAGGACCAGGCAATGCTTCATTCTGTGATACATCTTTTCCTATGAGTCATAGCTGACTCGATGGTATCTAACAATGGCTATTGTATCAATTTGCAGATAGAAGTTCCTAAAGGACCACATAAAATTAAGACAGTGGTCCAGTAGATTTCATCTACTTCATTGTCAAGAAACTGTCCTAGTGTGACATGTAGAAAACTTAATTATAATTTTAATTACAAGTGCCCACCTTCTGTCCTGTAAGTCTTAAAACATAGTCTACTTTTATAAATAAATTTATTTTTGTTTATTCATTAGTGTGTTTGGATTTTTGAAGTCTCGCTTCCCCCAATCATCATTTTCTGATTCCTGGTTTAACTTAGTAACTCTTGAAATGAAGCTGGAAAATACTTAAACTCAACTGTTATTATTTTTCCTACTAGTGTCTTAATTTTTGAATGACAGCATTGAAACAGATGTTCTTTATGGACATTTCCAACTCTGTGATGTTAAGTTTGAGCAGCCAGAGCACTTCTGTATTAAGGCTTCTCAGAGACTGAAGTGACGCCTCCTTTTACCTCTCACATAGCACTTGTCCTATGGCAATGGCAGCTTGCACGTGGACGCCGCCTTCCAGCAGACCCTCTGGAGCGTGGCCCCAATCAGCTCAGGAAGTGAAGCCGCCCAAGGTAAAGCTTCCACTCGAATCAGCACACCCTTCCTTTATGAAAAGTTGACAGTCATTTTTGGAACTGTGGTAATGAGCTGATGGTTAATTACGGCTTGTCTGCGTCAAAATATTCTGAAATGCAGATAGATGACATTTAAAAATCTCATTTAAATTGCTCTCTAAAAGTGACGTTTGTATTAAGATTTATCTTTCCTTATTTTTATGCTATGCTCATCTTTAGGTTATTTATGTGTGTTTTGGGTTCACTTTCTAGGTGTTGTTTTCTACAAATTTTTGGCCTCAGGGTATTTGCTCAGTCAGACTAATGTCAAGAATTCTCATCTTCTGGGGTTGGTGCCTTGTGCGTACATCACAGCAATGTTTGTACAGCAGGGTTTTCAGGGCAAATATTTGCATTTGTTCTGAGTATTCTAACTTAAATCAGTCGCCATTGAGTTGATTTCAACTCATGGTGACCTGATGCATGTCAGAATAGAACTGCGCTCCATTGGGTTTTCAGTGGATGATTTTTCAGAAGTAGATCTCCAGACCTTTCTTCCAAGGTGCCTCTGGGTGAACTCAAACCTCCAACCTTTTCGTTTGCAGCCAGCATATTAACCATCCAGGGACACCTTATTCTATAAAATCCTCCATTAAAAATATAAAAATTCATAGGCTCAGGGTTGAACTTACCTAGTCTAACTTAGGTGGATTCAAATCTGAGCCCATGCAATTTTATATTTTTAATGAAGGACTTTATGGCAGTTGAGTCACGTATTCTAGTGGGAACATCACCGAGTATGTGGCTCAGGGATGCAGGGCTCAGATGCCGCACCTGGCACCATCTATCTTTATGACCTGGGCAAGTGACTTAAGCCTCGCTAGACTTCTGTGTCTCTATCTATGAAAATAGAAGATGAGACCAGATGACCTCCAGCTATAATAATAAATGAGTTTTCCTCCTTCCAGGGTATCTGATTGGTGGTGATGTTCTCCGGCTGCTGCATGGACATATGGACGAATGCCTCACCGTTCCCGCGGGGGACCACGGGGAAGAGCAGCGGAGGTTGGTACTCAAGCCCAGGGTATTGAACCTTGTGGTTCTTTGCCTTGATGTAATTCTTAAATTATGCCTATGTCTGTTTAGGACGTTAGCATAATAGAAAGTGGGCTGCTAACGTTCTTCTGTTCATGAAAGTGATTCATTTGTTGGCCCCTTAGAAGTTCTTTCTCATGTTATGTTTCCATTACATGCCAATAGAAGAGCTGACAATTAAAACATATTCAAAAGCATTGAACACATTAAATTAAACCTCTTAAAACTTCATTAAATGTTCATTAGTTTTGATTAAGTCTTTCTAGGATGTTCAGTTTTAAATTCAGTTTCAAAGTCAGAGTTCTCAAATTGGCCAAAATTTCAGGACGTTTTTCTATTACTTCATTTATTTACATAGATAATAAAATAGATCACTTCTCCTAATATATTATTTGATAGAATACCTCTCCCACATCAATATTATTTGACATTGGGCCAAAATGAAAATTATCTGGGTCCGTTGGGGAAAGTGCACAAATATTACAAAGCCATAAAAATGTATAGGATGATTTGATTGTTACTGCTTTGCTTCATGGATTAATTGAGTTTAGTAAACTGAATATGTAAGTAAGAGATTACAGTGAGAGAAGGCATAGATCTGGATGATTGTTACACCATGTCTTTAACTCTTAAAGTGAGCATTTCTCATAGTATTAACATGTACATTTAGGTAACTATTATTGAATGTGTATTTATTTTCACAATTCAATAAAAAGTTATAGGGAAAATTTAGAAACTTAATTATCACTTAAGTAGCCGTCCAACTGTAGGGAAAGTCGCTATGAGATTGTCTGGCAGTCAGACGACCTGGGTAGTAGTCTTATCTCTCATTTGGCTTGTGTAGTTTGTGGTAAAGAGTGAAATACAGAGCCTGGAAACATCCCTTAGCTAACAGTATTGCTTTTAGGAGGTTAGAAGAAGCTATTTATGGTGTTAATAGGGTAGGCATATAAAGATGTGGGGACAGTTGGTTTGAGGAAGTAATTCCATACAGCAGGGTAACTTAAGGCCCAGAGGTATGGCAGCATACTATGGGTATAGCGGATATTTCAGAGTGACATGAGTGGCAAAAGGAGGAAAAGTTGGCATCTAGACAAAGTCAGCTTTTGAAGGGTCCCCAGTGCTGTTCCCGTGAGCTGGTTTTCACTCTGAGGTAGTTAGGAGGGGGTGTAGGGATGGGGGAAGATGGTCAGATCTCTCTTAAAATAACAGCTCTGATCATTTTGAGGGGCTTAGATTGCTGGTGGGGAGAGTCTGAGTCAGGGAAAACAAGTACAAGGTGATTGTAGTGGTTCGTATGTGAGAAGACGAAAACCTTAATTGGGATAGTGGCCCTCAGAAAGGAGAAGACTGTACATTTTAGGAAAATTGACTGGATTAGGGATGGACTGGATGTGGACTGCGATAAAATGTGTCAAATCAGAGCAAATCTGATGTTTGGCTTGAATGAATATAGATGGTGCTGAGGATTGTAGGAGAGAGTACATAGTTGGCATGAAAGACTGAGTAAGATTTTGGACACAGGTAAGTATAGAGATTCCATGGGACATGAAGAAGGAAATTGTTAATGGACTACAGCTACCATGGCCTCCAACAGACTGAGTCCAGTACAGCTAGATGATGCCCAGCTACCACCACTGACTGCTCTGACAGGGATCTCAACAGAGGGTACCGGACAGAGCTGGAGAAAAACATAGAACAAAATTCTAACTCACAAAAAAAGACCAGACTTACTGGCATGACCGAGACTGGAGAATCCCCAAGAGTATGGCCCCCGGACACCCTTTTAGCTCAGTAATGAAGTCACTCCTGAGGTTCACCATTCAGCCAAAGATTAGACAGCCCCATAAAACAAAACAAGACTAATGGGGCACAACAGTCCAGGGATAAGGACTAGAAGGCAGGAAGGGACAGGAAAGCTGGTAATAGGGAACCCAAGGTCGAGAAGGGAGAGTGTTGACATGTCGTGGAGTTGTTAACCATTGTCATAAAACAGTATGTGTACTAACTGTTTAATGAGAAACTATTTGTCCTGTAAACCTTCATATAAAGTACAATTAAAAAAAAAAGAAGGAAATTGGGATTTCTGAAATTTAGAACAAGCTTAGGTTGTGTATAAATTGCAAACACATCAGAGATAGTTGAAAGAATGGGAGTACATAAGTTCACTCAGATGGAGAGGGAGAAGCAGTAATTATGGGGATCTGTTTATCAGTTTGGG
This sequence comes from Trichechus manatus latirostris, assembly GCF_000243295.1. Lineage (NCBI taxonomy): Eukaryota > Metazoa > Chordata > Mammalia > Sirenia > Trichechidae > Trichechus > Trichechus manatus. The sequence goes on along the minus strand of NW_004443957.1, from coordinate 1,357,161 downwards.
CATAGCTTCCATAAGGTTGCAAAGCACTGGAATAGACTCACCAGGGAGGAGGACTTAGGATGGAATCCTAATGAACACTGGTATTTAAGATGTAGATAGAAGAGTCAGCAAAATAATGAGAATGAGAGTTAAATGGAGAACCAGGGAAATTAGTATGGAAGCCAAAGGAGAATTAAATGCTATGATATGGTCATATAGAGTTAGGAAAAAAGAGTCTTTTGCATCTTCAGTCCTTGATTTGTTAAATGAAAGACCAAGTGATTCTTAGAGCTCTTCTAGCTCTTTCTGCAGGCACTGTAGAGATTTGTAGTGAAAGGAAAGGGCTCTAAGCTAGACAGACCTTTGTTTGGACCTTAGCTTTGCCACTTTCTAGCTGTGTGATTTATACAAGTGACTTAATGTCTATAAATATCAGTTTTCACATCTGTAAAGTGCAGCTTAAATATGAACTCCTACTTCACAGGGTTGTTATAAAAGGTTAAATAAGAAAATGCATGTAGAATGCTTCACCCAAAAATATGTGGAAGAAAGTACAGTAGAGCATAGACTTCGCAGGAAGAAAGGCAAAACTCTATCACAGAAAATCATCTATTCTTTTGAAGTAAATGTAAGATAAGTGTGTGGTGGGGAAGGGATCCTGATTCTTGCTAAGGCTTAGAAACCAGAAATGTCTGAACATAGTTTGGTTTTAATAGTTTGATGTTTTCATTTTCAAGTGAGAATATCCAGAGTCTGAAGTTAAGTGATAGATCTAGATTTCTTACACTGGCAATGACTGCCGTTTTCCATCTCTCCTGGGCGTTAGAGAAATAGTGTGTTCAATAGGTGTTTTATTGAACATGGCACTTATAGAGCAGGTTTCCTGCTAATTCTATAGGTACCAGTAAACTAATTACTGTCGAGTTGACTCCAATTCATGGCAACCCCATGTGTGTCAGAGCAGAGCTGTGCTCCATAGGGTTTTCAATGGCTGATTTTTCAGAAGTCGATCCCCAGGCCTTTCTTAGACTTGAACCTCGAACATTTTGGTTAGCAACCAAGTACTTCAACTGTTTGCACTACCCCAAAAAAAAAAAAAAAAAAAAAACCCAAAACCCATTGCTGTTGAGTCAACTCCGACTCATAGTGACCCTATAGGACAGAGTAGAACTGCCCCACAGGGTTTCTAAGGCTGATATCTTTACAGAAGCAGACTGCCACATTTTTCTCCGGTGGAGCAGCTGGTGGGCTCAAACCACAGACCTTTCAGTTAGCAGCTGAGCACTTTAACCACTGTGCCATCACCCAGGGACTTCTAATTCTTTAGAAAGCTGGTTCTTACTGCAGAGAAAACCAGGAGAAATTTCAAAGATATTTTAATATTTTTCTGGACCCACCCTGCCATCATGTACATGTTGAAGCCTGCCCCCATCAAGGATTTTTTTTCTTGAATTTATGTTGAGATTTCTCTATCAGTTTAATCTCAATATATATTCTGATCTGTTTGCACTGGTGAAATTAGATTAGAATGGATGTCCGATCATGGCTTCAGGGAGAAAATGAATCTGAAAGAGGCAGATAGAGCCTAAGGGATGATGTTTAAGAAAGAAGAGTTGTATTTGTCTTCATTATGTAGTGAGGTTGAGCAATTATTTGCATATAATGATAAAATAATTCCTTAAATATTAAATTTATGTGTAACTTTATTATTTCAAATTATGTTACTATCATTGTGCAGACATTTTTTTAATCTTTCTCTGTGCCCACCTAAGCGTAAGTGCCATGGGGAACTGGGGAGAGGTATGGTATAGCTCAGCTGGAAGCCGTATCCCTCTAATTGTTATAAATTCGCATTGGAGGAAAAACATGTAATGATGGCCTAAGACAATATATTCTGATTAACTGAAAAAAGCAGTACAAAATATTTGATTTTTGGATGGTGATCTGAATGCTGGAAAAGTTCCAGGGAAATAAGTAAAATTTTCTTTTACCATAGCTCTGCTGCTAACCCAAAGGTCAGCAGTTTGAATCCCACCAGCTGCTCCTTGGAAACCCTGTGGGGCAGTTCTATTCTGTCCTATAGGGTTAGTATGAGTCAGAATCGACTCCATGGCAACAGGTTTGATTTTGGTTTTTCATAGCTCTTTGCTATAATAATGAGCTGGCTATACTCATTCATTGTATCCTGTCATTAAAGTTAAATACCTAAAGTCCAATCAGACTTTTTTATAAGAAGTAGTGGAAGTGATTAAGGAGATGACCAGGAGTGACAGTCTCTTCAGAGTAATTAGGAACCTTTTGGTCATAAATGCTTTGTTCCTAAGTGGATTTGTCAATCTGTGCATGCTTGGTCCCATTGACAATTATTGGATACACATAACTGTAATTGTAGCTGCTGAGAATGCAGTTCAGTGATGGGTTCTGTAATTCTAAATACCAAGGGTTAGCTTTCAATGTCCTCTTCAGGTTTAGATTTGTATGTGTACGTGGCTACCTGTGAATTCTCATAATCGGATTAATAAAACTTTTAGAAAGAAAGCCTGTACTAGTGTCCCGTTACATTAAGTAGAATTGAATTGGAAAATGATGCCTATCAAAATTAAACTCAATGTACATTTCTCCCATACTTCCTGCCCATGTTGATTGAATTCTGACATGCTCAAGACCTACAGCGTTTTTTTTTTTTTTTTTTAATTTCCGGAAAATTTCTAGGAAGACTTATGGGAGAGAGGGGGAAAGCAGGACTCAATGCTTAGGGAACACTGAACTTCCATTAAGGGTGATGGAAAAATTTGGGAATGCATAAGGGTGAAGGTTGAATAGCAATGCTGGACGTAATTAATGCCACTAACCTGTACATACGAAAATTGTTGATATGGCAAATGTTTTATTACATATGTATTTACCACAATAAAAAAACTGGAAAAAAAAAAAAAAACCCACTCCTGGTATACAACTTGAATAAACAACAATGAGTAGTGAATATATAAAGTATAGAAATTATGAGCAGTCAGATAAGAAGGAGAGATGAGTTGATTATTAACTATAGTCTCCTAATTTCTTAGAAGTTCTTAGTCAGATTCTTCAAATAGTGAGATAGAATAAATTAAGGAGAAACAGGTTCTAGCACTTGGCAGGGAATTTGTCAGATGCAGCCTAGTGTTTTATCTATTGCTTTAAAAAATAAACTTTCATTGTGGAGGTTTGAAATTTGATTATCTTTTTTTTTTGAAACAGGAAATATTTTATGTGGAGAGTGTTTGTTTCTTCCAGATTTTGTCTCTGGATTGCATTTCATTATTTCCTTTCATTATTTTGTGTTGCGTATCATAAATATCAGCAAGGGCAATTCCTTTATCTGAATTAAGTATTTCATACTTTAATATATTTTAAGCTGAATAAATTAGGGGACTGTTAATTGGGAACTATTATTTAGGTTGTCTGATTTGGAAGCCCATGTTAGGGAAACAGTGTTTGAAAATCATAATTTGTATATTAAGACAGATTTTGCCACATAGCTCATAAATAGTTTTATTCATTCAATAAAAATTTGTGGGATGACTATCACATTCTGAGTGCTGGGTTACAGTAACGCACAAAAAGATTAGAAGCCTCTTTTTTCAAAGAATTTACATTCCAGTCGGGGAGAGTGACAAAGACAATAGAAAACTTAATGGTCTGTTTATAAATGCACACAAAGATGTGCACACACTTACCCATGCATGTATATATGATATCCATTTGGAGGTGATAAGGGCTGTGGAGAAAAACAAAGCAGGACTTGGGGTAGAGAACGGCCACGCCATGTGTGGGAGGGTTGTAGGGGAGGAAGAGAGAGAGAGAGCAAACAGTTGAGATTGTTGTGCTTCCAGCTTATCAAGCATTACTCTTGGCATATACTTGCTTTGTCTTATGCAGGACAACTAAGTCATAGTTTCTGGCAATATCTGGAAATAAATGCTACATTTGCTTTCCAGAACGTGACTCAGCAGGCAAAAAGCCATGCAATATGCATGAGAATATTTTTTTCTCCATGTTTCTTTTAATATTACAGTGACTTAAAGAGCTTTAGTTGTAAGTAATCGATAAGTCTTGAGATGGGGTGGATATAATGAATTAAATGTCTCTCAATCTTGCTGAGAGAGAGTTGCACGATTTATGTCCGTGCACACAATTGGATGACTAATATCGTTGAGAGATTGTATGTCCCCATTCATAACCTAGGAAGAAGCTTTTAAAGTTGCTCTGTTATGCTCTGAGGAGGTAAAGAATGAAATGATCGCATACAGGCTTTTCTTCGCTTCCCCTTCATTTCCTGTGTATACCTATTCGGCTTGGGTCTGGGATGGGATGGATTTGCTAAACAGTTTTGATGGGGTAGTCAGTATGTATTTTTGTTAGTTGCTGTCAAGTCGATTCCGACTCATGGCAAAGCAACCTGTGCAGAGTAGAATGGCTCCATAGGGTTCTTAAGGCTGTGATCTTTCAGAAGCAGATCACCAGGCCTGTCTTCTGAGGCACCTCTGGGTGGGTTCATACCGCCAACTTTCAACTAGCAGTGGAGCATGTAACAGTTTGCATTACCCAGAAACTCCAGTCAGCGCATAAGGAGAGCTATTTTCTATTGTCTCTTCTCTCTTGGGAATGATTCACTGACTTCCCCAAACTTCAACCCCCTGCTGATTTGAACAGCACAGTAGCCAGGCTTCAGCCAGATTGCTTTTTTTAGGTTTAGCGGCCTGACCTGGCCTAGAGCCACCCTTTCAAGGGATGACTAGGCTAGAATGGACTACTTTTGAAAAGTTTAGACTTAAGGTAAAGGATAAAAATATCCATGGGGATTTGAGCCACTGGATTTCAGTAAAAATGAAGAAACAGTTGAGGAGTTCAATTCAGTTAAAGTGAAGCGAATTGGAAAAGAGACAATAGATTCAAAGTTAAAGTTAAGAAAAAAAGGGAATCTTCTAGTTAATTTCTCAATTAAAATTTAAGATCATTTTCACTTGTTCACATTTGGTCTATTAACCTGATCTAGATTTACGCAGGTTAAATCTAGAAAAAAAGTTAATTCAGGAAAAAAAAATGAAAAACTGCCTTTTTCCAGTTTCTAACTGCCTTTGTGATTGTATGGTATTCTGTATGGGGTGAAAAGTAAAAGTAACATCAGTTTTGTTGTTCGTCTGCTCTGGTCATGCATACCGGGAGCTCTGGTGGCACAAGGGTTAAAGCTCTCGGCTGCCAACCAAAAGGTCGGTGGTTCAAACCTGCCAGCCGCTCCGCTCCGCAGGAGAAAGATGTGGCAGTCTGCTTCCATAAGGATCACAGCCTTGGAAACCACATGGGGCACTTCTGCTCTGTCCTACAGGGTCGCTAAGGGTCGGAATCTCCTCGATGGCCATGGTTTAGTTAGTCATATATACATGATTCCTTTAATGTAGATTGAAGTGTAAGGATATTATTGTTTTCAATCTCTTTTGATTGATTTACATTTTATGCTGATGGGGCATCACAGAACACACCCATTTTCCCTTGTGCGGCAACTTGAATAGAACAATTGTAGCAAGCTCAGTCCCTGAATAAACATGCAATGCTTCTTTAAATGCTTTTTAGACATGTGCTTCTTGATTTTTCTGTTATTCTGAAGAGACTCTCGACAGCTTGTTTTAGCACCTGCCTATGACTCAGCTGCTCAGCCAAACACTCTGGTGGGCACTGACATAGGAGACGTGGAAGCCGATATATTGTGAGAATGTGTGAACTGAAACACTTACAGTTTCACTCTGAAATAACTTTTTAATCCTGTGCTTACTTTTCAATCACTGCAATTCCATTTTGGGAAAGTGAGAAATTCCTTTAATGCTTATTGAGGGACTTTTATGTCTGAGCTATTTTGGTGGGCCGGGTATTAAAAAAAAAAAAAAAAAAAAATTGATCGAGACCCAGGTTCTGTCCTTAAGAACCTGAAGACTATTAAGATCTAGGCACTGTAGTCAGAAATAAGTGAATGTTAATCTAGGAGAAGTTATTCACAATCTTTTTAAAAATTGGATTGTAGAAAACATTTCTTACTATTATTCTACTATTTAATGAAGATCAGGCAAGGCAGGAATCTTTGTTGACCTTTGTTTTTGAAACCAAATTTTGTCACACTGTAGAAGAAGAAAAAAAAAAGCTGTTACTCTTGAATCGATTCAGAGTAAAACTATGCTGCACACAGTTTTCAATGGCTGATTTTTTGGAAGCAGATTGCCAAACCTTTCTTCTGAGGCATTTCTAGGTGGACTCAAACCTCCAACTTTCTGGTTAGCAACCGAGCGTATATTAACTGTTTACACCACCCAGGGACTTGTTGCCCTATCAGAGTTAGTAAAACACCTTTCTCTTCCCACTAGTTAATTGGTTTGAACTTGCCGTTTAGTATCAACTCTAAATGGAAATTTTGTGTGACTAATTTACCTGTGACACTTGTTGTTTTTTAGAGGATTCATAAGTGAATTTTTACTCTCTAGAGTATGGTCGCTGCTATGGATTGAATTGTGTCCCCACAAAATATGTGTCAACTTGGCTAGGTCATGATTCCCAGTATTGAGTGATTGTCCACCATTTTGTCATCTGATGTGATTTTCCTATGTGTTGTGAATCCTACCTGTATGATGTTAATGAGGCAGGATTAGAGCAAGTTATGTTAATGAGGCAGGACTCAATCTACAAAATTAAGTTGTATGTTGAATCTATCTCTTTTGAGATATAAAAGAGAAAAGCCAGCAGAGAGGAGGGAGAACCTCATTAGCATTGAACAAGGAGAGCTGAGGGCACACTTATCCTTTGGACCCAGGGTCCCTGTGCTGAGAAGTTCTTAGACCAGGGGAAGATTGATGACAAAGACCTTCTCCCAGAACTGACAGAGAGAGAAAGCCTTCCCCTGGAGCTGGCACCCTGAATTTGGACTTTTACCTTCCTAAAATGTGAGAGAATAAACATCTGTTTGTTAAAGCCATCTACTTGTTATAGCAGCATTAGATAACTAAGATAGTCGCTGTGAGTCGAAATTGACTTGACGGCAAAGGCTTTGGTTTCGGTTTGATAGAGTATGGTAATACATTCATACTGCAGAACTTAATTTAGGGTGAGGACAGGTTTAATGTTGGTAGTAGGGCTGTCTTTAACTTCCCCACACAAATGACACTTATCCCATACTGCCATTTCTTATCTTTATTGGTATGTATGTTTATCTCTTCTATTCAACTTTCAGTCAGAACCGTGTCATTCATTCTTGTATTCCTTTTACATAGCGATCTGTAGTGGAAGATCTGCTTAAACATGCTTGTGGTTTCACATTTGTGAAAGGAACAAATGGAGAAGAAAGAAGTCATGCCCTTTACTGTAGGTTTAAGGAGAACAACGAGTTGCCTGCATCTGAGAACCACTGTGGGCTGACTCAGAAGGGTTTGAGGTCCCTCGTGTGTTATTTTGTTGACTCCTGTAGGATTCTTACCTGCTTTGCAATTAGGAGAAGGGAAGAAAAGCCATCTCACCAAATTGGATTACCATCATGAGTGGATAGAAAACCATTTTGAGGGTTATGGCTCTAATATATGCTTGGCTAAGAGGTTTCTATATATTGAAAGTACAGGCAGTCCCCGGGTTATGAATGTGCGACTTACTTACCCATACTTACAAACCAACCCCCATAAAGGAATCTGAGCCTTGAAGACAGTGATTTATTTAAAAACGTTTTTCTGGATTGTAGATCTCGCTGAGGAACTGATGTATGTTATAGATACCTGCTAGAAAATTTACATACTTACCAACAAGCAAAATTTTTATTGTAGGCTACTTCTTGTTGTTAGTTGCCGTTGAGTTGGTTCTGACTCATGGTGACCCCATGTGTGCAGAGTAGAACTGTGCTCCATAGGGTTTTGGAAGCAGATCTCCAGGCCTGTCTTCCGAGGTGCCTCTGGGTGGGTTTGAAACGCCAACCTTTCAGCTAGTAGTCAAGCAATTAACTGTCTGTGCCACCCAGGGACCTGTCGGTCAATTGTTGCTGTTGTGTGCAGCCAAGTTGATTCTAACTCATAGTGACCTTATGTGACAGAGTAGAACTGCCCCATAGGGTTTCCCAGGCGGTAATCTTTATGGGAGCAGATGGCCCAAGTGTTTTCTTCTGCAGAGCCACTGGTGGGTTCAAACACTGACCTTTCAGTTAGCAGCAGAGCGCTTAACTATTGCACCACTGAGGCTCCTTGTGAGTTAGTGTGACGTTAATTTGTATTTTCTCTCTGTATTTTCCCTAATCTTTTCCCCCATTTAAGCAGGTAGCAGTTCCCATTCTTCTTTGCTTCAGGGAATAGTTGAGACTTGATGCAAAGCATAAGTCTTCTGCAAGGCACTTCCCTTCCTGACTTTTAGTTAGTTCCTACAGACTGAATCCAAGAAGGCTGTTAGGTTTAATGTCTTGGACAGAAAGGAGAGGGATTACCTCTGGCAAAAAAAGAAGATAGAAGGGATTTTTCTTATACTTACAAGACATTCACAACCAGGAGAACTACTGTATTTTTATGCAAATAATGTGTGCCTTCTACGTTTGTTTGCCAGCTGTGCCCTCCGCTGCCCCTGAGGTATTTTTGTAAGGGTGTTATGTTAATTTTTTTTACAGCAACATGTAAAAATATTTTATACTGTTAATAATTCCAAAATGCCAATTCCAAAACGTTATATACTGTTATAATTCCATTGATACATTTTTTAAATGATAACATTTTTAGAAATGGAAGACAGATTATAGTTGCCAGGGGTTAGAGAAGTTGGCGAGGGGATAGGAGAGTAATGGGTGTAGTTATAAAAGGGTAACACAAGGAGTGTTTGTTGTGTGGGATCTGTTCAGTATCTTCACTGTGATGATGGATACATGAACCTATGTAAATGATAAAATTGTATACACTGAATACGTATGCAAACATACACATATAAATGAGGACAAGTAAAACTAGGTGGATGTAATAAGATTGGTAGATTGTATAAATATCAATATCTTGGTTACAAAACTATTATAGTTTTGTACAATATTAGTATTAGGGGAAACTGGGCAAAGTATACAAGGGTTCTCTCTGTATTATTTCTTACAACTGCATGTGAATCTACAGTTGTCTCTTTTTTTTTAAAAAAAGACATTCAGAGACTGGGGAGGGAACAGCGTTTTCTGGGTTTCACTTTCAGGGATGGCCAGCGCTCTATTACCTGATGGTTTTCTCCTCTTCATTCCATCCCTATTTCTAAAGCAGTGGCAAGAACTCAGGGGGGAGTAACTGTGGAATGTTTTATTTTAGCTGAGTATCTGTCCCATGCCTCTTAACCAAACTGAAAGTAGCATCCCTCCCTACATGGAAAGGGACCATGTAGATTGAGACACTGTGTATAGGAGAGCCAGCAAGTGGCTTGGTCTTGCCTCGTATCTGGAATTACTCTCCTACTCTAGCAGGAATGATTAGGGCTTGAATTCCCTACTAGCTTGATGGGATGGAGACTTAAAGTTGAAAATAATTAGATTCTAAACATAATTTTAAAATGAGATCTTGATAATAATGGTAGAGGAGTTTATTTCAAACCAACCTTCAGTCTGAGGAAAGCTAAAAAAGTTATACAAAAAAAAAGTGTTTGAAGATAGTGAAGAGCGATCAGTTGACTTTGAGTAATCAAAAGGAAGATTTTTCGGGGGTGGGGGGCTGACCTAATCAGGTGAGCCTTGAAAAGAACTAAGCCTTCCAGAAGCCAGAGATTCCCATTCCAGCTTTGAAAAAGTAAGCTGCTGTGTTATGAGAGGGCCTATGGAGGGAGCCATGTGCCAAGGGTCTGAGGGCAGCCTCTAACTGCCTAGAGTAGTCCCCAGCCAACAGCTAGGAAGAAAATGGGGGCCTCAGTAACACAGCTGCAAGGATTTGAATGCTACCAACAACCAGGGAGCTGGGAAGAGGACCCCAAGCTCCAGGTGATAATTCAGCCCCATCCAACACCCTGATTTCCGCCTGTGAGACCTTGAGCAGAAAACCCAGCTATGCTTTGCTCAGACCTCTGACCTACTGTGGGATAATAAATGGCTGTTGTTTTCAACCCTGTGGAGCACTTCTATTCTGCACACATGAGGTTGCCAGAGTCGGAAATCTACTCGACCGCAATTACCAACAACAACAACAAAGTCTGTGATAATTTGTTAATACAGCTTGGGTGATATCACCTTGAGAAAGAGGATATATGGGAAACAGAATGACTGAGCCCAGTTTGGAGAGATGAGGAGAATTTTGCAAAGGATACTGAGAAGTAACCAGTGGTGTGGGAAGAAAACCTGGAAAGATACTCTGGTGGTATCTTGGAATCAAAGTGAAAAAAAGACTTCCAAGTCAGAAGGAGTGATTAGCTTTGTCAAATGCTGTTCACTCCTTAAATTATTCAGAAATGTAAAGCACCCTTAAATGCAAATGTCTTCATTATTTTCATTCCCGTCTTTGTTACGGCTTCAACTATTATCAACTTCATTTTGATTACTATAAAGTCTTGTTTTTGCTACGTGCTCATTCTCCTGAAATCCTATCCGTAAATTTTCACATTCTTACTGTATATCTCTGCATGAATTTCATTTGTGACTATGATTCAGATTTATCAAACTTAAATTTATTCTGCCAGAGATATTGTCCTTCTTACGGTCCATAACTTGGTTATCCATGGTAGCCTATTGTGCTTAAAACTTTGACCTCCTTTTTTTTTTAATCTCTCAAATAAAATAAAGACTTTGGTCTTTAAGTCCTATTGATTTTATAGCTGAAATGTCTTTCTTTTTAGACTCCCTCCCTTTGCTGATGCCAGTTTTAAATATGCTCTTCTTGAAATCCTACTCCATATCATGGCATTTAAAACTTTCTGTGATCTGTCCCCCATTCAGAATGATTTCTTCCTGTTCACTCCGTACCCGGCCCACTAGTCTTGTACTTTGAACACAGTATGCTATTCCAAGATTCCGTGTTCTTTCTCATGCACACTGCCATGTTCTCTGAAATATCCTTGTTCCTTTCTTTGACTACTGAATTCTTACTCAGCTTTCAAGTGTGAGCCGAGATATTATCTTCCTCATGAAGCCTTTCCAAAGCCTTCCTCTTTCCCGTGTTCCCCCCTCTTTCCTTTCCTTCCTTCCTTCCTGTCTTTCTTCTCTCCTTCCTTCCTCTCTCCTTCTGTCTCTCCCTCCTTTCCTTCATCTCTTTATATAGTAGTTTTCTCACATTACCTTGTAGCTTTGTTTTGGTCTTTGTGTCTTTCTTACCACATTTCTTACCACATTCTTGGGTGCAGGAAACTTCGTATCTTCATCTTCTTCCAAAAATCTGTAACTAAGTGCTTTGAATATGGCAGATAAGTAATAAGTTTTTTTTTTTTAATTAAATGTAATTATACTTCTAATTTACCTTTGCTTAAAGAAAAGAAAGTTAGCTTTTACTATTTTTTAATTTTTACAATATTTACACATACAAATTTCTATCCCTCTACCTTTCTTTTTCAAGAGAAGCCCCAAAGGTTATGTGAGATAGCCTGATATTATTTTGTGTTGTTCTGAAAAAAATAAAAAAGAAAAGCATTAAAAAGTCTAAAATTTACAATTATCCTCTTTTTAATCCTAATTTATTTTTTCCTATTATTTATTGAGTTTGAGGTTGTTTAATGATATTTTAAATTAATCATTTTATGTATACCAGAAAGGTCCGTAGGTGGCCTAAAGGTTAGCAGTTCAAATCCACCCAGCAGCACTGCAGAAGAAAGGCCTGGCAATCTGCTTCCATCAAGATTACAACCAAGAAAACCCTATGGAGCAGTTCTACTCTGTAACACATAGGGTTGCCGTAAGTGGGAATCTACTCAATGGTAGCCAACAACAACAATGTATACAAAAGGAGAAGATTAATGATGTTTGCTACCCTGATTTTATTTAAGGAGTACATTTTGAAAAACAGTGGTGATTCCTATGTGTACCTATTATGACTTTTATAATATATTTTGTTAAGATCATTAAATAACCACTGTTTTTCAGAGGATAATTGAATCCTGTGATGCATTGTACATTCATTGAACATTAAGTTTGGAAAAATGCTGAAGAATTCTAATACTCTTTTACTACCCTGCATTGCAGTAAGTAAAGTACATTGATACGGCTTTTTTTTTTTTTTTTGTCCCTACAGCATTCTACATTAACATATAATAAGTATATGAATTGGCCAAGGGAATCTTCAGAGGCTGACAAAATACTCTTCTCCATTTTTAACTTGTGTAATTAATTCATTATCAAAATTTGATGTGACTGATTAAATTTTCTTTTATTATTATTGTTCCCTCTTTTGGTGTTCAGCATTTGTTACACACTGTAGCCTCTCTCTTGACAAAAATGAAACCAGAATGTGTACACATTCAGAAAGCAAGAATTTGATTAGCTTCTTCTCAGAGCCCCCATTGCTTTAAAGTCATATGGTGAATGTAAACAAGAAAGAACATTCACTGGGAGCAGAAAAAGAATAAACATCTGTGGTACTGTGGTAACAATTGACTGTAAGCTATTCCATGCTAAAATGACATATAGGTAGTCAGGTAGTTCCCGACTTATGATGGGGTTCTGACGTAAGTCAAATACCTATTTTTTTAGTTTTCATTATTATTGCCTTTTATTATCAGTATCTTTATACATCTGATCTGTATTTGTCTTTGTGGGTTGGAAACATTACGTCTAAGCTGACAGGTATATTTTAATACACAATAAAAAAATAGATCATAAAAATTTACGCTGATGATGAAGAACGGTTGGACGATGTTGGCATTTTGTTAGTTGTGGTAATAACTCCACTTGCGGAAAGTTCTGCATCATCTGAGTTATCCCTGTAAATGGGGACGGTGTTTCTAGTCAGAAAATTAGTGACAGTTGTCTGTATGGTCCTTTTCTTTTTTTCTTCATATATTTCATGGTAATATCTCACTGCTTCCCAAATCTGCCTATTGACTCTAGCGAAGTGATCAGCATTTGGGTCCATGTCTTTAAGCAACTGAAGCCCCTGATTTAGTTTAGAAAAAACTCCAGCTAATCCTTTCACTGTAAATTTTTTTGACAACTTGTCTTCTTCCTTTTCCTCATTATTTCTTTATTCTTCAGCATTTCTTTCCTATTCAAAATCCATTAAGTCCTGATCAATCAGTTACCCTTCCTGGTGATCTATGAGGTATTCCACATCTGCGATATTAAGTTCTAAATCCAGCGTTCTTGCCGTATGAACGATTTTTCCACCTATCTCTTCCATCATATCATCCTGATCAAATGCTTGGAGTGTGTTCACATAACTTGGCAATTTTTTCCATATCCCCTGCATACATTTTCCCATAATTTCCTCCCAGGAAGATGCAATGTTCTAGATACACTGACAGTTGTAAGTGCGTTTCATTGTAACTAGAATACATTGTAAATTGGGGACTTCCTGTATCTACTTCTTCAGGCTTCCTTATGATGAACAAACAAAAGTGAATTGAAAAATGCCCCATTGGTTCTTTTTTGTAATTCCGTGAGGTCGACTGACACAGTGCTGCAACAGGGGGCTCAAGCAGCAACAATTGTGAGAATGGCGCAGGACAGCCAGTGTTTCATTCTGTTGTACTTGGTGTCGCTATAAGTTGGAGCCAGCTCAACAGTACCTAATAACAACCATCATATAAAAATTTATTGGAATTATATGTCAAACCGTCCGGCTTTGAAGTTTGTAAGAACTTGTGGTTTCATTAGTATGCTAGTGTGAGTCTTCTCTGAGCCTCAGATTCTGAAGATCAATTGTGTCAAAGTGCCTGTTACCAAGAAACAAGTGGTTTGACAGTTGAGATAAGATTCAAATTTTATTTTATAGCCAAAAGGACAAAAAACAGCTTAACTACTTTTATTTCAGTGGACAATATTATAATAGTTATGAGAAATAGAATGGATGACATAATAGGAAGAATTTGTACTTGTAACAGGATAACCCTAGGAGGTTTAAAGGGCTTCTTCAGGCAGTTTTATGTGATCAGCCGGAAATATGAGATCCTTAATGAAGCACATTATTTTGGGGAGTGATGTATTATATAGACACAACTTATAGCCTGAAGCCTGGGGTTTTTCAGAGTACTATTGAACATGTTTCATGCTTAGAATTATTAGGTAGGCTTTTTTTTTTTTTTTCCAGTGCTATCCAGTGAAATCACAGTGACTTACTTTTTCAATGCAGAGTTATTTTAACATATTTTCTTTTTGCTCAGTAGCTGTGACGTTCTTTTGGTACACTGCAAAAATAGACTTTGGTGAACAGAGAGCTACATGAGTGCTTTTGTATTTTCCTATCCATTGACCTGCCCCTGAATTTTGACATTATTGGTGCCATTTGCATTAAAATCTTCTGTTAGGATCAGCTCAGAAGGTGCTGTTGCTATGCATCTGTAGATTTTCTTAGGGAATCTTTCTTCCTTATCAGTCTGGAAAGGATATTTGCTCTAAAGATGGTCGTTTAGCTGTATGAATTGAGAGATGACCTCTAATATCATTTGGTAAACTTGCTAGGGTTTAAGACAATTATCATTCTGGACTGTAATTTGATACTTGAGACACATTACACACAAAAGGGACAATCCCATTATAGAACAGGAGGAGTCTTCCTCCAGGAGTTCATGGATTTTCAGAGACTCATTTCTTGTAAGTTTGAACGCCCTTAGTGTCATTTAGGAACCCTGGTGGTGCAGTGATTAATCGCTTGGCTGCTAACCTAAAGGTCAGCGTTTCAGACTCACCAGCTGCTCCGTGGAAGAAAGATACGGCATTCTGCCTCTGTAAAGATTGCAGCCTTGGAAACCTGATGGAGCAGTTCTACTCTGTCCTGTAGGGTTGCTATGTGTTGGAATTGACTTGCCGGCATGCAAGTGTCATTTATGATGGACTGATATTCTTATCATTTTTAGGATCTTGATATCGTGATGCTAACTTTCACCCTGAAATAGCCCATGAAGACTTGATTAGACAAACATTGGCATTCTGGACATGTCTTCAATTTCTATGGAGAAACTCAATGGAATACCAAAGGTTTTCCAGTCAGAAGCACAGAGTTGAAATGGAGTCTTTGTATGTGCCAAAGAAGCATTAAAAATAAAAATAAATAAAAAGAGACATGATTAAAGGCAAAAGGCTCTTCAGGAGACAAAGATATTCAGGAAAGTTGGCTCCAGATAAAGCTAAAAATACTCTAGGGACAAAGTAGCATCCAACTTTTCAATTTACTTTATATTTGTGGTTTTAAATTTTAACTTTCCCCTTATAAAGTCATTAGATTTCTACCTATATAAATAATGAAAGATCATTGTTAGATTTGATCAGTGAAGAAAAGGTTATGAAAGAGTAAAACACTGAAGAAAATCTCTGTTAGCATCGAATGACCATTCTTCATGTATTTTACTATTTATAAACATACACAATTTTATGTAAACATAACCATCATAGTATTCATGCTAATTGTATCTTAGAGACCAATGTATTTTACTTTTCAAGCCAAATTCTTCTAGTCCTTTCCTTATGTAACTAATATTAACACCTTGGTGTACATTCAGCAACTTCTGCACACTCATACAAACATAAACACACATACATACATATGAGATAGATTTATAACTTTCGTTGTTGTGCAGAAAATGTATATCATTTATAATCCTGCATCTTATTTATCTTGTATATTTTTTTTTGGTTTATTTTGTTCTCTATTTAATCTCTTTAGACAATTGTTTAGTTCCTTTATTTTCATTATTTCATCTTTAACAATTAATGGATTGCTAGGCTAAAAATTTTGCCCTGAGTAAATTTTACCTTTGTGACTTTCTTACAAAGTGTTGTTATCATTATATCCTGTGGTGGTTGTTGTGTGCATCGAATTGGTTATTGTGTCTTTGACCCATGAATTATTTATGACAGTTTCTTAATTTTCCAAGTCGTTATTTTTTGGTTATTATTTTAGTACTTGTTTCTAACTTTATTGGTTTTGATCAGAAAATGTTATGTGTAAGAATCTCTACTGTTAAAAATTCTGAAGAAGTTTTCTTTATGGAGAAGTACGAGGTCTTTTTCAAAGGTCAGATTGATTTAAAAATCTACATCCATACCTTGTCACACCTAGGGAGGTACTTCTACTGGCATTTAAATGGTAGAGGCCAGGGATGCTGCAAAACATCCTACAACACACAGAACAGCTCCTGTCACAAAGATTTATCTGGCCCAGACATCAATATGCTGCACTGGGAAACAAATAGATCATGGTTTCCAAACTGTGGCTCCCATTACCACCAGCTGGAGAGCTTAGAAAAATACTGACCCCAGATCTGGTTTAATTGGTCTTTGGCGAGGTTGTGGCGCAGGAGTATTCAGAGCTGTCAATGTGAGTATAACACACCACAATTGAAAAATCACTGCTTTGCCCAGTGATCATTGTTACTAGGTTGTAATGATGGATCAGGCTGCTTCTGGATTTACTGATCAATTTTAATGTCACAAAAATATACAACAAGAAGTTATGTGCCTCCTGATGTGACATAATAGGAAGTATAAAACACTAATTTCAGAAATGTTTTTGCCAAAAAATCAAACGTGAACGTAATAAGCTTCTAGATTTTTAAAACTACCTGCCAATTTAGAGGTGCATATTAAAAAAACACCATAGAGATGTAAGTATCAAAATCCAAAATGTAAAAACTACTAAGGAATGAATGATAAAATAAATGGTAAGAAGGAAAAAAAAAAAAAAAGAGGAAAGACACCTAACCAATACATGCATCTTGTTTGGATCTTGATTTGAAAAAATAACTGAAAAAAGACATTTGTGAGACAATTTGGGGAAAATTGAATACTGACAAGATATTTGATAATGTCAAAGAACTACTAGGATTGCGTGCAGGGGTACCTAAAAGGTTATATTACAATATATCATATACATATTATTATATATTGTTGGTGGTGTTAGTTGCCCTTTAATCAATTCCAACTCATGGCAGCCCCATGTGTGCAGAGTGGAACTACTCCATAGGGTTTTCAAGGTTGTGACCTTCTGGAAGCCGATCACCAGGCCTGTCTTCTGAGGTACCTCTGGGTGGGTTTGAACAGCTAACCTTTTGGCTAATAGTCAAGTGCTCAACTGTTTGCGCCACCCAGGGACCTGCATATTATAATTATCGGAATGTAATTATAGTGTTAGAAAAACCGTCAAGACAGTAGGATTTCCCATAGTGTCCTCAGTGATTTAAAAAAAAAGTCCATTGGATTTGGTAAGTTGAAGGTCACGTGGCTGATGGAGAAGTGGGTCCGGAAGCAAGATTGAAGGGCACTGAAGACTGACAGGAGGGGACATTGAGTCAGAAAAGAGGATAGAGCAGAAGAGGGAAATGTGGTCAGACATGTTGTCATGTTTGGGACAGGCAGCTTGCACGTGTTTAAATGATGAGAAGGACCCAATAGAGAGGGAAATGGTGAATTCTCTGAGAAGAAACAGCCATGTGCATAAGATATCTGGGATAAAATAGAGACCTCTAGTGGATGGTGGAAACCCTGGTGGTGTAATAGTTAAGAGTGATGGCTGCTCACCAAAAGGTCGGGAGTTCAAATCCACTAGGCGCCTCTTGGAAATTCCAGGGGCAGTTCTACTCTGTCCTATAGGGTATCCATGAATTGGAATCAACTCGACGGCAACAGGTTTGTTTTTTTTTGGGGGGGGGTCTCCTTAAAACAATCTCGAGGGACTTGTACAAAGACTAATTTGTATAATATATATAAATTACTTAGTATATGTCCAGCATGTTAACAAATTATTATTCGGAGAGCTTTGAATTTTGTGTGTGTGAGATATGCATCTGAAAAATTTATTTTTGTGATTTTTTTTTTGTTGATATTTATAGTTTTCTATCTTTTATCATTTTGCAGCTTGTTATATTTGAACATGAAAAATTATTATTCTTACATTTCTTTAAAATGTTTTAAAGCTCTGAAACAATTTAGAACTGTAAATATTTATATGCATTGTGTTGAAACAGTAATATATTAAAATACACATAAAGTCATAGCTAAGTACTGTCAGGGGCCTAAGTTAAATGAGTAAGGTGACTCTATTCTTGGTTGAGAGAGAGAGAAAGAGAAGATGAGAGAAAGAGAATGATAGAATATGTTTAAATCAAATGTTTATTCTGGACAAACTTATGCTGATCACTTCTATTGTTATTTAGTTATTTTTATTTCCAGCTCTATTATCTCCTGCCAAAAAGTATGACTTTAACTGTTTATCCACAAGCTTTTCCCCATAGGGTTTCCAAGGAGTACCTGGTGCATTTGAACTGCCGACCTTTAGGTTAGCAGCTATAGTGCTTAACCACTACATCACCAGGGTTTCCTCTCTTTTAATTAGGTTGAAAAATAAATAGAGTTCAAAAAATGAAGCATGTTAAACTTCTGTTAAACCGATGGTCTTTTTTTTTTTTAACAGAAATGTTCATTATGAAGGTGGTGCCGTATCTGTTCATGCACGTTCCCTGTGGAGACTAGAGACACTAAGAGTTGCGTAAGTAGAACTTCTAAGCCCAGCCTAATACTCTAAGTTACAAAATAAGTCTAGGGTTCTTGACCTGTGCGTCTGTGTAAAATGGTCATGCTAACAACAACAAACACCGAGAAGGTGGTGGACAGTTTCTCTCTCCTCTTTTCCCCTTCCTCCTACCTTTACTTACCCTACCTTTACTTTTCTTTCATTATCGTAGGTAGAGCAGATGGTAAAGTGGAGAAATATGCAGTGCTTTTGTACAATCTGCTTTTGCCCCCAGCCCTGATTTGTTTTTGTAACATCATCTCATCCAGACCATACACCTCCTGGCAGAAAGTGCTGCTAGAACAGAGTGATGTAAGGTCTGGAGACAGGACAAGTTGTTTGCAAGTCTTTTGCACATTTAAAGTCTGATGGACTCTAGACTTAACCTTCTAAAGGCACATGTAAAACAGAGGAAACTTCAACATGAATGAGAGTAAAAGAGTCATCACTGACAGTCATCATCTTTAGCACAAATAGCTTGATAGCTGAATAGGAAATCTGGATTGTAACACAGAGTCACCATGTATTCATTATAGTAACAGATAGATAGATAGATAGGTTTTTTTTTTGTTTGTTTGTTTTTTTATATTAATATTAGCCTTTAATTAATTTTTAAAAATACATATTAACTTAACATTTCTTTTAATTAAAATAGGCTTAACAATTTTTACTGATTTGATTGACTTCTAAACCTTCTTCTCCCCACCCCCCCAAAAAAAACCAATGATCAAGCTCATATGTTTTGACAGACACCTGTTTTACTTTTCACTCAGATAATATCAGAAAGATTTAGCCTGGGAGACTTGGGTGAGATTAAGCAATTATTTCGAACTCTAGTTAGTCACAATTTACAGATGTGGTTCTGCAGATGGTGACATAGATAGGTTTTTTGTTTTCAGTGACTGATGTCATGCTTCATCTTCAAAAAGCTCTTTGGAGATCGGTTTTTAGTTCCTTTAAATAAATACAATATTAATGATAAAGTGTCATTTTGAACTATTTTGAATAGAATAAAATATCAATAAGCTTTTTTTAAAAAAAAAAATGACTGGGAGGTATAATGGGTTAATTGTCACTTTCCAAAATATGTGTTAGAAGTCTAACTCTTTTGCCTGTGGAAGTAATCTTGTTTGGGAATAGGGTTTTCTTTGTTATGTTAATAAGGCAAGATTAGTGTAGGATGCGTCCTAAACCTAATTACTTCTGAGTTATAAAAAAAGCAGATTAGACACAGAAGCGAGTACACACTGGGGAAGACCATGTGAGGATCATCAAGAACCCGGGAAGATCCAGGGCTACAGATAAGGAAGGAATCAACATGGATGAGATCCTGATTTGGAATTTTAGCTTCTAGAACTGTGAGAAAATACATTTCTGGTCTTTAAAGCCACCCATTTGTGTTATTTCTGTTACAACAGCACTAGGAATCTAAGACAGAAGGTTCAGTCCTTTGCCTAAAAAGGGATAAGTTTTCAATGGATTTATTACCTATTATATCGCAGTTTTAAGAAATTATTGATTTTAGGATTATACACTCCATGGATGGTAATGCAAGACCATTTCACTGTAGAATACCTGTCATTATAGATCTGTTTTTGGAGATTATTGCTTATCTAATGGTGATTAAAACCATTTAGTGGTATTCATTTGTTTTTGCTTACATATTCCATAAAATAATTTTGAATAAAACATCTCTTTGTACATTGTAAAGTTGACATAGAAATTTTTTTATTGCATGCATGTTTAAATAGATATGTAGACTACAATTTCAAGTGTACGATCAGTAGTGACTTTTTTAAAAAAAAATGGTTACACCACTCTTTTAACAGTATCCAATTAACTATAAGTATCACTGTGATTTAATAACCACCATCCTTTATTTAAAAATACATGAACATGGTCTTTTTTAACAGTAAAATATATGTATTTTATCTTTCTCTCCTTGAAATTATGTTTCTATTACTCTCCTATGACAGAATTTTATTCCGAAGTAATATATTTTTATGATCAAAAGACTTTTTTTGCTCACTCTATCATATGCCTATGTGACAAAAATATGTATATAAATTAAATTCTTTTTTGTTTCTTGTGACAGTAAGCCTAAAACTTTAAAAAGTACTGAATTGCACATGTAGGAATTGTTGAGCTGGTGTGTGTTCTGCTGTATACATTCTTAACAACAAAAAACAAATTATTAAAAAACAAAATAAAATAAAACCAAATATGATTCAAAACTTTGAAAATACTTCTATATTAATATCATTAATTAATCAAAATATTAAATTCCTTCTATATGAATACACAGTTAATCATAACCACCTATATATGAAAACTTTTGGTAAATCTTGGACTTAAAATTTAATTGCAAATGCATCTCTTAATGGGATGGATGAGGAGGAGGGTTATGGTGTCTTGGTTAAGAGTATGCGTAGACATCCAATATTTCAGATTATTTCCTTTTTTTCAGACTCAGAGGTTTTTACCATGGATGAAAAATGAGTCTTTTTTTTTTTTTGTACATTGGGGAAAAAAAAAGACAAATAACAGTGTAGTGGGAAAGAAAAACTAGCACAATCTCCTGCCCGCTAGTAAATTCTCAGCAGCTCAACAGAATTTGAGAATCTGGATACTGAATTTTTTAAAACTATTCATGCTCACAAGGGTGGGGGAGGTCACATATCCTAGTATGCATACCACTGCTTTAGAGAAATTTTAGTACATGTTCATAAGGAGAGTAAATGAGTATTCATAGTAGTTAAATGTATAATAGCAAAAACTTGAAAACAACCTAAATTTCTATCAATAGAAAACATAATTGTGACGTAGTCATTAAATGACTATTATGCGGTAGTTAAAATGAATAAAATGCAGTTAAATATCTAAACTTGGATGAATTTTACAACCAAAATGTTTCACAAGAAAGTAGTTTTCAAAAGGATATGTACACTATGATGCCATTTATAGAAAGTTTGAAAACAAAGCTGTGTATAATTTTAGATATACATATATGTGGTAAAGGTGTAAGTAGTATAAGTACATTCAGTAGAATGATAAATATCCAAATTTAATATACAGGTTAACTCTGGAATGAGACTTCATTTTGTTTTTAATATCATAACTTAAGGTAGGTATTGGGTACATACAGGTGTTCATTATATTAGCTTTTATATCTTTTGAGTATTTCAAACATTTATTTAGGTGAGTGAAAATGAGGTGGTGCAGGAAGTAGAGACAGTTTATGTGAGGCTTGGCTATTAATGGGGTCAGTGAAAAGGGATGGCAGCTGGAAGATAATGAGGAGACAAGGAGAAGATGTTTTGGTAAAATTATGTGAGGTACATAAATTTTTCATGGAAAAAATAGTGCAGTCAATTTGGCAGTCTGTAAGCATAGCTTATTTGGGTATACTGTAAATGAAAACAACCATCTTGGCAGACATAGGTTGAGTCTAAGAGGCAGGGTTTTTTAGACAAGTAAACTAACAACTTCAGGTCTCACAATTGCCAAGAACTGTGAAGGACCTGAGAGTTTTACCCTACCTGCAAGCTAACAAATTAACCTGCCAAAATTTCTTACATGCTGGGAGAAGACACGAGACTCCTGGGTCAGAGACAAGACGTTATTACTCAAAGCACAGCAGGCATCATGAACTTCATGTTTACCTCAGTTCCCCTTACACCTCAACGCCAGGAGAGCAATGAGGACTGGGCCTAGGTAGATGCTGTGCTGACAGGGTTTGTGTTACAAGTAAGGAACCTTGAGCTTGGGAGACTCAATTGTTGAAAGGGGCTGCTAGCAGCCCTGCCCAACCTTTGCCCTAAAGGGAGACATTATCTTTATTATGCCAGTCGGGAAGCAAATCTGCTTCTTCCCCAGAGGGCAACACTATCTATTTTACAAGGCTATACAAACATCCTTGAGAAGATCATCCAGAAAAAAGCTGTCAATGTCTTTTGCTAGGAAGATGTACAGAAATGCAAGAGACCTATGGAGAATGCCTCCCAACAACAGTATGCCAACTAAAATTCGTCATTTACATGGAGGGCAAAACCAAAGATAAAAAAAGAACAAACCCATTGCTATCAAGTCAATTCCAACTTACAGGCACCCTATAGGGAAGAGTGGAACTACCTCGTGAGGTTTCCAAGGAGTGGCTGGTGGATTCGAACTGCCAACTTTTTGCTTAGCAGCCATTGCTCTTAACCCGTGCCATCAGAGCAAAGGGGAAGACTTTTTTTTTTTAATATCCTTTCATTGAACTGTTGAAAATAGGAGCTCTCAGGGTCAGTGCAACCACAAGTTTTTAGATGCTCTTGAGCACAGGATACCAACACCTATGAAAAATATGAGAGGAAAAAGAGGCGACAGACGTATGAGACAAAAGGAAAGAAACTCATAGGTTTCGTATGCTAGGTAAATTACTCAGAGAATTCAGAGAAAGGGGCTTTTCAAATATAGACATATATTTCCTTTATCCTGTGTATTTTAGAAATGACAGCTCATTGGAGAAATGGCATATATATGACGAAATGGTCAAAAAAAGTGAAGAGAGGTTTTGTTGCTTTTATAAAACAGATTCCAGATGTGTTTTCAAAATTTATAGGTATACCTGTCCTTCATGATTGTGTGCTTAAACAAATGAATGTTTTTATGAAAAGATGAGGCCCCAAATCCGTCTAAATTTTATAGTTTAAAAAAAATTGCATGAGAACTTCTGAAAAGCTGATGGGATCTCATTTTTACCACCAGGCAGTATTATTGATGAGAAGTGATTAAAAAAATCTAGGTTGTTCTGCATTCCTTCATACACTTTTCCATTAAGTGATCTTGATCCTATTTTTATACTACAGGCTTGTTTGAAGTTATGAAATAGAAAGTTTGAAATTTATTTGAATTTGAATGACTTATATATAGAAAGGGCATGGCCCCATAGTTAGGTTTGGTAGAAGTGAACTGGGGTACTTTACCATCACAGTTATTTTTTGATAATGCTAATTACCTCTCAGAATCCAGTTTATGCTGCAGGAATTTAACTCCAGAAGGAAGAGTGGTAGTTTTGCAACCATTAAAAAAATTAAAGAGAAATGTTATTGCTGTATAGTGTGACCCTTGATTAATACCATTTTCCTTTCCTGCCTACAGTAAGGAAGCAGGAGGTTCATATATAATGAATATAATTATTTTAAAGACTTTTTTTTTCTACTGAGGTGAATCTTTGAACTACTTTGGGTTTCATTGTAAATATGCAAAATAAATTGCATACAGTTTGTGTTTTGCTATAAGAAATGTCTGCATAATTACTAATTTTTACTTATAGTTAGAAAATTATACTAAAAAATCCTGCTGATGTTTATAATAGAACTATACTTTCAAACCCAATGTTGATATTACACTATTTAAGATACTCCTATCTTCTCTTATAGAGACCCCAAATTACGAAGTTGTTATAATTTACGTGGCCCAGTCATTATATGTTTTATATTCTATATTTTACAAATAAAATAAATGTTGTTAAAAGTGTTTCAGTGTTGTGACCATTTTAATTAAATAAGTTTTAAAGTAGGGAGTTAAATTTAACAGAAAATACTTCCCTATATTTTACCCCACGGCCAAGTTATAAGAACATCGTAACTAAGGTATATGCTATTTGCTATATTAATATATGTCATGTATAGTTTAGATTCCAGTGTTTCTAATATGCTACAGATCAGCAAAATTAAAGATTGACATATTGTGAACAGTTACCAAATGCTCCCCATTTCCTTTGAGGCAATTTCAATTAAATGTAGATAATACATTGGGAACAGTTTTCTGATGTGTTATGGTAGGGGATCGCTTTAAGTAACTTTAATACTGTCACTATTTTCAGTTTTTACTAAACATTACTTTCTTGCCCCTTAATTCTCCTGGGCTTGCCCTTTCTTTTGGGCTGTGGACATGAGACAAGGCTAATTTGAGTGCCTATAAGCTAAGGAAAATGGCTTAGACTTTACAATTATTTTGCTGAAAACTGATCAAATTCATTCCATTTCTACCAGACTCCCCTTGGAGTTCTTGTACATGCAAGGCCAATTTAATGGATCTGAGCTTAGTATCCAGAACACCCTCAAGAAATTCTGGTAAAAAGTATGTATTTGGTCCAAATTTTGTACTGTTTTGAAAATGAAGACATTTTTCCATGATGATTAAGATGAATCATTATTGGAAAGATTTTTCAAATGCTTCTTCAGATGTGTTTTTTTCATAGTATTTGCAAACAATACGCTTAATTTTTCAAGAGTAGAATAAACAAAGCTTATTACCAAACTAAAAATCTTTTAATATGCTGTTGTTGGTAGACAAATTTTATTTTTTATTTTTATGACAATTCTGCGTTATTATCAGCGTTTATTGGCACATGGTTATTAATTTAGTTGTGAGACTTCTCCAAATTGTTTTATAAACAAATCCATGTAAAAATGAACTTATTACATCATTCTACTGTTAATGTTCCATGCTAGTGTCTCAAGTAGAAAATCCAGGTTAGAAAAATAACACAGAATTGATGTATATAGTTAATTCACATTGGTAAGCTTGAAGAAAAAGTTCTCAGTTTGTAGAGTAAAAAGATGTTTAATGAATAGGTATTAAAACAAGTTTATTAATAAAAACATTAAGGAAATTCTTCACATCTTTACTTTTTATCTATTTGATTCATTGCATATTAATAAAATCTACTCTAATTGTCTCCTAATAAATTATCTTTGAATTTCTATTTCTTCTGTTTCGTTTTCTAATTGTTTTGACATGTGAAGCTTTATGACATACATTCTTTCACAGTATACTTTTTCCCTTTATAAAATATCTGTCTGTATCCTTTTTATACTGTTTGCCTTCAATTTTAATGTCTAATACCAAGTTTGGCATCATTATTTTCTTTTGATTTTCATTTGCATGGTAATTTTTTTCACTCATTTATTGATTTTTATTGTGCTATGTACTATATAGCAAACATTTACCATTTCAACATTTTTTACACATACAATTCAGTGACATTAATTATGCTCATCATGTTGTGCAACCATCCACACTGTTTCCAAATTTTTCCATCACTCTTAACAGAAGTTCAGTGCCCCCTTAGCAATGACTCTTTCTTCTTCCATCCCACTTCTGGGAACAACTAATAAGCTTTGTACATTTGCCTATTCTAGATATTTCATATAAGTGGGATCATACAATATATGTCCTTTGTGACTGACTTATTTCAGCATGTTTTCACAGTTCATCCATGTCATAGCATGTATCAGGACTTCATTTCTCTCCATGGCTGAGTAATATTCCATTGAATGAATATACTGCATATTGTTCATCCATTCATCTGTTGATGGACAATTAGGTTATTTCCATATTTTGGCGATTGTGAATAATCCTGCAATCACTTATTTATTTTTAGTCATCTTGAATTGTTTGATTTTAAGTATGTCTCCTGTCAGTAATATATAGGCAGTCCTTGCGTTGCCCAGTGCTGTGCTAACTGAAACTCATGGTATCGGAACTGGGTCTTCTCTCTGCCCAAGGGTGCAGGCATAGTTCTGAAATGTATGACTTTACCGTACAATGAGGGAACTGCCTGCCTGTATCTAGATTTTGGTTTTCTATTCTATCTGAAAGTTATATTTTTTAAAAGCAGATTTTAATAATCATAACATTCTTATTTTATTTCTTTTCTGCAACTTTATATTTTGTGATTATTATAATTTTTTTTCTTTTTTT
>NW_004443957.1:1246092-1330683 GCF_000243295.1 Trichechus manatus latirostris | reverse complement strand
TTTTTTTTTTAAATCATGTTTTGATGATATAATTGTTCCACAATATTAAAATTTAAAGCATAGGAATAAAATTATTTTGTCACTAAAATAAGTTCAAATATGCACTTTAGTTTCAATATATGAGTTCCAATTAAATATGCTTAGGGATTGACTGTGATGCTATTATTTTTCACATCTATTCTGTGCAAATACAACAACAGTTTCTTAACTAGTAAATTCTAAAATATCACTTAAAGTTATAATTTCTCCATCTGTGATTATGATTAGAGGTTAACTTGAAATACAAGCTTCTAGTCTGTGTTTAGAGTAATGGATAGGGTATTGCTTTAAGATCAGAAGACCTTGACTTATATTCTCTCTACTTGTTACTAGGTGTGTGACATTGGGTATTACTTGATCATTCCAAGTAACCATTTTGTTATTTGTAAAATGAAATTAATATCAGCAACATCATAAGATTTTTGAGAACATTAGAGAAGAGTTTATACGCAAAACACCCTTGTTCGTTGTCTGACGCATACATTTTTCTTTATTTTGAGTTAAATTGACTACTTCTTTAATATGATTTTATTTGTTAATTAAATTAGTTGGTTGCCCTAAGCAATCCATTCATCAGATTTTTTTGGTATAGGCACGCCTCTGAGATATTGTGGGTTTGGTTCCAGGCCACTGCAATAAAACGAGTCACACGAATGTTTTGGTTTCCTAGTGCATAGAAAGGTCATGTTTACACTATATGGTAATCTACTAAGTGTGCAATAGCATTATGTCTTTAAAAAATGCACATACCTTAATTTAAAAATACTTTATTGCTAAAAAATGCTAACCATCGTCTGAGCCTTCAGGGAGTCATAATCTTTTTGCTGGTGGAGGGTTTTGCCTTGATGTTGATGGCTGCTGACTGATCAGGGTGGTGGTTCCTAAAGGTTAGGGTGGTTATGATACATTTTACTTGCTATTTCTCTTATTATTGTGACTGTTATTGCATCGAGTCCTAACTTTTTTTTGTTAGATGGAGTGGAAGCCATATAAGATGGGGCCAGCCCTTCCGACTACGCCATGTGACAACAGGAAAATACTTGAGTCTCATGGAAGACAAAAGCCTTCTACTCATGGACAAGGAAAAAGCTGATGTAAAATCGACAGCATTTACCTTCCGGTCTTCCAAGGTAAGACTGGAAATATTATTTTGGATTTCCTGTAAGTATATTTCCATCACATTTCCTTTGATGTCAAAAATGCAAAAGGAAATGCTGTGAGCATGCTTTACATGTATTTCCAGATTCCCAGTTTCTCTTCCATCCATTCCTCTGCACTAAAATCCATTTCCTAAGTCATGGAAATGTACCCAAGTGTTTCATCTGGTTCATAGTTCTGTGGTTATTTACCTATGACGTAGCCCTCCACCTCCTTTCTGTTTTCTTAGGTATTGACAGGGCACACAGTTACTACATTCCTTGGCCCTTGTATGATTAAAGAAAAAAAAAAACTAGTTGCCATCAAGTCAATTCTGACTCATGGTGACTCCATGTGTGTCAGAGTAGAACCGTGCTCCATAGAGTTTTTAATGGCTGATTTTTCGGAAGTAGATCACCAGGCCTTTCTTCTGAAGCACCTCTGGGTAAACTCGAACTCCCAGCCTTTGAGTTAGTAGCCCAGCTTATACCATTTGCACTACCCAAGGATTCCTTGTTGTAGCATATCAGAATTTTTTTTCAAAGACATTTACATATCCACTTATTTATGCACACATTTCTTCTTATATCTATTACATGATTTCTAAGAAAGAAACCTCTCAAGGACCTTCAGACCTTTAATGAGAATCCCTCTGAACCAGACAATGAGTAGAATGGAAAAAAATAAAGGCATCTCAAAGCCAGGTTGGAATGCCGGTGCTTCAGGACACCCACTCAGTACTGCTGGTTGCCAGCCGACCAACCCCACAATACAATGGATTACTATACAGCAAAGCAATAAATGTCCTGAACAGTTAAGTGTCTCAAGAATCGTGTAAAATTACATGTTCAATTTACAGTTGCCGAGAGGGTGTGATCTTAATAATATCAGATGAAGTGTAATTCAAGCAAATGAGATCATTTAATGCGTCAAAGGAGGGCACTTCACAATACAGTAATGCTTTTGGGAACCTTCTGGCCTACAGTTTGACCACAAATACCTCTGTAGTCCCATAAGGTTTTTTTTTTTTTTTTTTAAAAAAAAGGAAAGCAGCTCTCCTTTTTTTGTTATTTCCCCCTAATGATTTTAGAGACCCCAAGCCCAGACTCTTGCAGTACTGGACCACGGGTGGGATACAGGCAGGTGAGGCAGAGGACATGACTCTGGGCGCCCGTCAAACAGGGGCTGAGAGGGGCCTGTTTCCTCCTCAATGGGCGGAATGGCTGGCGGCAGTGGGCGCGTTCGGCTCACTCCTCTCTCGCCTGCTCTCGCTCAGCTTCCTCAGCAACCGCCTCAAGCGGTGGGGGGCAGTCCCGCTTCTGAATATTTAGCAGCTCCTTGAAGTTCATCCCTGAAGGCGGAGAAACTTCTACCTTCCAAGGCAGGTGAGCGGCAGCCCACACCCCGAGTAGCCGCGAACATCTGCCATGGTCTGGCCACCCCTTGTTGGAACTGGAGCCCACTGACATTCAGACGGGGATGGCGGGTTAGGGCGGGGTGGGGTTGGCACGCAGGGACACAAGCAGGTGTTTCTTGAAGGTCCACATCCCTCTTCACCAGATGGAGCCGAGGGGCCGAGCTGGGGCTCGTCTTGGCCTTAGAATCTCCAGGCCGGGACCCTGGGCTTAGCGGGTCTTGAATGACATCTCACCCCCAGCTTCTCTCCTCAGCCTGGCTGCCCCTCCCTGCCTGTCTGGACTCACCCCATGGGGCCCAGTTCCCAGAGGGGCTCAGGCCCTCGTCAAGGCCCGTGCCGTCCTCCCAAGCTGTGCGAGCAGGCCAGCTGCTCCATCCCCGTCACTGCTTGATTCCTTCTGGTTAAACCCTTCCAGGCCCACCAAGGCGTTGATACTTTGTGACCCGCCGGCGGAGCAGGCCTGACGGCACAGCCCCGACTTCTGTGTATGAGAGGGGAACCCCTGAACCCCAGGTCACTCTGCAGACGCAGCTGCCTCGCAGTTTGGGAAGGCTGCTGTCCCTCCATGACCTCCCTGGAGGTCCCATCCTACAGTTCACACCTGCAAAATTCCTCCCCAGGAGGCGGTGGCTGTGTCTTAACGTGTATGCTCCAGAGCTTTTGCTATCCAGCTGGTGGGAGATGCTGGAGCCCCTCTCCCTCTCTTGAATCCTTTCTGGAACGATCAGCCGGAAGTCAGTAAATCAGGCACACCCAGCAGGGATGACTGGAAGTGGGCTCCCGTAAGGTTTTAATATAATAGGCTTTGTGGGGGTTGGTTCCTAACTACCATTGTACCTAAGCGGGACATGCTGGTAACCCGGGACTGCCTGTATACAATATGGTGTTCGCATAACGCTCAACTGCGTAATGTCCTATTTCACAGAATTATCATGGATGTTAAGCGATGCATGACTGTATTTAAGAGGGCACTGCACTGAAGATGTAACAGTTACAAACATCTATGTAGCAAATAACAGTAGTAACATCTATAGGACAAAACTTAGAGGAGATATGAGAAGATGTTTCCGTAACACCTAGTAGTAGGAGACATTGCTCACTTCTCAGTTCGTGTTAATTAAGTAGCAAAAAATAGGTTAATATATGTTGTTGCGTGCCATCCAGTC
The DNA here is from genome assembly GCF_000243295.1 of Trichechus manatus latirostris. Lineage (NCBI taxonomy): Eukaryota > Metazoa > Chordata > Mammalia > Sirenia > Trichechidae > Trichechus > Trichechus manatus. The sequence continues at coordinate 1,326,924 of NW_004443957.1, read as the reverse complement.
AACACCGACTCATAGCAACAGTAGAGGACAGAGTAGAACTGCCCCATAGGGCTTCCTAAGCTGTAATCTTTATGGGAGCAGATTGCCAGGTCTTTTCTCTCGCAGAGTGGCTGGTGGGTTCAAACCCCTGACCTTTGGGTTAGTAGCTAAGCAGTTAACCACTGAGCCACCAGGGCTCCTTTAGGTTAATATATAGGAGATGTAAATAACATAATAAGGTGTATCATTCATACGTATAAACCAGTTGCCACTGAGTCTGTTACAACTCATGCGACCCCATCTGTGTCAGAGGAGAACTACTCTCCACAGGGTATGCAGTAGCTGATTTTTCAGAAGTAGATCACCAGGCTTTTCTTTGGAGGCATCTCTGGGTGGACTCGAACCTTTCACCTTTCAGTTAGCAGCCCGAGTTAACTGTTTGCCCTACCCATTCATATGTCTGTATCTATATCTCATACCTATGAGCGCCTTTAGGGGGTCTGAGCCTGACAGCCTGCTCCAGGGGGTCCTGCTCCTAACTGGGATTTCACGCACTCAGGAATCTTTAAGGGCTGACCCTGCGCTTAGCCTGGGAACCTGCTAAGATTTCTGCACTCCCAGAGCTTGAGAGATGAAGTCAGAAGCAGGGACCCTTCTCTGCCCTACTCCTTGACTTTTTAAATAAAGTAATTGCTCAAATTTATGATCCCTTTTAAATTGGCAGACACAGCTGAGCCCTCTCAATATTGATTTCACAAAGATCAAGATCCCCGTTTTGCCGATGGTGAAGACCAGGCATAGAGAGGATGAGTCACCTGCCCAAGTCACCGGGCTGGGGAGTGGGGAGGAGTCAGTGGGTGTACAGTTATCTCTGCCCCAAACCACCTGGCAGTATGGGCACACACATGCTTGCCTCCCTCTCCTGGGTAGGAGGGGTTCACCATTCACCCCCAGGATGTCAGAGCTGCCCTCAAGAGGTGCATCCTCACTGAGCCTCACAGAACTGAAGCACCACCTGGCCCTCCATGGGCTCCCAGGCCTGTGCTCTCCAAAAATCCTACTACTGATGTAAAAAGCTGAATACTGACTCTATATTTCTCTTTTCATTCTTTGTATAACAATCCTAACCCTCCCTGAGGCAAATGGATGCCTCTGGCAAAACAAGGAACAGGTCATTCCCACGGAAATGCAAATGCAAGAATGAAATATATATTAATATATTTCAAAAATATCCTTGCATGCATATGACCTTTGATCCAGCAATCCCTCCCTTTTTTGTTTCTTAGGGGAGGGGGATTTGTCTAACAGAAATAAAAGAACGTCAGTAGGTAAGGATAACTGTGCAAGTTTGTTTCATCCTGTTTTGTCATGGTAAAAAACAGAGAGGAGTCAAACATTCAACAAAAAATTATCGTATATCTGTAATATTGAATGGTATGAGCTATCAGAATATATTGATCTGGAAAGGTGTTCATGATAATATTGTTGAGTGAAAAAAAGCAAGTTGTAATAGGTATTACAAATCTTTTTTTTTTAACTAAAAAAGAAATCCCTGTGTGTGTTTGTGTATGCCTATAGGGTCACTATGAGTTGGAATCGACTCAGTGGCGATGGGTTTATAAGACAGATGTGGAAGGATGCCCACTAATCTTTTGACTTTGAATACTTAAAAAAAAAAAAAAATCCATTGTTGTCGAGTCATTCCGACTCATAGGACAGAGTAGAACTGCTCCTTTGGGTTTCCAAGGAGTGGCTGGTGGATTCAAACTGCCCACCTTTTGGTTAGCAGCTGAGCTCTTAACCAACTACACCACCAGAGAGATACAAATGGAAGGTGTGTGAGAAAGTGAGGGAAGGGGAAATTTTCATTTTTCTTATATTTTCACTAATTTCTAGGTTATTTTGCTTGTTACAATGGGCATATTTCTTTCATGACAAAAAAAATCTATTAAAGAAAAAAATAACCATTGCACTAACATTCTTGAACATAAATTTTGTGCACATTTCTGATTTATTTCTTTAGGATGTGTTCCTAAAAATGAAAATACTAACTGAAAAGCTATGAATATTTTTAAACGCTCTAGACACATAGTGCCCAAAGCAATAGCTTTGGAAACATTGTTCTCTGAATATCTCTCCTAATATGCTGTCAATGTCAGAGTACAGCTTGTATTCTCAGAATTTTTCCTGGCCAGCTCATTCTGTCATCTGTGTTCAGGGATTCTGTTTCTGGATTTTGATAACTGTGTAATGTCATAGTTTACACTTACGGTAGAGAGACCAAGGAACCCAGGATTATTTTTTAATGAAGTATATATTCAGTTTCTTTAAAGTTAGTTCTCTGCCTGGTATGCATGTTTATGCAGCCACTCTCCACTGCAGGTTGTTAATAAGTCAGTGTCGTACACTTGACTTGACTCACTGAATTCAATGTGATAATTGCACGTGAAAGTATGGTTGAAGGTAGTAAAGGTGAGAGTGAAATTCAGGACAAAAAATTATTTTTAAAAACACAATAGAATTTTAATTTTAAAATCACTGGCAGATGAGATAGTAAAGATTGTTCCATGAGTTAGAGACAATACTCTATTATTTTTTAAAATATTATTTTATCATACATTTAATTACAGGAAGTTTTAAAAAGGAATACAAAAATTCACTAAGGGGAAAATTAAAATTACTCATAATTCATGAGCTCAGAAACCACTCCTGTTAACATTTTGGATATGTGTGGATGTGTATGTGCATATATATTGCAAATGGTTAAACACTCAATTACTAGCTGAAAGGCTGGTCATTCGAACCCACCCAGAGGTACCTTGCAATACAGGCCCGTCGATCTGCTTCTGAAAGGTCACAGCCTTAAAAACTCTAAGGAACAGTTCTATTGTGGGAATGTGTGGTCTATGTGAGTCAGAATTGACTTGACAGCAACTAACAACAATATAAATATACCTGTATATATACACACACACACACACACACACACACACACACACACACACACACACACACACACACACACACACACACGGTGTTTATGCAAATAACGTGCACCTTCTACGTTTGTTTGCCAACTGAATTTTCCCCCCACAGGTACTTTCATAAGCACTGCTATGCTAATGCTAATTATTTTACATGTTGCTTTAAAAAAAATTAGAATAGCGCACTTACAAAAATACCTTGCGGGGGAAGAATGAAGTTGGCAAACAAATGTAGAAGGTGCACATTATTTGCATAAAAATACGGTATTTCAGTTTTTAGTAAATGCGTATATATATTTTGAAACTAAATAGGGTATTTTATATACTATAATGTGCCTAATTTTTATGTAATAATATATAGTGTACTACTACATTCTTTAATAGAATTTGGTAATAGCTCAACATTCTATTATATAGATTTATCTTAATTATTTGACCAATTCTTTATGTTTGAATATTTAGACAGTCTTCCATTTGTCACTCTTAAATTGAACATTCTTGACTGTAAATATTTTGGTATGTATTTCACTATTTCCTTTTTGGAGGGTGAATTATTTGCTGAAAGGATATGAAGATTTTAATGGTTTTTGATACTGTCAGTTCTCAGAGGGCAGAGCACGGTGTCTATTTTGCTTACCATAGTACAGTCCTGACACTTAGTAGGTACAGGATAAGTGTTACTAGGCAATGAATGCACAAATTGTTCTTCAAAAGTTGGTGCCAGTATTCATTCTAAGCAGCAGTGTATGAAAGCTGATATTCCTGTGCAACTACATCACCACTGGATATTATATTTTTTCAAACACTTCCCTACTTTTGATAAAAAGTAAATTGTCTTTATTTTATATTCTGATGTTTTTACATTAATCTCTTATTATGAAATTGATATGATTTGAAAGTAGTATAATAATACATGTAGTATTCTAGTGAATAAAACGTATCCCACAGTAAGCACATTTTAGAAATTCTCTTCTTTTCATTTTCCTGAACTTGGTGGCTTTTACAAGCAATGGATGTGAATAAAACTTCCCTGTGCTTCTTACCCTGTCTCCCCAGAGCGATGGCTATAGTCTTCTCTGCTAGTATATGACTTTTACAGTTTAAACTGGAATGTACTTCAAATCTTTTAAGGCATTTTCTCAAATGTACATTCCCTCGTGATTGTTTTGAATGAGTTCTAATCACAGCTATTACAGAAAGAAATAGGAACTATAGCAGTTATATATCCCAGATTGTAGACTTCTGAACTTAAAGTAAAACTTATTCTGAAACCAAGCATAATATATTCAGTTGGGAATGGAAGGAAAATCCTTATTTTTCAGTGAGCCAGAATGATGTAAAGAGACTTGATTCTCCTGAATCTCTCTTCTGTCAGAATCAGGAGGGAAGGGAAGTGATTTTTCTATGCCCTCTTCCAAACGCTTTGAAATTTCCCTTATATCATATCTTACGCTCTTTCTAGCCATGGTTTATTGTCAGGCTACCTCTGGATATATCTTAGAATTTAAAAAATGACTTTTTCTCCCAATAATGCCTGACTTCCAAGACTGTAATCTAGAGCTGGTGACTCAAAATTCCCATTTAGGTAATCAAAAACAGAACAGGACATTTTTCTTTGCATTTGTTTTCTATAATGACAGTCTTTTCCAAAGCAAATTAATGTTTCTTGCTTGCTTAGTCTCTTTTGAAAAGAATTCACAGTGTGTGCCCTACTGTATTCTAAATGTTTCAGTTTTTATTCTTGATATTCAGAAACTTATAGGTAACCAATAACTTTGGGAAGTAAGGAAGTAGAGCTGTAATTGAAATAAAAATATTCTAGTAGTTAAAGTTTTTAGGTGTGTGTTTCTTTGGGTTTATATCCTAGAAGAAAGAATAAATCAGTGTTGAATCCTGTATAATATTTGCCTGATTTTAATTGGTAGAAAATAATTTTAAAAATGAAAGATGTTTTATGACATTAGAAAAGTTATTAAAATCCAATTAGAAAAAGTGATGGAATTAGCATACTATAATTTGATGACTCACTTTTATTTAAAATAAGTTACAAAACACAAACTGATACAGTAGGAAAAAATAAATGACATAGAAACATACATATAAAAATATACCCACATATACAAATATGTTATAAAATGTTAAAGAATAATTAATAATAGCGGTGAAAATGTTTAGTTGGAAGAAAGAGAGCTTGAGGAAATTAAAAACCATTCATACAAAAAGTGTTTTCTGCAATTACATAATGGAAAAGCATTGAATTTAGAGCTTAAATAGAATAAAAGTAGAAACCTTGATTAAAAATAAAATTATGTATCATTTAAAATAAAATACTGCTTTCATGCCATCACCATTTTAGAGAAAATAGTGTAGCTAAACCATTCCACTCATCTCTTTGCTCATAATCACCTTTGGTCATGGTACCCCTGGTCTTTGAAGCACTTACTGGATTCACTTAAAGGTCTATTCGATACTTTGTTTTTTTATCTCAGTGATGCTGATAGGTTGAAAATGCTTACCGTATCTTTACAAATTTTTGTTAGAGTATTTCCAATGAAAATAATGAGTACTTAAATTTCTGGAAGGCAAAGACTCTTATTTAACATATATTTAGACTTGAGGTATACTTTGAGTATGCAGTTAATAAACGGCTATTTGTTGACATAATTGCTGTAATACAAATAATTTTTCACTACTGATGAAAAATTAAACTTGTCTAAGTCTGCTATCTTGGGTTTAGGGGTATAATTTGGGAAATACTGAAGTAAAAGCTATCTTTATGACCCTTGCATTTACATTATCATTCCCTTACTTAAATCTCTGCAAGACCTCTTTGAAAGTATATGTGTAATCTTGTTGTTGTTGTTGTTAGGTGCCGTCAGGTCGGTTCCGACTCATAGTGACCCACGCACCACAGAACGAAACACTGCCCGGTCTTGCACCATGCTCACAATCATTGTTATACTTGAGCCCGTTGTTGCAGCCACTGTGTCCATCCATCTCGCTGAGGGTCTTCCTCTTTTTCACTGACCTTGTACTTTACCAAGCATGATGTCCTTTTCCGGGGACTGATCCCTCCTGACATGTCCAAAGTATGTAAGACACAGTCTTGCCATCCTTCCTTTTGAGGAGCATTCTGGTTGTACTTCTGCCAAGACAAATGAACTTGCAAATCATTAAGATCATTTTTACTTAAAATTACAAGTGAGAATGGCTTTAAAAACCTATGCTGCTGGTTGACGTAAGGAACATTTCTCTTGACTGTCATTGGGATGTCTTTGATACTAATGTGAACATTCAGTAGTCATTCTCAAATTCAGGGTTTGACAGAAGAATCAATAATTGTTCACAGCCCCATATATTCAGAAGAAATGAGTAAAGTAGAAAATAGTTTTTAATATACCCTCATTGGTCCTCTCTTACAGAGAACATTTTATATAATGAAGAAAGCAGTTTAGTTCACACAGTTTTTTTTGAAGCCATTCTTCACTTTCTCTACTCCTAGCACTTTTAACCATAACTTTCAAGGTATTGAAATGTTAGTTTTAATCATATGGTAGGTCTTGCCAATCATACCTGTATTATGCTCCCTTCAGATGTGTTTTTTTAAAGTTTAAAATATCATGAAAACATTCCTCTGTAGATTACTTCCCCCAATTATCTCTCCCCCATTCTCCATGATAAAAAGTATTTTGCCATTGGAATGACGGAATACCAACCTCAGATAAAACTACCAGTAGGTTTATAAGGATTGTGGAGCAAATGAAAAAATAAAAAGAATAAAACATATTTTTTGTTGTTACTATGTGTGCCGAGGAGTCAATTCTGACTCATAGTGACCCTACAGGACAGACTAGAACTGCCCCATAGGGTTTCTAAGGAGTGGCTGATGGATTTGAACTGCCAACCTTTTGGTTAGCAGTCTGAGCTCTTAACCACTTTGCCACCAGGGCTCCAAAAACATATTTAGGACATAATTTTTAGTATTTTATTTTTATTTGAGATTTTCATTCTTTGCTCAGAAAATGTTTGAGATATTTTAAACATACGTTCTCACACAAGTAAATATAAGAGTAACTGTTAACCGTCTGGGGCCCTGATGGTGCAGTGGTTAACAGCTTGGCTGCTAACAAAAGGGTGAGCAGTTCGAATCCACTAGCTGCTCCTGGGAAACTCTATGAGGCAGTTCTACTCTGTCCTGTATGGTTCCTGTGAGTTGGAATCAACCTGAGGGCAACAGGTTTAGTTTTTAGTTAACAATCTATTATGTGCCAAATAATGTGCTAAGTATTTCACATGCATTATCTCATTTAATACTAGTATAACCCTATAAAGTTTAGATACCATTTTAATCTTTATTATGCAAATGTGGAAGCTGAAGCTTATATAAATTCTGTAGCAGATCCAGACTGAATATAAGTAGTAAAACTAAAGTCATTTTTAGTAAGAAAATTAAAGATTTAAAATAATAAAAGCAGAGAGAGAAGATATGTCATTCGCCTCTGATCATCAGTTGGCCTGTATTTAAGTTCTAAATATTTCAGAAATCAAGGCAAAATGGAGACCTCATAACGTTTTTTAACTTCTTATCAAAATTGTTGTACAAACATATTGATGGAGACAACAATTTTTTAAAAAATTTAATTGGGATTCAATTTAAATAGAAATTTTCTTTAGTAACCCTTTCTCAGAGATGTCGATAACATGATAGAAACTAATGTTAACTCAGCTGCTAACCAAAAGATTGGTAGTTCGAATCCACCAGCTGCTCCTTGGAAACCCTATGGAGCAGTTCTGCTCTGTCCTATAGGGTAGCTATAGGGTTGCTATGAGTTGGAGTTGACTCGACGGCAACGGGTTTGATTTCTGTTTGGTATGGTTTTACAAAAGATGTAGAAATTCAGTTATAGTTTTTATGCTGATCCTTTTCAGTGGCAGAGAGCCTAAGAGTGAACTCATTGAAGCCTTCTGTGGTTAAGATAAGGTATATCAGTCAGGGTTTAACCAGAGAAGCAGAGCTGGTAGGAGATGTGTACAGATTAAGGGATTCATTACAAGGATTTGCCTTATGCAATTGTGAGTGCTAGCTGAGTAAACCCAAGTTTGCAGAGTCGGTGGTCAGGACAGGAAGATCCTGAGCAGGCTGGAACCCTTGCACGCTAGCTGTTTGTAATCTTTGAGTTTAGGGAAAGCCTAAGTCCTTTTTAAAGGGCTCACCTGGTTAAGTCAAGCTCACCCAGGATAAGCTCTGGTTTGATTTAATACTAGTCCCTGATTAGAGGCCTTACTTACATCTGTAAAATCCCTTCCCCTTTGCCATATAATGTAACCTAATCATGGGAGTGTATCCCAACTTATTTACAGGGCCTGCCCAAACTTAAGGGGAGGAGATTATAAACAAAAGTTAGAAGGCTTCTTCTCCTAAGATTTTTGATCATCCCCGGAAACTATTGCCTGAGATAATCTTTAAACCTTAAACCAAAAATATCTCCTAAAGTTATCTTAAAACCTAACAATAGTTTAGCCTAACTAGTAAAAGAAGTCTGCCTTGAGCCTTATGCTCTTTTAAGAACTATTTACATGGAATCAAATTGACAACAGCAATTTAAGAGATTAGATAGGAGCCTTAGGGGGCAGTGAGTTTATGTAAATGGGAGAGGAACAACTCAGAAAAGGAGGGTGAGAATGGTTGCACAACTCAAGAATGTAATCAATGTCACTGAATTGTACATGTAGAATCTGTTGAATTGGTGTATGCTTTGCTGTGTATATTCTGAACAACAACAACAAAATAAATAAAATTTAGAAGGAAAAAGGATTTGTGACCATACTTCACTGCTGCTATAGGAAGCTCCTCAAAGACCCTCCCAAGCACAAGAAACTTTTAAAATCCCTTCCCTCTATAACTTGCCTACCAAAGTGTATCCTCATGGGCTTTCTGAACACTAGGGATAAAGAGAACTATGTATACTTTTTGCATCTTTTTCCTGGATGAACTAAGCCTGGCCTGGCTTGTCAGTCCCAGTAATTTCCCCGAGCTTGTAGCATTTTTCAACTCACATTTCAAGTGACCAACTATTCTGTGCTGCAAAGTGACACTGTAAAGAAGAGAATAACATATATATGTATATATACATATATATTTATATCCCCTTAACTTTAACAATTGTTACAGTTATGGAGACCTGGTTATTAAAAATAAAAATCTCCATTAGCTAAGGATAAGGGCCATTCCCCCCCACCCCCGCCCCAGCCCCATCAATTACTTAAGAGAATAATTTGCATAGATTTACGGATAATTTCAACTAATGCTTGAGGATATCTCTGTGAACCATCTGGTCTGTACAATGAGAACATAATCCTGTGGTACTAGTTTTAGAGAAACATAACCAGTAAGATAGGTAGATAGGTAGGTAGGTAGATAGATAGATAGATAATAGATAGATGATAGATGATAGATGATAGATAGATAGATAGATACATAGAAATTATTGTGAGGAATTGGCTAGGGGCTGGCAAGTAAGAAGTCTGTATGTCAAGTGACAGGCTGGAAATTCCAGCAGTCTTGTGTCCCAAATTGGTAGGTCAAGTGGTGGAGGAGAGAGAGGAAGTCTTGCAGAATACCTATAATCAGGAGGCCAAATCCTCCCTCAGGAAACCTCCAGTTTTGCTCTTTAGACCTTCAACTGATTGGTTGAGGTACACACAGGTTATGGAGGGTAATCTACTTAAAGCCAGTTGATTTAAATGTTAATCATATGTTAATCATACGAGGAGCTCTGGTGGCGAAGTGATTAAGGACTCAGGCGCTAACCAAAGGATCGGCAGTTAGAACCTACCTGGCGTTTCACGGGAGAAAGATGTGGCAGTCTGCTTCCATAAAGATTACAACCTTGGAAACCCTATGGGGTAGTTCAACTCTGTCCTGTGGGGTCACCAGGAGTCGGAATTGACTTAAGGGCAGCAGGTTAATCATAATGTAATTAAATACCTGTATAGCTACATCTGGAGCCCTGGTGGTGCAGTAGTTAAGAGCTCGGCTGCTAACCAAAAGGTTGGCAGTTCAAATCCAGCAGCCACGCCTTGGAAACCCTATGAGGCAGTTCTGCTCTGTCCTGTAGGGTCACTATGAGTTGAAATCAACTCAACGACAATGGATTTGGTATAGCAACATCTACACCAGTGTTTAACCCAACAACTGGGCACTACAGCCTAGCCCAGCTGACGCATAAAATTAACCTTCATACCTATGTATCATTTAATAAAACCTCAACTGTACAAAAGTTGTTTGCAGTTCATAATGAGTCAATTTGGCGCCAAAATATCACTTAATTATCAGGCTGATCTTTTTCATTTCTGAAACTATTTTGATATTCATTTGAAAATTAGACTTTCCAAGGGTTCATCAGCAGAAAAGAATTGAGAGCAGGTGGTCAGCACATTTTCTGTGGGAAATCTGAAGGACTGAATTCTTTATGTGCTTTCTCTCTAGAAATTCATTCATTCATTAAACAAATCTACTGAGATCCTACCATTTGCAGCCACTGTTATGTTGCTCCCTTTGGGAACTGGGGTATGTGTGAGGGAATGAGACATAGGATTCCTGCCCTGGCCAAGCTGATTCACAGTCAAGTGGCAAAGAAGACAGTTAAGCAATTTCAATAAAGTATCAGAATTGCCCTGCTTGTGGAAGTACAGGGTGATATGAGAGTGCATGAGCCAAAAGAGAAAATATCTATCCAAAGAAGCCTATTACAGTCAAAACAGCACCCTTTGGAATGATTCTAGACTGTGTCGAAAGCAATCATTTCTTCTTTAAGCATTTTTTCTGATTCTCAAGATCATTGGACTTCATTCTTACTGGATAGACAATTGGACTATCAAAGTTAGAAATATATGGGTGATAATGAATGCTAAGATAATAGTGAGGCTTTCAACATTCCCTTGATTAAATGAAGGAGGTACCGAAGTTAAATTTCATAGGGTCTTTTGAGGGAAGTTTCCTTTTAATAGCATATCATCAGATCATAGAATGGGCCTTTGTTCCTTATTTGTGATAATAGAGAAATGTGATCTTTTAATTTGACTAAAAGAAAAATAAATTCCTAGTAAGGAGCTCTCATGGCGCAGTGTGGTTAAAGCGATCAGCTGCTAACCAAAAGGTTGACAGTTCAAAACCACCAGAGGCTCCGTGAGAGAAAGATATGCTAGTCTGCTTCCGTCAAGATTTACAGCCTAGGAAACCCTATGAGGTCGCTGTGAGTTGGAATTGACTTGACAGCAGTGGGTTTTTTGGTTTTTAAAGCTATCAAGAGAAATTATATATGAAAGCTAGTGGAAGATTCTTCCGAACTTTTTAATAAACAATTCAACAACCCAATTAAACACGTAAATTGTATCAGTTCCTGATGGAACAGTTTGAGCTACAATGTCAGAATAAGAACATATGCAGATTTTGGAATATTGCTGGCCACAACCAAAAATACTTACGGAACAGACTTTTCAATGTCCATGAGTCATGGCATAAGTGATTTCTCTAAGCTGTAGGTCTTAACACTGGACCGTATATGGTTTGTAGATGTCATGGATTTTTTCTTCAGGGATTCAGTAACAAGAGCCACTTTAAAACATCTGCTCCATACTGAAAACTGAGAGAACCCCATCATTATCTAGAAGCTGGCATTAGACGTGATCTTCAAGCCTGTCAAACTATTTTTCCAGTTGTCCATTGCATATAGAAGGATCTCTCACGTAAAATCTCTTTAAACATGGGGATGGGGGAAGGTTGGGAAAAAAGTCTTTATTGTCTAGTTAGATTGGAACAATTGCAACACTGATGGAAAGGTTAAACTATTTATACTTGACAGCTGGTCAGTAAACAAGTAGAAATCAGTGTTAGGAAGACGAATCCCACATAGGTACAGTTATAAAGTGACAAACATTATTGTCCTTGCTTTTCTTTTAAATGTAAATCATTTGTTATAGCTGTTGGATGCATTGGTTAAAACTCATCCTCCAATATGTTAACGTGTAAATCATTTTTATTTTCATTTTGTAGATGAGAAAACAGAAGCTCATCAATCTGATATGACAGTACTACTGAGTGGTAGAACCCAGTCTCAGTTTTCTTTGGCTGGAAAGCCAGAACTCCTCCATAAACCTCATTAAATACTGAAATCATACTTAACAGTTACCTGTTTCTTTTTTAAGATGATGACTGAATACCTCACTACTATATAATCCACTGACTGTCATCCCATTCCATGAATCCACAAGATAAATTCTTACTTGAACTTCTTTATCAGAACAACGATTTGTACTTCAGGAATATTTGAGTGCTTTTATTTATTAGAAGGTGTTTACTCTTTACCCAGACTTGTTTCTCCTTTCCCTTAAAAGCTAGGTTAAGGTAATACAGATTCAGTGTACAAAGTAACAGTTATCTCATTTCAAGTGCCTTGCAACTTCTCTCTGTTTACTATAAATGATCTCTTGTTTTAAAACCCAGGTTAGGTTAATTTTATCTGTATTAACTGCCTGAAATCTATTTAGGACTATAAATTTATAATATTGGAAAAAAGAATAGCGCAGAAGTGATAATTTTCCACATATTTATTTGAAAAATTTATATTTCAAGTGCACATTTCAAGTGTCTTGTAACTTCTCTCTGTTTAGTATAAATGATTTCTTGTTTTAAAACTCAGTTTATATTAATTTTAACTATCAACTGCCTGAAATCTGTTTAGGACTATAAATTTTTCATATTTGAAAAAAGAATGGCACAGAAGTGATAATTTCCCAAATATTTTTTGATACCCCTGTACAAAAGGACATGGTAATACTGAATATTACAGTCCAGTATTCTACACCATGCAGCAATCCTTCTGGAACATTCCTGAACTATAAAGGAACTACTTTAAAGCTCAACTACTGCTTTAAAACTTAATCATATGAATATTTTCCCAAAATCCAACACTTTGATCTTAGTAGTGTATAGCTGGTCAATGCTCCTGTTAATGCATGAGGTAAAATTTATATACATTGAAATGCAAAAACTGAGCTACATGGTTTTGACAAATGGATACTCTTGCAAACCTCATGCTTATCATATTTAGAATATTTCCACTTCCCCAGAAGATTGCCTGATGTTCCTTCCCAGGTTATCCCTGCCTCTTCTTTTCCAGAAGCAACCAATTTTGTGATTTTTTTCCATCATAGATTACTTTTGCCTGATCTAGAACTTAAATAAATGGAAACATACAGTATGTACTCTTTTGTGTATGTCTTCTTTAGCTTACTGTAGTGTCTTTAACAGTTATCCATGTTGTTGTGTATATCTCTGACTGACTCCTTTTTATTATTGAGTTGGCCTCCATTTTATTTTGATGTACCACAATTTGTTTATACATTCTCTTGTTCATGAGTGTTGAGTAAGTCCAACTTGTGGCTACTGTGAATAAAGATGCTATGAACACATTCCATACAAGTCTTTTTATAGACTTTTTTTTTTTCATTTCTCTTGGGCAAATACCAAGGAGTGGAATTGCTGGGTGAAAGGGTAGGTGTATGCTTAACTTTATAAGAAACTTCCAAACTTTTTCTCCAAAGTCATTGTAGCTTTTACGTTCCCTCCAACAACGAATTCAATTTCCAGTGGTTCCACACCCTGCCAACGTTTGGTATTATCAGTCTTTTCAATTTTAGCCATTCTGGTGGGTGTGTGGTTCTGTCTCCTTGTGGTTTTAATTAGCTTTTCTGTGATGACTAATGTTGCACACTTTTTCATGTGTTCATTGACTGCTTATATATCTTCTTTGGTGAAGTTTATTATTGTCTTACTATTGAGGTATAGAAGTTCTTTATATAGTCTGGATACAAATTATTTGTTAGATATTTTTTGTGACTGTTTTCTCCTAGTATATGGCTTGGTTATCTATTTTCTTAATAATATCTTCTTATGAGCAGTTTTTAATTTTGATGAAGTCATTAATTTCTTTTTCTTTTTAGACTGCACCAGACTGCGAAGCTATTCTCCTACATTTTCTTAGAAAAGCTTTATTATTTTAGCTTGAATGATGAAGTCTATTCTTCATCTCACATTAACTTTTGTTTTGGTGTGAGGTTGGAGGTCAAGATTTCATTTTTTCCTTACGAATACACATTTGCTCCAACTATATTAGTTGAAAAAACTTCTTTCTCCATTAAATTATTTTGGCACCTTTGACAGAAGTCAATTGACTATATATATGTGAGTCTATATCTGGATCCTTTATTTTGTATCTTGTTATGTTTACCTGTTTTTATGTCAATACCCCACTGTCTTGAATACTAAAACTTTATAGAGTCTTGAAATCTGAAACTGTGCTATTTCACTAAAAGGTGATCTCAGGACAGGCTCAGTTCTAGGTTTAAAGAGTGTCTCAGGGCGATAATCTCAGGGAGTCCTCTGTTCTCTGCTGTTCCAGTTTATCTGACTTTTTCTTTTCTCTTTTTTTTTTCTTAGTAAGAATTTGAGTTCTGCTCCACATTTTTTTTTCCCATTCTACCGGGACCATCTATTGTGTCTCCAATCAGAGCGGTCAGTGGTGGTAGCTAGGCACCATCTAGTTCTTCTAGTCTCAGGGTAGATGAGGTTGTGGCTTGTGTAGACTTGTTTCTTCTCTGAGCTTTTGTTTACCTTATTACTGTTTGGTGCTTGGTGAGTATAGAACTGTAGCTGTGTCTCAGGTGGCCACTTGCAAGTTTTTAAGACCCCTAGATGCTACTCACTTCATTGGGATGTGGATCATGATTTTTGTGAACTATGTTATGCCAGTTGACTGAGTTGTTCCAGAGACTATGGTCCTAAGCTTCAAACCCAGGAGGTGTTTGGTTATGTCTGTGGAGTATCAATATTTATGTCTTCAATGAATATATGTGCTTGCATCCACATATTTGTATGTACATGTACCTATAGATACTTCTATCTGTTCTCATCTATGTACACACGTGTACCTACTCGTATACGATATGTCTATACTCATCCATATGTGCTCAAAAACTTGTTTTACTTTGTGCTGTGCTAACTATGTCCACTTTTGGTGCCAGTTTTTCTATCACCGAAAAATAATAAAAATAAGTCTTTACCATCTAAAGCATACCCTACCCCCTGGTGACCACCAGTGAACATTGGTCTCTCTCTATGTATCTATTCTTGTCTTCTTTTAAATGAGGTATAACAAAATATTTGTCCTTATATGATTGACTTATTTCACTTAGCATTATGCCCTCTAGTTCTATCCATGTTATAATATGTTTTGCGGAGTCATCATTGTTCTTTATAGCTGCATTGTATTCCACTGTATATACATATCACAATTTGCTTATCCATTATTCATCCATTGAGGGGCACTTTGGTTGTTTCCATTTGTTTGCTATTGTGAATAAAGCAGCAATGAACACAGGTGTGCACATGTCTGTTCATGTCATTATTTTTATGTCTCTAGGGTAGATACCTAGGAGTGGGATTGCTGGATCATAGGGTAGTTCTCTTTCTAGTTCTTTGAGAAAGCACCATACCCATTTTCCATAGTGACTGTACCATTTTACAGTCCCACCAGCAATAGATAAGCATTCCAATCTCCCCACATCCTTGCCAACATTTGTTATCTGTTATTTATTTATTTTTTCATCTGTGCCATCTTAGCCTGGGTAAGATGGTATCTCCTTTTAGTTTTGATTTATGTCTTTCTAATGGCTAATGATCGTGAACATCTTTTCATATGTTTGTTGGTTGTTGGGATGGCCTCTTGGGGAAGGTCCTTTACCCATCTTGTGATTGGGTTTTTGTTGTTGCAGCTTTCTATAGATTTTAGAGATTAGACCTTATCAGATAAGTCATTTCCAAAGATTTTTGCCAGTGTTCAGGTTGTCTATTTACTCTTTTAATAGTCTTTTGATGAGCATAAGTTTTTAATTTTTGTGAACTCTCATCTATCTTCTTCTATTTGTTCATTTGCTGTTGTATTTGTTATCCTACTTTTACAAAGGATTAGGTCCCATAGTTTTCTCCCTATGTTTCCTTCCAGGAATTTTATGGTCTTAGGTTTAACATTTAGGTTTTTCATCATTTTGAATTGGTTTTTGTGTATGGTGTGAGCTATGGGTCCTATTTCATTTTTCTGCATGTGAGTATCCAGTTTTGCCAGCACCGTTAATTAAAGAGATTTTTTCTGCCCCACTGAATGGACTTCGACCACTTGTCAAAAACCAGTTGTCCGTAGATGTCTGGGTTTAATTCTGAGCTCTCAATTCTATTCCATTGGTCTATGTGTCTATCATTGAACCAATACCAGGCCATTTTGATTACAGTGGCTGTAGAGTATATTTTAATACTGGGGAGTGTGAGGCCTCCTGTTTTGTTCTTTTTCTTCAATATTGCTTTGACTATTTGGGGTTTCTTTACTTTCCATATGAAGTTGGTCATTAGTTTTTCCATTTTAGTAAAGAATGTTGTTGGAGTTTGTAACAGGATTGCATTGTGTCAGTAGATCACTTTAGGTAGAATTAACATTTTCACTATACTAAGTCTTCCAATCCATGAGCACAGGATGCCTTTCCATTTTTGTAGGTCTCTTTTAGTCTCTTGTAGCAGTGTTTTATAATTCTCATTGTATAGGTCTTCTATTTCCCTGGTTAGGTTAATTCCTATGTTTTTATTGATTTGGGGGCTATTGTAAATGGTATGGTTTTCTTGATTTCTTTTTTGGAGTAGTCTTTGTTAGTGTAGAGAAACTCAACTGATTTTCATGTTTTGATCTTGTACCCTGCAATGTTGCTAAATTCTTTTATTCCAGCAGTTTTATTGTAGAATTTTTAGGGTCTTCTATGTATAGGATCATGTCATCTGCAAATACCGACAGTTTTATTTCATCCTTTCAGATTTGACTGCCTTTTATTTCTCTTTCCTGTCTTATTGCTCTGGCTAGGACTTCTAGTACAATGTTGAATAAGAGTGGTGATAATGGGCATCCTTATCTCCTTCTCATCTCAAAGGGAAGGTTTCCAACATTTCTCCACTGAGTATAATGTTGGCTGTTGGTTTTGCATATATGCCCTCAATTATGTTGAGAAATTTCCCTTCTATTTCTATTTTGTTGAGAGTTTGTGTCAGGAAATGGTGTTGAATTTTATTGAATACCTTCTCTGCATCAATTGATATGATCATATGGTTCTTTTCCTTTGTTTTATTATGTGGTGGATTACACTGATTGATTTTCTAATGTTGAACCATACTTGTAATCCTGGTATGAATTTCACTTAATCATGGTGTATGATTTTTTTTTGCTATATTGCTGAAGTCTATTGGCTAGAATTTTGTTGAAAATTTTTACTTCTGTGTTCATAAGGGATATTGGTCTGTAATTTTCCTTTTTTTTTTTTGTGATGTCTTTGCCTGATTTAGCTACCAGAGTTATGCTGGCTTTGTAGAAAGAGTTTGATAGTATTCCTTCCTCTTCTATGTTTTTGAAGAGATTGAGTAGAATTGGTGTCAACTCTTCTCTGAATGTTTGATAGAATTCTCCAGTCTTGCCATCTGGTCCTGGGCTTTTGTTGTTGTTGGCAGTTTTTTTAATGACATCTTCAGTCCCTTCTTTTGTAATGGGTCTGTTTAAATTTTGTACCTGTTTGTATTAGTTTTGGTAGGTTGTGTGTTTCTAAGAATTTGTCTGTTTCATCTAATTTCAAATTTGTTGGAGTACAGTTTTTCACAGTAATCTGTTATGATCTTCCTTATCTCTGTTGGATTAGTTGTAATGTCACTAGTTACATTTCTTAATTTGGTTATTTGCTTCTTCTGATTTTTTTTCTTTTGTCAGTTTAGCCAGTGGTTTGTCTATTTCATTGATCCTTTCAAAGAATCAACTTCTGGTTTTGTTGATTCTTTCTACTGTTTCTCTAATTTGTTTATTTCTGCCCTGATCTTTATTATTTCCTTTTCTGGTAGCTTTTGGCTTATTTTGCTCTTCGTTTTCTAGTTTTTCAATTGTTAATTTAAGTTAATAATTTTGGTTCTTTCTTCTTTTTTAATGTAGACATTTATTGCTATGAATTTCCCTCTGATAACTGCTTTTTCTGGTTCTAAAGGTTTTGATATGTTGTGTTTTCAGTTTCATTTTATTCTAGGAATTTTTATATTTCAATTTTGATTTCTTCTGTGACCTAAAAGATTTTTAGTGGTGTATTATTTAGTTTCTATTTATTTATTTATTTTTCCTGCTATTGAATTCTAGCTTCATACCGTGATGATCAGAGAAGATATTTTGTATGATTTCAATCTTTTTAAATGTATTGAGACTTGTTTTGTGTCCTAGCATATGGTCTATTCTGGAAAATGATCCATATGCACTGGAAAAGAATCTGTATTGTTCTGATACTGGGTGAAGTGTTCTATATATGTCTGTTAGGTCCAATTTATGCATGGTTTTATTTAAGTCCTCAATGTCATTAGTGATCTTCTTTTATGATGTTCTGTCTGTAATTGAAAGTGGTGTGTTAAAGTCCCCTACTATTACTGTGGAGTTGTCTACTTCTCCTTTCATATTAGTTAGTATTTGTTTCATGTATTTGGTGCATTGCTGTTAGGTGCTTGAGTATTTGAAATTCTTCATGCTGAATTGACCCTTTTATTTTTATGTAATGTCCTTCTTTATCACTTGTAATAGATTTTGATTTAAATTCTATTTTATCTGATATCACTATAGTCGGCCCTGCTGTTTTTTGCTTACTGGCTTCACAGAATATTTTTCTCAACCTTTTTATTGTCAGTCTATTTGTTTCTTTATGTCCAAGGTGTGTTACTTGTAGATAGCAAAAACATAGGTCTTGTGATTTTATCCATTCTGCCACTCTTTGCCTTTTGCATGGGGCATTTAGATCATTTACATTTATGGTTATTATTGAAAACAAAGTGTTTTTTGTTTTTTGAGTGTTTCCTTTTTTTTTTATTCTGGATTTTGTATTTTTGTTTGTATTTGGCTGCTTTCTTATGATGAGCCTTTTTTCTTTCTTCCTTCTTTTCTTCTGAATACTTTTTTCCTGGTGATTTCTTAGTGGTTAGTACATATATTACATAACACAACTTACAATTGCAGCAGTGTTTAACATATTAACAAGAGTTAATATACAACTTTAACATAATAAATCTATTCTTGATATGCTCCTCCCTCCCCCATTTCTGTTGGTTTGTTTCCATTACATCAATATGCAACCTATATTTGGTAAGTTTACTTTGTGCTTATGTCTTACAAGCTTGATACTGAATTGTTTCCAGGATTTAATTATTGAGTTTATTCCCTGAAAATATCATATAGTTAGTCTTTATGATTGCCCATGCTATTGCATTTTTTGGAGATCTCTCTCTTTCTCTATTATTTTTTCCCCATGTTTAGATATGAGTATTTATTTAATATTCTTGCCTTTTCATCTGGAGTACTCCCTTGAGTAATATTTGCCAGGCTGGTCTGGTAGTGGCAAATTCCCAGAGCGTCTGTTTATTTGGGAATGTCTTGATTTCCCCCTCATTTTTGAATGACAGCTTTGCTGTTTAAAGAATTTTTTGTTGACAATTGTTTTCGTTCAGTATTATATATATGTCACTACATTGTCTTCTGACCTCTGGAGTTTCTGGGGACAAATCTGAACTGATTCTTATGAAAGACCCTTGGTACGTTATATTGCGTTTTTCTCATGCTGCTGTCAGAATTTTTTCCTTGTCTTTGGTTTTCAAGAATTGTATTAGGATATGGTGCAAAGTTGATGTTTTTGTGTCTCTTTTGATTGCAGTTCATGTAGCTTCCTGTATTTGCAGGTTTGGTTCTCTGTTCAGGTCTGGGAAGTTCTCTCTGGGCACTCTTACCTTTAGATTTTTTTCAGTGCTAATTCAGGAGTTCTGGATGCTTGATCTGTGGAATTCAATAGGCATGGGCAGGATGGGGGGTTTAGCTGGTCGCAGATGCTGATGTAAGCAGCAGGCCTCAACTTTCCTGTGGTGAAGGTGAGGAGCTCTTTATGTCTTTCCCTCATGAGTGTCCTTGCACAGGCTTTCTCACAATGTCTCACTGTGGGCAGGGAGCCAGCTATTTCCCTCTGTGTTGCCCATCAGTGTAAAGTATTCCCCTCACCCTGCTGTCCATGCAGTTCCTCCCTGTCCTACTGCCCATTTGTATTGGGCCTCAGTGAGATTCTACAGCACCCTTTCACAGTGCCACGGTTTCCCTTTGCCCCCTCCCAACTGTGGCCTGCTAACTCCCATGGCCAATTTGCACCACCTTAAAAAATTGGGCTACAGCTTCCTCGGATTCGCTCCCTTTCTGTGTTCTCTGTTTAGGTGTTTCCCAGCCCTGTCCTAAAACGGCTGTGAGGTGAGTAAATGGGAACATCGACTCACTTCGCCATCTTGCCTCACCCCACCAAAATTATCAGGGATTTGTAGGAAACATCTGGTTGCTGTCAGAGGATCACTTGCTTCTTCACAGTAATAGGTGCTTGTGGCATGGTAGCCCTTTCGGAAGGAACACCATTGTACTCCAGTTTTGAAATTGCAGCAGTGGGAATTGAATTATAGCTTTGATTAGTTCATTAAGAACTCATCATTAACATCCTCCTCCTCATCATCATCGCTGTCACCATTGTGATGGTCAAGTTCAGTAAAATTTATTTAAGTGTTTATTTTACCCCCAGCACAAGGCTGAGAAGTTCACATGCATTAGTTTATTTTTATGATTCCATGGAAGAGATACTTTTATTACATTTATTTATAGATGAGAAAACTGAGGCTTTAAAGGTTTAATTGACCTGTTCCAAGATCACAGAGGTAGTAAGTGGCAGAGGTTGACTCAAAACTGGATTTTTCTGTCTCCAAAACCTATGCTTTCAACCACCAATCAATGAAAAAAAAAAAATTAGGAAAGAATATTAAACCTAAACTGCTAATTTTAATAAAGATCACTGATGTGGAGTTTCCATTAAGTAATATAAAATCATATGTTACGGCCAAAATCATTTCTGTTAAGGTGAATAATTTAAGAATAAATTTTTAATTTTGTAGTTTCCTATTCCAATTTTCAATAGATGTTGAATAGAAGTGGAATAGAAAATTTGCCCATTATTATTTCAAGGAACTTCAGAAGGGTGAACTTTTCAAAGAATGTACTACAACCAGACAAGGTTCTTTTGATATATGCTAATATTTTCTAAATGTTTGCTTATGTGTTTTTTCTTGTCTCTCCTTAGGAAAAATTGGATGTAGGGATAAGAAAAGAAGTCGATGGCATGGGCACATCTGAAATAAAATATGGTGACTCAGTGTGCTATATACAACATGTAGATACAGGCCTGTGGCTTACTTACCAGTCCGTGGACGTGAAATCTGTGAGAATGGGGTCTATACAACGTAAGGTAAGATTATATGAAACCGCAATTTATAGCAGTCATTTTATATGAACAGAATGCACAGACACAAGAAGAAAGAGGTAGCTAGCAATTTCACCCACCTGATAAAGTTCATTATTTTACATGCTATAGACAAAATTCCAGCATGTTGTTGTTAGGTGCCGTCGAGTCGGTTCGACTCATAGCGACCGTGTGTACAACAAAATGAAACACTTTCCAGTCCTGCACCATCCTCACAATCACTGCTAAGTTTGAGTCCATTGTTGCAGCCACTGTGTCAATCCATCTTGTTAAGGGTCTTCTTTTTTGCTGACCCTCTACTTTACCAAGCATGATGTCCTTCTCCAGGGACTGGTCCCTCCTGATAGTATGTGCAAAGTACATGAGACGAAGTCTCGCTATCCTTGCTTCTAAGGACAATTCTGATTGTACTTCTTCCAAGACAGATTTGTTTGGCCTTCTGGCAGTCTGTGGTATATTCAATATTCTTCATCAACAGCATAATTCAAGGGCATCAATTCTTCTTTGGTCTTCCATATTCATTGTCCAGCTTTCCCATGCGCATGAGGCAGCTGACAACACCATGGCTTGGGTCAGACGCACCTTAGTCCTCAAGATGACGTCTTTGCTTTTTAACACTGTAAAGAGGTCTTTTGCAGCAGATTTGCCCAATGCAATTCGTCTTTTGATCTCTTTCCTGACTGCTTCCATAGACGTTGACTGTGGATCCAAGTAAAATGAAATCATTGATAACTTCAGTATTTTCTCCATTCACCATAATGTTGCTTATTGGTCCAGTTGTGAGGATTTTTGTTTTCTTTATGTTGAGGTGTAATCCTTACTGAAGGCTGTAGTATAAATCCCGGCATAACAGACTCTTTTTGTATTTTTATAATGTAATCATTGCTGAAAGCTACACTTAGATTTATAGGCTTATAGGAATTATACATTTAAATATTAAGTGAAGAAATATACTCTCTGCTGGATTCTGGAGTCTTACTCTCTTCAGTGTGTCCTCCATGCTACTGCTAGGATTATGTTACTGAAAGCATAAATGCTCATGTGCTCTCTCAGTTCTCTGTCCTTCAGGGACTTCGCATTGCTCACACGATGAAGATTTAACTTTTTCATAGCAATTTTAATAATCTTCCAAACCTGGCTCCTGCCTCATCTCTGTCCTAGTCTCCTACACTTCTACCAAGCTCCAGCCATCATGTTCAGTTTCCCCAGTGTGCTATTTATAGCAGACTCCTTGCATTTTTTCTGAAGACTATGGTTTCTACCCATCTGTGCCTTTACATATACTGTTTCCTCAGTTTGGAGTACGCTTTAATGTTTTTTCCATCTGCCCAACTCCTAGTCATCCTCCATTAAGTATAAAGATAATCTTAGAAGTTCTTCCTTGCTATTTTAGCTTATCTGCTACACGTTCCTTTGAGTTCTCATAATATTTGTGTATATTATTAGATTTTTTATACTCTCTCTATGTTATTTTATTTACTTGCCTACATGTCTGTCTTTCCTAATTTGCAGGATCCCTAAGGACAACAGCTATGTACTATATTGTTTATATTTTTACACCCAACATATAGCACAATCCATAGCATCAAGTAAGAAAGACAAATTTGATTTCTATAAATAAGAGACCTTAGAAGAAAGAAGAAATTTTTATTTTCCTTACATTTATTAATCACACATGCACACACATTCCAGTATAGATAGTTCGACATTCTTGTGATCTATAGGAGTGACTATTGCTGATTTTAAGGAAGTTGAAGGCTGATTCTGTATCGGTGAGATTTAGCTGAAATCCATCCCCACAAATCTTTCTCAGAGTTTTAGATGGAGATCCTCATACGACTGTTCTGCAAGACCTACATAATCTTTTAGGGAAGTACTCTCATCTTTGAGACTGTTGTTCTAAGTTCATAAATTTAGATGTAAATATCAGTCTTTGTGAAACATTTTATATTTCCTATGACTGAGGTTCACTGCCCTTAACTTTTTTTTAGGGAAAATTCAAATACGTACTAAGTAAACAAAATAGTATAATGAACCCCTGTGTATCTATTACTAAGCTACATACTTTTCAACATTCTCCCATCCTTGTTTCATTTATACTTCCATCTCTTGCCACCTTTCACTAAATTTTTACTATTATTTTATTTTCTGGTTTTGGAGAAGTAAAATTTTTATATATTTAAATGAAAACACTTGCTGTTGAGTTTCCAAAAATAGATATACCCATGTGACTCGCATACATATTTCCCAGACAGTTCCCCAAGAATTTTTTTCCAGGTTATCCTCACCTCTTCTCCAGAGGCAATGGCTCTCGTGATGGCCCTGGGGCCAGGATGTGTCAGAGGACTTATTTCCTCTTTCCTCTAGCCCCCTTGTCTTTATTTGACTCTAGTAATGCCATGTTCTTAGTCATTACTCTACGTCCTTATTTCTTAACCATGAATTAAAGTAAAGTCAAAATGGGACCTATATTCACCATCTTAGGCAAGCATAGAGCTTACCTTTCTAGAATAGTTTGACAAGGACGGTTAAGATGATAAACAGTCTTGCTTAGGCTAGTGGGTGAAATAGACTTTCTAGGCCATCACAGAGTCAATTTAATTAAAATCTCTAAACCCCTTGCAGTTTTACAGAGTAGAACTGCTCCATAAATTTTTCTTGACTGTAACCTTTAAGGATGTAGATCATCAGATCTTTCTTCCACAGCACTGCTGAGTGGGTTTGAGCCTCCAACCTTTAGGTTAGCAGCAGATTGCAAACCATTTGCATCACCCAGGGACCTCTGTCTCTACTTTAAAGTTACTGCTACTTCTAAAGCCACCTACTATAATAAATCCTTATTGGGAGACTTTAGCGTAGCCATGATATGCTAGAACTTCCCCAATCTTGGACCTTCTAATTTTTATATACTTTTCAGTTAGCTGATGTCTTCACATTTTTCTTCTTTCAAGAAAGATATGTTGGGGTTGTTGTTAGCTAGTGTAGAGTCAGCCCCCAACTCATGGTGACTCCATGCACAATGGGAATGGACTGTTGTGATCCATAGGGTTTTCATTGGCTGATTTTTCGGGAGTAGATTGACAGGCCTAAGAAACGCACGTAGGTGGTATATTCTCTGGATCTTTGAATATTTACAACTATCTTTCTTTTTTCATTTCATATGAATAAAAACTTGATAAAAAAATCTCTGAATTACTCATCATAGTTTTTATTTATCCCACTTAATGTGAATATCCCATTTGGTGTGAACGATCTTTACATTCATGGAATTTTGTCCATGAATTTACCCATCGTGTAGTGTTTTAACGAAATCCTATGAATTCAACTAACTAATATTTTATTTAGAATTATTACATATGTATTTTAGGTGAAATAAATTTTATTTATGAATACTGCAATTTGAATTTCATACAGTTTTTATGTGTCATGAAATGCTGTTTTTCTTTTGTTTGGAGGTTTTTTTTCCCAACCATTTAAGAATGTAAATACCATTCTTAGCTCATGGACTGTACACAAACAAGAGGCAGGCTGTAGCTTGCAGACCCCTGTCTAGACTAGTCCACCATTAGGAGTATCTGTTCTTTGACAGTTACTAGAGCTCAGATGTGGATACCGTCTAGCTCTAGGGCCTTTTTCAAATTTCGGATCTTGATTGACTTTCCCAATCTCCTCTAAAGAAATTGGTCTAATCAAATTTCTTTGTTGGGAACAGACCTTTTAATTATTTTTAATTTGCTAGGAAGCCACCTATTTCCTTTTGGATATGTATTTTATTTTTTTGCCATAGCGTTGCAGGTGGTACTTATATTAATTTTAATCTCTTTTCTATCTTATTCAGAAATTCTCTGTTTTTGCTTTCTCTCTATTTTTCTTTCACTTGGTTTTTGAGACGGTTATCTATCTTATTTGTTTTCTCAAAGAATCAAGTTTTGGAGTTTTTCATCCTTTCCAATATTTTGTTTTATCCTAGTGTATTAAATAATTTCCCCTTTCACTTTATTATAATTTAGTTTTGTTGTTATTTCTCTAGAGTCTTAAAATGAGCAAAAAGTTTCTTCATTTTAGTGATATTTTTATTATTACAGGTATTTAAGGCTATGATATTGCTTTTGAATACAGCTATATCTGATAGGAAAGATCTTACATTGCTTTCTAGATTATCATTCTAGTTCTGATTACAAAATTTAGTGTCAGGTGTACTAAAGTATCTTGCTATAGATGTGGAGTGAAGGAAGACACGGAAGAGTGCATACTTCTTGGTTCCATTTATATGTGGTACAAAATGGGCACAGCCAATCTGTGCTGTTGAAAGTCAGGCGAACCTTGTGGAGGGCAGAGACAGGAAGGGATGACTAGGGTAGATTTGAAGGTGCTGGAATGTTCTGTTTCTTGATCCGGGTGTTGGTTACATGAGTGTTCACTTTGTGACATTCATTGACCTATACATTTACAATTTTTGCTTTTATCCACCCAAATATTTTACTTTAATAGAAGGTTCAAAAAATGAATCGCAAAACAAAGAACTAATAAAATAAAAATGTAATTTTTAGAATTTAGAAGCCTTAAAAGCATTGTTTTTGTACTTATTGATCAACCAGTCTATGCTCGGAGCTACTGCGTAACTAACTTGCAGTTAAATGTAATATTTTCCTTTGCTGCTTTTTTGAGAGATTTACTTAGGCTGTGGATCAATCACTGAATACAGATACTTGGAAACACTCTGCTGTTTGTTTTGCTCAGCTCAATACATTTATTTATTTATTCATCAAAACAATAATTAGATGAATATTTTCAAAGACTAGTTTTTACAGGGACCCTTGCATATTGTTTCACCTACACACAGCAGCTTTTCATCCCCTCGACCTATCTGTGGATTCTATTTATTGTTATGACTCACTATTTTAAATATAGATCTTCTTAACTCTGGTTGATAGTGATGTTCAAGTCTTCTATATCCTTACTGATTTTCTGTCTACTTGTTCTATTTATTATTGAGAGAAGGATATTGAATCTCTGACTATAACTGTGGAATTTTCTGTCTCTCACTGCAGTTCTATCACTTTTTCTTTAGGTATTTTGAAGTTCTTTTATTAGGTACACTATTAGGTGCAAATAATGGCATTATTTCTCTTTCTTACAGGCTATTATGCACCATGAAGGCCACATGGATGATGGTTTAAATTTATCTAGGTCTCAGCATGAAGAATCTCGTACAGCACGAGTAATTCGTAGCACAGTCTTCCTTTTCAATAGATTTATAAGGTTTGTTTTCTTTTGCTGTGGTGGTTATTTGACATTTTATTTTCATTTCTTTATTGAATTTACAAATAGACAATTTAAAAATATACTATGATGATAGTAATCAAAAGTGTTATTACAATAAATGTAAACATGAAACATTTCATACTACTTGATAGGTCCAAGAATAATCAGAAAGTGCTAGTTAGGTGATTTTATGTCTTTTTTTTTTTTTTAAAACAATCTTAAAAAAAAACAATAACAACCTGTTTTTAGTTCTGCGTGTAACTTGCAATTGATGGCTGCGGGGGTGAGAGTTATTCTATAGCATAACCTGGTGCTGGCCCTATTTAATTCATTTTTACAATGAGGGCTATGAAGCCTAGATACTTGGTGAGTTTTGAACTATGTTAAGAATTACATGGTTTTTGTGTAATAGTTGAAATAATTTCATATCTACAGTCCAAACCAAACTTGTTGCCAAAGTGCTTTCTGGTAACATTATACCAATTTACATTCTGACTTGTGAAGGATATCATCTATCTTTAAGCTTTACCAATCGGTTAGGGAGGAGAGAATATATATATATATTTAAAAAATTGTGTTTGTGTTTGGTTTTAATTTGCATTTATTTGAGAATTGGGAAAATATATTTCACATTTGTTGACCATATTTATTTTTTCTTTTGTGATTTACCATATTATTTGTCCATATTTCTATTAGGCTGTTATGAGCATTTGCTGTGGTAGAGATATTAATTCTTTGCATCACATATATGTTCCAAATATTTACCCCAGTTATTGGTTTGGAAAGAATTTTAGTGTTTTTTTCACAGTAGTCAAATCAGTAAATTAGTTTTGGCTTTACAATATGAAAAGATGTTCCCCACCCAATATTATATAAATATTCATCTATTTTTTTTTTCCGCTTCTTTTATAAACCATCCCACTGTGTGTGTGTGTGTGTGTGTATGGACGTTATGTTTGTGTGTGTGCGTGTGCACGTGTACATATGTGTGTAACCAGTGAATGTGCATGGGGGTTGGCCTCATCACATTCTTAGTGTTTAGCCCCTTTCTCTGCCCCTAAGCCTCTAAACCCTAAGCCTCATCAGATGGAGTCAGGCTTAGACACGGAGTAAGCATCAGATTTTTATATTGAATTTATTACTTGTATTACTTCTGAGTATTACTTGTGTTTACTGTCATATCATTTTATTTGGTATCCATTACTTGTACTTATTACTTATAATAAATAGACCTTGTTACATTTTAATCTAGTATAAAATCAGTGATGTCAAAAAGTACTATAGGAGATTATAACATTTTAGAATTAAATTTAGTAAGTTCCATCTTGTTCTTTCCACTAGTTCTTATTTACTACAGCCAATCAGTTCGATGATAGGAATTGAGGAAAACAATCAAAAGTCTGTAAAACTGATGACTTTCTAATTCCATCAGTACTGACTTCTTCAAATATGAGGAATAAGTTTTTATTATAATGGGACTTCTGTAGAGTTTTCAGTGACACTACAGAGATTCCATTTGGTAAGCAATATCTAACTTCCTACTAGAGGAAAAACTTATATTTGTTTTTAAAATTAATTTGTCAGGAAGATAACATATTCAATTTTGGAGCAATGGTATAGCATTTGTTACATTTTATATAGATACAAAATTCATCTTGGATGTAATTTGCTTGAGCACCTTTGCTCTTTGCTCAACTAGATTCGAATGTTAAAAAATAGTGTGTGATTTGGAAGATTTATTTTAAAGTTCAGCAATTGCTTATCTGATTAGATAGAGAACTAAACATGAGAAATTTATATTCTTCAGTAAAATTACTGAATGATAAATTTACCGCTTCATTAAATCTTTAAAATCAATTTTTCATTGGGTTATTTAGATGAAATGCATTCACTATACCTATCGTGATAAAATAGGATGGCTGTATTAGTCCATATTTAAGTAGAAAAAAATTATCTGACTCCCACTCTGATTTTTATTATTTCTTTTCTTCTGCTTGCCTTGGGTTGTTTAATTTGCTCTTCTTTTCCCAATTTCATAAGGTGAAGGCCGATGTCATTAATTTGAGACCTTCTTTTCTAGTACAGGTATTTAGTGCTATAAATTTCTGTGTAAGTACTGCTTTAGTGGTATCCCACACATTTTGATATACTGTGTTTTGATTTCCCTTTTGATTACTTCTTTGACCAATGGATTATTTAGTTGCTGAATAGTTGGGGATTTTCAAGATGTCTTTCTGTTACTGATTTCTAATCGAATGCCATTATGGTCAGAAAACCCACTTCCTTAGATTGAATGCATTTAAATTTATTGAGACTTGTTTTATAGCCCAGAATAGATTCTATCTTAGTGAATGTTTCATGTGTACTTGAAAAGAATGTGATTCTCTTCTTGTTGAATGGAGAATTCTATAAATGTCAATTCCATCTAATTGGATGATACTGTCGTTCAAGTCTTCTATATCCTTACTGATTTTCTGTCTACTTGTTCTCTCAATTACTGAGAGAAGGATTTTTCTGTTTCTCCTTGTAGTTCTATCACTTTTTCTTTATGCATTTTGAAGTTCTGTTATTAGGTGCAGACGCTTTTAGGATTATGTCCTTTTGATAAATTGACCTCTTTATCATTATGAAATGACCTTCTTTATCCGTGGTAATATTCTTTGCTATGACATCTACTTTGTATGATCTTAATATAACCATTACAGCTCACTTTTGACTCATGTTAGCAGGTATGTCTTTTTCATTCATTTTTTAACCTGTTTGTGTCTTTATATTTAAAATGCATTTCTTTCAGGCAGTATATAGTTGGGTCTTGCTTTTTTGTATCCAATCTGACAATCACTGCCTTTTAATTGTGATGTTTAGATGATTTATATTCATGTGATTATTAATATGGCTAGATTTATGTCCATCATCTTGCTACTTGTTTTATATTTGTCTCATCTTTGTTCTTTTTCTCTCATTTTCTACCTTCTTTTGGATTAGGTGAATATTTTCTATAATTCCATTTTATCTCTTTTGCTGGCGTATTAGCTATAACTTATTTGATATTTTAGTGGTTGCTTTTGAGTTTATATGTACATATTTAATGTATCACAGTCTACCTTCAAGTGATATTTTATCACTTTATGTATTCTGCTCTGTGGCCAGTACAGAACTATACAGAAGTCTTTTTGTTGTTTTTGTCATACATTTTACTTTTATATACATTATAAAGCCCAGACTACATTTTTGTCCAGTCATTTAGTTTTTGAAGAAATTTAAATAAGAATAAAAAACTTTTTGTATATTTACACATGTAGTTATCATTTCTGGTGCTCTTTATTCCTTTGTGAGGATCCATATATCCTTCTACCTGAAGGACTTCCTGCAACATTTCTTATATTTCAGATCTGCTGGTGATGGACTCTTTTGGCTTTTGTATGTCTGAAAAAGACTTTATTTTTCCTTCATTTGAAGTGATATTTTTGCTGAGTATAAAATTCTAGGCTAACAGGTTTTTGTTTGCCTGTTTGTATTTTTGTCCTCTTTGGGTTGATTAATTTTTCTCCTTATTGTTGATTATATTTTCATGCTTCTTAACATGCCTGAACATTTTTGTTTAGTTGCCAGACATTGTGAATTTTACATTGATGGGTGCTAGATATTTTTGTATTCCTCTAAATATTTTTTAGCTTTTTTCTGTGATGCAGTTAAATTACTTGGAAACAGTTTGATTCTTTTAGATATTATTTTTAGTATTTTTTGGGCAGGACCAGAAGAGTGTGTGGTCTAGGACTAATTATTCTCCACTATTGAAGCAAGGTACTCATATGTACTGTACCCAGTGTCC
Organism: Trichechus manatus latirostris; assembly: GCF_000243295.1. Classification (NCBI taxonomy): domain Eukaryota; kingdom Metazoa; phylum Chordata; class Mammalia; order Sirenia; family Trichechidae; genus Trichechus; species Trichechus manatus. The sequence goes on along the minus strand of NW_004443957.1, from coordinate 1,296,414 downwards.
CATAAATTATGAGATTTTCCAGTCTGGCTGATGGGAACAGGCACCATTTCAGGTACCCTGTGAAGGCTAGCTACTGTTCTCTCTAATCATTTTAGGTAGCTTATCCCTGCTCTGGTAGTTTCCTTGCATGCATCTATGATGCATACTCTGTGGACTATTTGAGGGGGACCATCTGTAGATCTCCAGAGTTTTCTCTTGTGCAACTCTCTCCTCTCTCATACTGTGTTCTGGTTTCCCCAGACTCTCAGGTCTACCTTCTCAACTCAGGGATCTTGCTCTGCCATACCAGGGTTCCTAGACCTGTTCTGTGGCTTAGAAACTATCCCAAGGCAGTAAACTGGGACAGTTGTAGGATTCACTTTGCTTGTTTCCATCTCTTCAGAAATTTCTGTCCTTTATTGCTTGCTATCTATCTTGAAAATTTTGTTTTCTTATATTTTGTCCATTTTCTGTTTTTCTTTTCCTTTTTTTTTTTTTTGGTTGTTTCAGAAGGGAGAGTAAATCCAGTCCATTATTTCATTTCTTCTTAATGAGAATCAACTCAAATATAGCCGACTTATGCAGTACTTCAAAATTCCATATTTCCCCTGGTAAATGTGGTCTAGAGTCTCCTTGCTAATTCTGCATTGCTATTTTTTTCTCCTTTAGATTTCCTCCTCTTTACAAACTCATCACAAATATGCCATCTTTTTCTGAGTTATTTACCTTTAAGAGAGTCTCTCTACCCTGTGACCACCTAGCAAGTGCTGTGAATGAACAAAATAAGTTTGTTTTCTGCCTTACTCCATCACCACAAAAACAAAAACAAAAACAAATCTGTTACTGTCAAGTTGGTTTGGACTCATGGCGATCCTATGTGTTTCAAAGAACTGCTCCATAGGGTTTTCTTTGCTGTAATATTTAAGGAAGCAGATTGCCAGGCTTTTGTTCTGTAGGGCCACTGGATGGCTTCAGACCTTCAAGTGCAAACCTTTTGTGCCATCCAGGGACCTTGTCTTACATCTCACTGACCTTAAAAAAAAAAAACCCAAACCAAACCCACCGCCTTCGAGTTGATTCCGACTCATAGTGACCCTATAGGACAGAGTAGACTGCTCCATAAGGTTTCCAAGGAGCCTCTGGTGGATTTGAATTGCTGACCTTTCGGTTAGCAGCCGAACTCTTAACCACTACCCACCAGGTTTCCAACTGACCTTAAGTTCATATTAATTTTCAAAAATTAAAACTTTAATGAAGATGTTTTTTCTCAACTCTAACATTCTTTTCTTTCCAGAATATTTACCTTATAGTTATATTATTTAACTCCATTAGTCATATTTATATGTATATATGTAGATATAACATAATTAAGGTGCTCCAGTTTTTAGAGCTATATGTGTGCACATTGCATTTGTAGTGCTTATATATATTTTTTTGTTTTTGTTTGTGAAGACAAACTGTCAAAATCCATCTTTTTGTTTTTACTTTTTTAACTGCTGAGATTAAATGTTTTCTATTCTAAAAGTAGAAAATGCATTATTTTAATATATTCAAGTTTTATGCATATGATCACGAGCATTACAAACTGTTGTTGTTGTTAGTTGCCCTAGAGTCAATTCTGACTCATGGCATTCCGAATTTATCAACTCTTTAATATATTGCAGAAACTTTGAGATGTTTTACAAAATTAGTTAACATTGTTAAGGGTATATTCTTTCATGTAAAATATATTGATCGTTCTGTCACATTCATCAAGGCATCAGAAGTCTTTAAAATCTCAGTATCTTTATAATATTTGCATTCACGTGTTTTTCAGAAAAAAATATTTTTAACTCTATTTTATTATTACAGATTTATTTAGTATTAAAGAGCCTACTTTAAAAAATCTATACTCAGGACTTCTCTGTTTCTTCTCTTAAAGTGAAAGAATCATTTAATTTTTATTTATTTGTATTTTACTAATATGGCTTATTTTCTGTGACTGTTCTTCTAGTTCTGTCCCTGGTCAGGGTGGTGGTGGTGTGTATATAGGAGAGGGGGTTCTATTTGTCTATTAAAATAAATTAAACATAAAGCCTCTCTTTTTCCTAAGTATTTTAATAAATGTATTCTTGAAGTGAATGCGAGAAGGAAGAGATCTGTGTTTATCAGGTAGCAATATGGTTCAATCTTTAAATTACAAAAGGTAGAGATAAAAATCATGTCTTTAATTTTTGTTCTGACACAATATGAAAATACCACCTTAGATTTTTTTTCTCCAATTATATTTTCTTTATTATTTTGTCCTTGATAAATTAAGATGATAAACATCTTTGGAAACTCTAAAACTTAGCATAATTAATAGTTTTAGAATTTTGGATAGCATTTTTCTGATAAGATGAAACTGTCACTACAAAAATCCTCTTGAAAGTAATTGAATGGTCACTTATTTTTCTTTAGTTTTGAAAATGTAGATATTATACTTGAATTATTTTTAAGTTCCATTCACTTTAGTATTATGAGTTTTGAATTTGACTTTGTTATAAATTTATTTATGATTTAACTAGAGTTGATGCGATAGAATGTTTAGAAAAGAAGTATTTCATTGAATATGATTTTTTATTTTAAAAGGGGAGAAATAATTTTATTCTGAAAAGTCATTTCTGTTGCTTTTTGGGTGTAAAAAAACTTGTAGAGGTGATGAAACTAGTGGAGAAATTCTGTTGATATAATTGATAAGAAATTTTAGGCAAAAACTTTAGAATAGTTATTTAGTTTTACCATTTCTACTGATTGATAAGTCTAAAGTTAAATATTGTAAAATCATTTGACAATATTTGGTGATACATTTTAAGTAATGTTTTCGAGTATCATAAATTTCAAAGCTAAACTAATTTTTATTAATAAAGCTTTTATTATTTTTTTTTAAAATGTAAATTCCAGTATAGTCAGATAATTAGCCAGAAATATTTCCTTGGAATTAAATGCTGCCATATAGTTTTACTTATGCAGAGACCAGGAAAGGAAGTGTAATATTTTTATGCATTAAATCTTGTCATGACTAATAAGAATATTATAGTATATAAGTATACAGTATAGGCCTTCTTCCATTTTTTATTGTGTCTTTTGTTTTTTGGAAACCCTGGTGGCGTAGTGGTTAAGAGCTACGGCTGGTAACCAGAAAGGTCGGTAGTTCAAATCCACCAGCTGCTCCTTGGAAACCCTACGGGGGCGGTTCTACTCTGTCATATAGGGTCGCTATGAGTCGAAATGGACTCCATGGCAATGGATTTGTTTTTTTTTTTTTGGTTGTTTGTTTGTTTGTTTAATAATTTTTTTATTTTGGAATGATTTTACATTTACAAACTATGTTTTTAAAGTTTTTTTTTGCAGACAATCATAGTTATGGGTTTTAAAACTCAGAATGTCACTAAGCTCAACAAACGAACATACTTATATCTCAGTAATGTTTTTCTTCAAAGGCTAGCAAATGCTTCATGATGCTCTTTCTTAATCTAGATTTTAAATGTATTTCTTTCAGGTAATAGAAAGACATTTCAACACACTATTTCCAGTTAATAAGCAACTTTCCTAAATTAACACCATTAGAATGCATTTTTAAACTGGCAGGAATTAAATAGAATGGCAGTGAGTGTCAAGGATAACATAAAAAAAAAAAAACAAAAAAACCAAACCCTTTGCCGTCGAGTCAATTCCAACCTGTAGCTACCTTATAGGGCAGAGGAGAACTGCCCCATAGGGTTTCCAAGGAGCACCTGGTGGATTTGAACTGCCGACCTTTTGGTTAGCCACCAAATGCTTAACCATTATGCCACCAGGGTTTTCAAGGACAATATAGCAGTTAACAATTCCTTCTCACAAAAAAAATAAAAGTAAATAATGAATCACTCTTAATGTTAGTGTTTACCCTGGTGACCAACTGGTTAAGCATTTGGCAGCTAACCAAAATGTTGGCAGATTAAATCCACCAGCCGCTCCTTGTAAACCCAATGGGGCAGTTCTACTCTGTCCTGTAGGGCTGCTCTGAGTCGAAATCGACTCAACAGCAATGGGTTTGGTTTTTTCGGTTTCTGTATATATGACATAAGTAAGGGTCCCTAGGTGGTGGAAATGGTTTGAACTGGACTACTAACTAAAGGTTGATGGTTTGAACCCACCCAGTGGTACAACAGAAGAAAGGCCTGGCAATCTGCTTCTGTAAAGATCACAGCCAAGAAAACCCTAGGGAATAGATCTATTCTATAACATTTGGCCATCACGAGTCGCAATCAACTTGACAGCAACAGATTTAGTTTTAGTTTGTACGTGACATCATACAGAATTTCTGGTCTGAATAAATTCATTATTGCTGTTTGTATGTTCCTTTTACAGTGGTATAGGGAGAAAGGTTAAAGCTGTGCCATCATCTAGAATCTAAAAAACAATAAAATAAATTGTGTATCACTGATGTAGAGAAATGTTTGCAATTTATTTTAGGGGCCTTGATGCTCTCAGCAAGAAAGTGAAGGCTTCTTCCGTAGACTTGCCTATAGAGTCTGTAAGTCTAAGTCTGCAGGATCTGATTAGCTACTTCCACCCTCCAGATGAGCATTTAGAGCATGAGGACAAGCAGAACAGACTCCGAGCTCTGAAGAACCGCCAGAATCTCTTCCAGGAAGAGGTGAGTTCCTATCAGCGCCCATTTCTTTTCTGTTTTTCTCTTCATCGTGGGGGAAATTCCTCATCTATTTGACACCTTTGCATTTTGGCATACAGAGAAGCAGGTATACTACTGTATAAGAGATATGGTCTTTGGACGAATCTTGCAATTATTTTTATTTCTTATATCACAGATTATTAATTTTAGAAGATGAAACTGTTCACTGCCCTGGCAAGGGACATTTAACGTTACTGTCTGCTCAGTGCTCACACTGGTCATTCCTAAGCACTGTAGTTGGCTTCATGTTGGCTACATAAATATAGAATCTTAAAAGGGCTGAGTGAATAAAGGTTTCAGAAAGCATCAGGGTATTCACACTGTTCCTCAGATTCTTTGGGGCTACTTGGAAGATGGTTAGCATCCACCAGAGATCTTTGTGTTGGGGATGGAAGCTGCCTAGGAGGGGACCACCCCTGGGGGCAGAGCCACAGCCTTCCTGCTTTGACAGAGCAACCCCACTTTGTCCTTTTGCAAATATTGTTTCTGTGCAGGATTTTATTTCACCAAAAGTTCCACTGCCAAGAAGAGCTTGAGCTCCCTAGTTTATGAACACAATACCAGAAGGACCAAGTGATTATCTAATGTCCTAATGCTAGTGTCAGAACCAGCACCATATCAAGAATTTCAGTGGGAAGATGCCAGGGCTGATGGCAAACCAGGCTAGCTCAGCAAGTGTTCCATTCTTTTCAGCGCTCCTTGTATGTGAGTGAAGCCCTGGTGACGCAGTGGTTAAGAGCTACAGCTGCTAACCAAAAGGTTGGCCATTTGAACACACCAGCCACTCTTTGGAAACCCTATGGGGCAGTTCTGCTCTGCCTGATAGGGTTGCTATGAGTCAGAATTGACTTGATGGCAACAGGTTGTATGTGAGTAATGAATATTCCTGACTCAGAATCTTTGTCACAGTAGCTAACAAAAAAAGTTAGAGGACATTGCTGAGTTCCCACATTCCCTAAATTTATGTTCTTCTAGATTTAAAACAAAAATCAGTTGCTGTTGAGTTGATTTCTAGTTACGGTGACGCCATGTGCATCAGAGTAGAGCTGTGCTTCATAGGGTTTTGAGTGGCTACTTTTCAGAAGTGGATTACCAGGCCTTTCTTCTAAAGTGCCTCTGGGTGGACTCGAACTTCCAACCATTAGGTGAGAACCTGAGCATGTTAACTGTTTGTGCCACCCAGGGACTCCTCTAGCTTTAAAGTTGTTTTCTAATTTCTCATCAGAAACCTTTGACTCTGACATTAATTTTTGAAGGTATTTTCACTGTGTATGCAAAGAAATTACCTACCTGGAGACCACACTGGCATGAAACAAGGGAAATGTCAGCATAAGCCAACAATAACAAAGTGGAGTAGTTTATTGTGGGCTTTTCTTTTCATGTATGTTGATTTCTTGGACTATTTACTGCATTTATTTATTACTGGAAAATGTAACATCAAACATTTGGCTGTGAAGATGTACAATACTGATTTGGGGTGGTTTTTTTTCCTCATGTAAGACAATCTGGATGTGAAGCTAGAAATGTCATTAGGTTCATGGTGCTTTTTAAATTCTTTGTGTGAAACAAGTTGATTAGTCAACTTTTTATAGCTCTCTCATGTGCTCTGCCTCACTTGACAATCTTGTTCTAGCAATAATAATAAAAGTGTAAGTTTAAATTTAGACCTCATCTTTCAGAGTTCTATAAAGAATGCATTTTAAATTTCTTTAAAGGTGTCTTCTCTTGAATTTTGCTGTATTTAATTTACAGTACCTTCAATTTACTACTGCTGATACTGCCTAGCCTAAGAATAAGAATCTTTTCTCATGCTAAGATAGAATACCATTATGGCTGATTCATTTCATAGAGTACTACACCTTGCAAATATAAGCATAAAGTATGCATTTTTGTATTATCCTTCTGCCTCTGATTAACTGAGAATGGCATCCAGGATTTAAAATCTACATGAATTATTTGAAGAATATTTTATTTGACAAGCAAGTGTGTTTCTTCCTGTCCTTTGAATAAGCTATGAATTTTCTTTATGATTAACAGACTTACTTAAAGCAAGACTTCATTTTTTAAATCAAATTAGCATTTTTTTTCCTATAAGCAGAATTACAGTTTCTGATGCTGAGTTTTCTTTTACCTTCCAGGGAATGATCAACCTCGTACTCGAGTGCATAGATCGGCTGCATGTCTACAGTAGTGCGGCCCACTTCGCCGATGTTGCTGGGAGGGAAGCAGGAGAATCTTGGAAATCGATCCTAAATTCTCTGTACAAATTGCTTGGTAAGACATAAATGATTGAGTTTTCAAGGCAACTGAGTTATGTCTACAGCAATTTTATAATAGGCTTCCGATTTGAGGCTTTCAGTTTTTACTTTAGATGGACTAAATCCAATGATGTTTAATATTTAAATCCATCTCCCAGTAAGAAGTAGCCAGAACAGTAGATTTTCCTTTGGTTAAGGGAGGAGAGTCATCTAAGGTCAGTTTTTGCTGCTTAAAGCCTCTATTGGGTACGTGTTAAGTATTTCCTTTTTGGTTCTGGAGTTAGTTCTACAAGAGCCCCTTTTCTTCCTCACCATTCCATCTTTCCAGGGGTTTCCTCCAATCTCCTTCTCTAGTCTTTATGCTGTCTGTATTTGGCAACATCTAGGTGTTTTTGACATATTCCAAGCAAAGCTTGCTATGGTTGTACTGCATAGTACTAAACTTTGCAAATACAGGTAGGAAGTGTGCATTTTTATATTGGCTCTATGCAGATGTTGGTTCTCACTATTTTTGATCTAATGTATTGAAGTTAGCCTGCAATTAATGAGGGACAGTTTATTACTCACAGCAATAACAGCAGGCAGAGCATCAGCATTGTTCTTACTGGAACCCCAGTTCTCAGAGAACAATGCCAAGGGGGCCAGATGACAGCTGGCATACAGTGAGATGTTCCAGGAGAGAACCCTGAGCATAGGGAGCCCGAATGTATTACCCTGGACAGTAAACAGGCCTGCCCTTTGTTCTGGAGGGAGACACTGTCTCTTTTTCCAAGGTGGTTTGCTCCAAACATCCTTGGAAATATCGTATGGAACAAAGGCTTCCAGTGCCTCATTGCAAAACGTTCAAAAACACAGAGACCCGTGGAGAATTGTCTTTGTGAACTCCAGCCCTCACCTGCAAAATCCCACATTCATCTTACCCACTGCAACTACATATCACTTCCCTTTTAGAAAATTTCTCATTGTTCTAGAAGGTAAAGTCAAATTGCTTAGCCTGTTATATGAGAACCAGCTAACCCTTTCAGCCTCTTCTTTTCCCACTCCCTTTTCCTGTAGCCTTTCCTATTGCCATACCTCAGTCTTCTGAATATCCCATATACAGTCACACCTCTGTGACATTTTCTTCACCCACAGCTTTTCCTGCTTGATAAGTTCCTATACATCCTTCAAGACCAGTTCACCTGCCAACATTTTTTGAAATTATTCTTGACATTTCTACCAACTTTCAAGCAGAATTAAAGGCTTCCTTCTCTGCACTTTCTTGGCACCTAGTATATACCTGTATATAGGGCCACTGTGAGTTGGAATTGACTCAGCGGCAGTGGGGTTATAGCAGTAATCACATTACTTATTTGGTTGTATATGTGGTTGTGATCTCAAGAGCAAGAATTGCACATTTCTGACTTGTGTATCTCTGTCACTTAATGTCTAGCACAAAGTAGATACTCAATGGATGTTTACTGATTAAGCAATCGAGTCGTTGTAAAATAGGAAAGTATACCTAAATATAGAAAAGATGTATCAGTGTATTTTTATGTGAAAAAATGAAGAGTAGTCAAAATATTTGAGAATTCTCTATCATTGAACCTCATCAAAATTTATAAAGTTATCATACTATTTAGCAAATAAAACTCTGGTACCTACTAGAATTTTTAATGTGTTTCCATTATACTGGGCTATTTGATAGGCCATTAAACACAGTGCATGCAGTTTGGTATTATCAGATGAAATACATTATGCCAAAAGTAGGATTTGGCTGGCATTTCTTTGAACAGGATTGGGGACATTATCTTAGGCTGGGTTCTCTAGAGAAGCAAAACCAGTAAAGCAAATAAATATCTATATTGAGAGATTTATGTAAAAGAAATGACTCACTCGGTTGTAGAGGTTGGAACATCCCAAATCCATGGTTCAGGCTAGAGACCTCTTCTAATTCATGTAGCCACAGGGGCTGGTGAACCCAAGATCAGCAGGTCAGACAGCAGGGCTCTTGCTCATAGGCTGTGAAGGTCAATGAATCCCAAGATAGCCAGGCAAGTTGGCGGATAAGCTGCTAGCTCAAGTCGCAAGAACTGGAGGTCAGACGAACAGGTGCCAGCTTCAGGATCCAGAGCAAGCAAATCCCCCGAGCCTGGCCAGAAAGTTCACTTATATTTCATGCAGGCCACACGCCCAAGGAAACTCCCTTACAAATAATCCCTTACAAACTCTACTCACAGCAGAGCCCATCATGGAGATGATCACATTATATCAAATCTCATCATGGGAGTGATCACATCATCATATGACTGCCAAACTGCATCATAACTGACAAACCACCGAGAATCATGGCCCAGCCAAGTTGACACACAACCTTAATGATCACAGACATTGATGCTATTTATAGTAATCTGGATTCATTATTCCACCCACAGCAATCATCAGGATAAGGATTTTATGACACCAAAATTCTTAAGACTGTATTTTTTGCAAAATGCATAATAAATAAGCACTGTGTTTCTGAATATAGTTGTTGTTAGCTGTCCTTGAGTTGGCTGCTGAATTATGGCAACCCGATGCACAACGGAATGAAATGCTACCCAGTCCTGCACCATCCCCATGATCAGTTGCAGATAGTCCGTTGTGATCCATAGAGTTTTCATTGGCTGATTTTCTGAAGTAGATCTCCAGGCCTTTCTTCCTAGTCCATCTTAGCCTGGAAGCTCCACTGAAACCTGTTCAGCATCATCGCAACATACAACCCGCCGCTGACAGACGAGTGGTAGCTGTGCATCAGGTGCCTTGGCCAGGAACCACACCCAGTCTCTCATGGGGAAGGCAAGAATTCTACCGCTGAACCACCAATGCCCCCCGAATACAGACTGTAGTATAGTAGTATTTTCAACAGCACAGTTTGTTAAATTCTTCACTTGCTGTGACAACAGATTAACTCCTGTGACAAACTAGATGCTTAGGTAAGGAAGTGCATCATCAGTGTGTGTTTGAGGGTAGAAAGGGTGTGTGCAGAAAGAATATTTTTGTTTTAGGTTAAATGAATAATTTCTATTATAAGGATCAGCACAAAGCTGATTCCTTTGAGGCAGAGGTTAAAGGTGTCCCAAATGTCCAATGTTTCCAAGCTGTTGTACCACTCCATCATCTCTAACATCAACTACTGCTTCTCGTAGTCTTCCTCCCGTCTTTGGGTTCCCTAATTTGCTGCAGTGTCTCATTGAACTCATGAACCGTATAAAGGAAATGGCTCACACAGCTGTGGAGGCTGTCAAGTCCCCAATTTGTGGGTCAGGCGTAGGCTTCTCCCAGCCCACGTGGCTGCAGGAGCTGATGAACCCAAACCAGCAGTTCAGACGACAGGCTGCTGGCTCACAAGTCTGTGGAAGCTGGCCAATCAGGTCACAAGATAGGCTGCCAGCTCAAGGGGCTCTGGAGGCCAGCAAATCCCAGAATCAGCAGGTCAGACAGCAGTCCTCTGGGGAGGTCAATTGATCACAAACCGGACGTGGGATCCAGATGCAGAGAGAGTGAGCCTTGCCAGGACACACACGTATATCTTAGATGCAGGCCACACCCCAGGAAGGGCTGTAACTTTAGTAAGGGTGGGGCTTGAGTCACCCCTCCTGCAAGGTTGTGACCCAAGACACACCTTATACCAATCCTGCCTCACCAACAAGTAGAGGTCAGGATCCACAACACATAAAATGGAGGACAACCGCACAATACTGGGAATCATGGCCTAGCCAAGTTAACACATATCCATAACCATCACAGGTTCCATATACCTTATTTCCATAGTCCCACTCAGTTACTGTGTGTGAGTCTCAAAGACCATGGCTAGAAGGGCCATATTAAGTAATTCATTGCGCCGCAGAGGGAAATCTAGGTAATAGGCATCTTACTTGTATTTTCACAGTTACTCTTTCCATAGTCTCTGTTAGTTGGTCCCTTTAACATGTCCATATGCTCATGTATCCATGAGTGATAAAAATGTACAGAGAGAATTAGAATGACTTTTCTATAATCATAGAAAAAGTCAAGTCCAATAAAGTCAACACTTCAGTTTTACCCTTCTGAGCAACTTATCCCTCGTGCCTATACTCCATTTAGCTCCACAAAGTTATTTGGGCATTACATTTGATCACTGCAGAATTGATTGAAGGAGCAATAATATGTTCTACAAAATACTGAAAAACCTGATGACTGTGGTATAACTCTTCATCATAATTAGTTATTTTTGTTTGATTTTCGATTGGAATACAGTTAGAGATATGATTTTGAAATGTTTTACCTACTCAAATAGAAAGGGAAGAAGCAGTTGTTGTAGGTTGAATGATATATCTATTAGGATGTGTTCAACTGGAAATAACAGAATGCTTAAACTAGTCTGGTTTCAACAATTGTTGTTGTGTGCTGTCGAGTCGGTTGCGAGTCATAGCAACCCTATATGACAGAGTACAAATAGGGTTTCCTGGGCTGTGATCTTTATAGGAGCGGATCGCCATGTCTTTTCTCCTGCAGATCCCTTGGATAGGTTCAAACTGCTGACCTTTCAGTTAGCAGCAGAGTGCTTAACCATTGCACCACCAGGGCTCCTTGGCTTAAACAATAGAGGTGATTTATTAGCTTGCACAACTAGCAGTCTGCTGGTGAGTTTGACTTAATGGCTAGGTTATACCATCAAGCAGAAGTTTCTTTACATCTTTGCTCCTCTCCCACTGGGCCAGCTTCCTCCAATGCTGGCTTCTCTTTATGACCGCAGCTGGCTGCTGTCAATTCCTGGTGCTACATACCTCCTGTCTGGCATGCAGGAAGTGAAAGAGTGATGCTCCTGGAAATCATCTCCTAAGAGTTGTTGTTGTTGGCTGCTGTTGAGCAGGACACAACTCAAGGTGCCCCCATGCACAATAGAACAAAACACTGCCTGGTTCTACGCCATTTCCATGATCGATTGTGGATTGGATTTTGTGATCCCTAGGGTTTTTCATTGACTGATTTTTGGAAGTAAAGAGGTTGCTATTTTCTAAAACCTCTTGACATACCAATCCTTACATCTCATTAGCCCAAACTGTGTGGCTTTTCCAGAACCAGTCAATCTGGCAAGAGGGATGGGAATTTTACCAACACTGGCTTTGACTGCTCAGGGACATCCCCTTCTTAAACTAGAGTCAGGTCCTTGGACTGCGTGGCTACCACACAGAGGGGGAACTGCAATGCTCATTACAGATGTTAACTCACGTAGTTTACTTATCCAAGAGGTTTTATGGACTGAATTCTAATCAGAGGGCTTTTATCTACTACCTAGCATCATGCTTAAATGTAGTAGGCATCCAGTGGATATTTAATGCTTGAATTATTTAATAAGTACATTGTAGAGATTCATATTGAGGTTAGATTTCCAGTGGCAGGACATATTTGGCCATCCAATTATTTTATTAAAAACCAGTGGACCTGTTACTTCTCTTCCAATATGTTCTTTTCTTGAAAAACAAAAGCTTAACCTTTCATCCATAACCAATAGCCTCTGAGAAAATGACCCTTCTCCTTGCCAGTGAGAGTCTCAGAATTCTTCCGTCACTTTGGGCAGATTACCAAATCTGTGCTCAGTTTCTTCGTTTGAAAGTGGGAGAAATAATAGCACCTACTCTTTAGAGTTATTGTGCCAATTACATGAATTAATATAAGGCGCTTAGAAAAATGCCAGGCACAGAGTAAGTGACATCATCTCTTGCCTGCTTTCTCCCAGTGACCTTTGGCATTTAAGTAGATTTGTCTCTTGAAGACACTTGGAAATTGGTCTGGATGTGCAAAAATCCCTAATTGTAAATTCCAGTATAGTCAGATAATTAGCCAGAAACATTTCCTTGGAATAAAATGCTGCCATACAGTTTTGCTTATGCAAAGAGTAGGAAAGGAAGTGTAATATTTTTATGCATCACATCTTGTCATGACTAATAACAATATTATTATATCAACTATATTTTTTATTGTATCTTTTAATAAATTTTTCATTTTGGAATAATTTTAGATTTACAAATGCTATGTTTTAAAGTTTTTTTTTCCCCCGACATTCATAGTTATGGGTTTTAAAACTCAGAATATCACTAAGCTCAATAAGTGAACATAGTACACCTAGACAGTGTAATACAGTGTTATTAAAATTGAGGTAGATCTATAATTTAGAAAATTGTATGAAACAAACATGACAGATAGCTCTTCTTGTTAGTATGGCAATCAATGGAATGGTGTTAAGTGAAAAAAGAGCAAGATGTTTAACATATGTTTAGTAAGATTCTAATTGCATAAAATTAAAAAAAAATTTAGAGAGGTTCTTGTATATACATTGGTGTTTTCTGAAAACATACACAGGAAACTGTTAGGTGGCTACTTCTTGGGAGATGGATCGTGCACTTTTCATTTTCTCTGTTATGCATTTATTCTTAACTTATTAACATTTATGAGGGCCCTGGTGGCACAGTGGTTAAGAGCTCAGCTGCTAACCAAAAGGTCAGCAGTTCAAATCCACCAGCCACTCCTTAGAAATCCTATGGGGAAGTTCTACTTTGTCCTATAGGGTCGCTATGAGTCGGAATGCACTCAGTGGGTTTGGTTTTGGGTTTACTAACATGTATTACCATTATAATTGAAAAAAAGTACTTAAAATATATGTCCAGTGCTAGACAAGTGGTGGTGAAAGAGAAAGAGCTAATATATTAATTCCCGTTGACTGAGAAAATAGAATATTTATATATCAGTGCAAATAAAAAGAATCCTTCTCGAATATATATGTGGTAATTATAATGGTGGTTGTTTCAGGCAGGTAGAATTATGAGATTTTGTTTTTAAATGTTCCTTTGACATCTCTTGATTTTGTGTTCATTAGAACGAACGGTTATTGATCTTGTGGTCGAAAAAAATGGATAAAACCTTATGTTGAATATTGACATGCAATAGAATTAGAAATCATCTGCTGCCAGTAGTTTTCATTGAAATCAGTGCAATCATAAGATAGGTAGCCATGTAAAACTTTAGTTTGGCTGGAAAAGTCTCAGATCTGCAGCAATTATGGGGGTTCAATAAGATACTAACATCTCACTGTCCTTCTTTACTCAGCTGTCAAAAATTTTGTTTCAAAATCATTAACTCCAAATTTGTTAAGAGCCATTCTCATTCTGTTAAATAGGTAGGCAGTAGATTCTCTGTTGTGGTTGTGTAAAATAAGCCTTTTTTTTTTCTTCGCAGCATGTCTATTTAGCATGATTAGAAAAGGGATAGTGTAGGAATGATAATATATAACCGTTGTAGCATTTGACATGAATATATTTAATATGTGTTTTATGTAAAGAATGACAAAAGTAGATTTATGAGCATGCCATCTGCAAGACTTAAGAATCTTATAGACACCAATTTTCATCACTAAAGAAGCATTGCTGTGGCGTGCTTTCATGCATCTTTTCTGACATCCACGCAATTCATCTGCAGGAGGTTGTAAGCCACTGTGATTTTCTAAAGGTGTTTGAGAAATGGCTCTTTGGCAAACTCTGTCTATGAATACTCATTTTATTACGATGCAAAGTATGAAACAAGGAGGATAAATTGCTGCCCTTCTTAGTATGGCAGAAGTTACCCATTTCTGAATCCTTAAAGACTTACAAAGATACAGCAATTAGGGATTTTTGCACTAGACCAATTTCCAAGTGTCTTAGGGAGGCAAATATTCCTAAATGCCAACGGACACTGAGAAAAAGCAGGCAAGAGATGGAATAGAAAGGCATGGACTTCAAACACACTCAATATCAGATATTGCTCCAGTGTTCACGTATATGGATATTTCCTATCTTGTTCTCCAGGAACTCATGGGAAGGCATTTTATAAACAAGACATATTATTTTTCTAACTTGGTAATAATCTCGTCTCTAGAAATGACAATGGCAGCAGTACACTGTCAGGAACCACCCTTCTTATCACTTCTAGATAAGCTATTCAAGCAGCAAGAAGTTGCCTGGTGAGTCATAATAGCAGAGTACCTAAGCACAAACTCTGCAGTCAAACAGTCTAGGTTCAAATCTTGTCAACACTATTTGCGATCCCTGTGATTATGAACAAGTTGTTTGTCTACACAGGAAACCTTCTGTTTGCCTTCTGGTCAGGGTGGGAGGAAGGATATATAAGGAGATGGGTCAATTCTTACTTACTTATATGGAGGTTAATTCTTACTTGGTTACGTGGCTTCATGCCCTCTGGCTCTGGCAAGAACGTTAAAGCTGACACATATTGGGACCCTGCAGTGACTTCATGCTGCCTCTTTCTCTTGTGGGCATTTTGAAGGTTCTCAGCTGAGCCCCTCTGCCCTCACTTTCTGTTACAGGGCAGCTGCAACTGTTTTCTCGGTGCCTGTTTGCAGCTCCTTCCTTAACCCATGTGTAGCCTCTTTTTTCTGAAGGCTTCCCTTCCTAAAGCTCAAGATGGTGCAATTGAATGGACTGAAAATGACCCCAACAGCAGCTCTCTCCCATCATGATCCATGGGAAATACTCCTGTGTCCTTGACCCAAAACAGCCAAGGTGTAGGACAACACACCCAAGCAATTATTAAGCACTCCTCTCACCCTGACAATTTCCTGCGCTTGGGTCATCAGACCCCATTTTACAAGATCCCTCAACTGCAAGGATAACTGTTTAACCTCTTCAAGAAGTTTCTATGACACTACCTTCTTAAATTCTTTTTAAGACCAACTGACCTAATCACATGAATCTACTCCATGATAGCAGCTAGACTAGCGTTTAGCCAAACAACTGGGAACCAAAGCCTAGACAAGTTGACAGATAAAATTAGCCATCACAGGAGTGTAATTGCACCGTATAACCATGGGGTCTCCTTCCTCTGCTCTTAACAGGAAGTAAACAAGCAATATCCTCAAACTTTGGTTCTTTAAACTATTCCCTACCACTACCAGATTTTAAGAAGTGCTATTTCTTATGGCAATATCTTTTTATATTTAAATATCATATTATTTGGAAACATCACCAACCCTTTGTAAACAATTATATTGTTTCTGGGCAATCTTATACGTGTAACAGTAAAATTTATTAAAAAAAAATTTTACCAAACTTGCTTTGAAAAATTAAATATTTTTGAGAATTTAGAAGTTTTAAATTAAGAGTGTAAACTGGGTTGAAAGTGATCCTAAAGATCATGTAGAAATTTCATATCACATGGGTTCTTTGGTCAAAGTGTAGAACACAGTAGGTTAAGCAGAAGTTAACATAGGGCTTTTTTTTGGGGGGGAGGTAGGATTTCTCAGAGTCTAATATGCATTGTGAGGGGGAAGAAGAGAGAGAAAAAAAATTGGTTTTCAAACTTATTGGCTATCTGCCCTCTCACCTTTTTCCTTATATAACATTTAGTTATACCTGTCAGGGCTCCAGTATTCTGTGGTATGTTTTCAGGAAAACTTGGTGCTTTTAGCTTCTTCATTATACTGGTGAAAAAATTGAGCCCTAGGGAGATTAAATTATCGAGTCTCATGGCTAATTAAAGGCAATGAAGTCTTAGAACCCGAGTGAGGAAACTCCCAGGACACGGGTTTTTCCATTACCCTTCATCATTACCTCCCTGTGTGAAATGTTACGTTATTGAAATTATATTCCTTCTAATCAGAAGTGTTTTTTTCATTCCCATTAACAAATATCAATCTGTGTTTTAATGTATTCGTTTTATATATGTATGTGTGTATGTACTTGTATATGTTTTAGATATAAAATAGAGATATTTTGTTCATGAGCCAGCATTTTAGAGATACTCTTAGCTTGCCTTGATTTCTAAACTGTAGGAAGGAAAATCACATAACTCTGAAATCTGGTTTTTATTTACTTATTTTTTGCAGCGGCTCTAATTAGGGGAAATCGTAAAAACTGTGCTCAGTTTTCCGGCTCCCTTGACTGGTTGATCAGCAGATTGGAAAGACTGGAAGCTTCTTCTGGTATGTTTCCAGTTAACTCCTTGTTACCACATATTATTCGTATTTTCTTTTGTTTTCTATCCCTTAAGATATAAAAAACAGACTCTGAAGTTCAGTGCAATATGAATGTTTTTCTTTTAATAGGCTAAATATTTTTATTTATTGGTAAAAGTATTCATGTGTTTACTAGTTATTTTAAAATAGCAATCTAACAGTCTCCTGTCCATTTACATTTAAAAAAGAAGTCTAATTACGAAGTCCTGAAATCTGCTAAAAAGTCACAATTTCCATTTTTTTTAAAAAATTGGTTACTCCTGATGACATTATAAAAACAAAAGGTTCCAAGCTATTATTTGGACAGATTTGGGGAAAAAAAAAGTTTTCCAAATCATATGGCAGACTATTTTATTTAAAAGGTATTTAGTAAATACTAATAAACAATCTGTATCGTAGTAAAATAGTTATAGACCCAACTTCCCACTGCTGTCAAGTTGATTCTGACTCATAGGAACCCTTTAAACAATAAACCTGATACATCTGTCTCTGACAAGTATGTTCATTTTATTTGGGGACTGTGGAGGCTTACAAGTGACCTCCGTGCCTGCGTAGAATCTCCAGCACTATAGATTGCCTCATGATACCCCAAACAGAGTCCACTACTCCTCCATCTCTTTGAATAGTGTTTTATTAGTTGTGCTTCTACAGCACTAATGCCTCTTTGTGTTGCATTATTTTTCCTATCAGCCTTCTAAACTAGTAATGAGCTCCTAGAAGGCAAAGGCATGATTTCATTCATTTTTGTATTCTCTCTACCTAGTGTACCATCTGGCCCCTAGTAGGTGCTTAATAGTATTTGTTGAATGAATCAAAGAATACTTGGATTAATTTAAGAAAATGCCTTTGTTAATAGAATATCATTCCATGCCTTTTGGACACATATGATCTTCCCCAAACACGATGATTTTTTTTCAAAGAATGTTTCCATTTTTTGTGATGTCAGGTTGTATGTAGTCATTCAGTGAACTAAACTGTTTAGTTTTATAAAATTCGTGATCTTCCAACCACAACTGTCATTAGAGTGCTAATGATGAGTTTTAAATGTTTGGCAGTAAAATCTCAGGGGGTATCTAATATATTCACTTGGGTTCTTTTATATTAAATGGGATTTCTAGATTTTATATCATGATTTCACTTAAGTAGTAATAATAATAATAGTTAAAGTGTCTTGGGTGTTTTTTATGTCCTTGGCATGCACTGGCACTTGCATACCAAGGACACGTGTCTATTAAGTGTTAAAGCCAGAACTCAAACCCAGACATTCGGACGCCAGCGCCTATGCCCTGAACTATCTATACCATTTTCCCCTGGTGATAAAATGTGCTAGCAGAAAACACTTTAAAAGAAAAAAGAAGAACCTATTATACTGGGTGACTTGACAAGTTTTTTGCAGTGGAAATAAAACGTGCTAGTTTTTCCTTTCTTCTACTTAAAAATGGTCCCATTGCAAATGATCTTAAAACATTATTTATGAAATAAAAGGCAAAACTTACAGGAAGTACATGATACTTGAATATGAGTTTATTGTTTCCTTGTATGCCTTCAAGCATAAAACAGTATAATTGGTTATCTCTGCAAACATAAGTTCAGGTGTTTTTTTAGGAGAAATAAACACCTGTCTTTCTACAGGTTAAATCATTTTTGGGTCTTGTATTTTCTCTCCAAAATTATAAAAATTTGTAGCTTACTTTTTGTAGATATTATTGATCATTTCAAAGGCTTCAAATAAATTGTGGCAGCCAGTCAGCACAAAACATCAGAACTCAATTTAAAAAAAGTATTTAGATACTTTAGTAAGCTCAGTATAAATTTTAAAAGTTTTTATGCATTTCTTGTAGTTTTGCATACATTAAGAAATTTCAGTGAGATGATTGACATATTATGACTAGGAAATGATGCCTAAGACTTTATTTGTATAGCTCTTTGATGCTTATTTTTTGTTTTGTGTTATATTTATTTGTTTTTTGCTATTTTTGTTTTGCATTATCTTTATTTTCTTAAATATCTTATGTCTACTTTCAGACTCTGTGTTCTTTAAAAGCAGTGACATACCTTACATATTTTGGTATAAAATAAGTAATAAATGTTTAATGAACAATTGTATTACAATCGCTAATTGTGAAAATTGAGGTAGTGGTTTAATCTGTGATGAAAATAACAGTGAAGTGATAGAATGACTTTCAACAGAATAGTATGAATTGAGGTGCCAAAGGCTTCTAGATGTGATGAGAAGGTGGAGGTAGTGAATATCAACAGTTAGAATATTTAGCAGTGAAGAGAATGTTGGAATTTGAATGATAGTGTAAGTCTGTTGCAGAATCACCGGAGAGTTTTTTAGATTATGAAAATTGTGAGTAGCCAAAAGGAAAGAATCAGGAAGAAGGGCAGGTAGTAATTAATGGTACAAGATCCTACAGAGTTCGGATGATCATGTATACCTATGAAAAATTTAGTTCTGGCTTTCACATTACATGGAAGAGGAGAGGAGTGACTTGATTGCCCAGGGCAATCAAGAATAGAGGGATCAAAGTGGGCTGGGAGAATGAGCAGAGTGGAGTTGAGAGCTGTTAAATTGGATAGAGCTGAAGTTAATAGGACTGCCAAGGAACAGTGAAGAACCAGCGGAGAATTAATAGTATGGATGGATAGAAATAGGACTCAACCTTTATGATTTCAGCATTCTATGAGTTTAGAATGGATTTGGATTAGAAAAACAAAACTAGATAGGTTTTACCATTGCATTTGAAAGGACAAAAATGAAAGAAGATAAAAGGAATGAATTATTCTATAGAGTGTGTCAAGTTCATGCTAGACTGGGTGGCATGTGGAACTACAATGGGAGAACTGGAAGGAGGCACATAAAGACCCATTCAGGGACAAGTTTGGTGAAACTGAATGAATGGAGACATAAAAGAACAGCTGGTTGTGGTCAGAGGTGATTTTGAGTTGCAGAGGAAAATTTCAGAGTCTGTGATCTTGGAGAAAGAGAAATTTAAATCATCATGAGTTCTAAGGCATTGCTGGATTGTTATGTGGCAGAAGTAAAGATGGAGATTGTTGTAATTAACAAAGTACAAGAATTATGAGATGAGGGTTTTAAGGATATTATCAACATGAATAGGAGCCCTGGTGGCACCATAGTTAAGCACTTGGCTGTTAACCAAAAGGTTGGTGCTTCAAACCCACCAGCCACCCCAGAGAGAAAGACCTGGCAATCTGCTCCCATAAAGATTACAGCCTAGAAAACCATATGGAGCAGTTCTACTCTGTCATATGGGATTGCTATGAGTCACATATCAACTTGACTGCACACAACAAATCAACATGAATGAGATGATTGTGAACAACCACAGAATGTAATGACTAAGAAAAAACTGACTAACTGCTAGGAGGAAGAAGTTATCAAGTTAGTGGTCACAAGATGACAGTCTAGATTACAAAAGTGGATAAATGCTTGACTTACGTGTCCAGAATCATTGGGAAGCTCCAGCGGATACAAAAAAAGTCCCTTTTTCTGGCCACAGTGAGTGTCTGGAAAGACAGAGAGGGAGAATAACCTTGACAACTGTTTGTTTTTAAACATAGTAGCCATAATTTTATATGTGTATGTATATACATTATGTATGTGTGTTTATATATAAAAAAAGAAAAAAAAACATCACCGTCAAGTCAATTCCAATTCGTAGTGACCCTATAGGACAGAGTAGAACTTCCTATGGGGTTTCCAAGGCTGTAATCTTTACGGAAGCTGACTGCCACATCTTTATCCCATGGAACGACTGATGGGTTCAAACTGCTGACCTTCAGAGGTTATAACGCACTGGCTGTGCACCAGGTCTGTTTGGGGAGGGCAGCTGTCCCCTCAGGCCTGCCAGGTAAAGCCTTTTGTAATTGCCTATAATCAGGCTGAAAAATTCACATATAGGTTTTTCGAAAATCATACACGAGTTTTTAGCCAGGAGCTGGATTCCTCAACTGCCTTTTAGTACTTAGACTTTCAAAATAGGGGTCTGTTTATTTGGATATGGTAGTAAAAAAAGAAGGAAGTCAATGACCCTCCATTCGAATCTTCCGTCTTTAGTACCAAGGTAGGGTATACCACGGTCCATGCTTCCTCCAGTGGCATTGATGCAGTGCCGTCCATGCAGTCATAATGGACATGAGTTTGGATGCTTGATTCCCCACCAGATGTGCCTGCTGTGGAGAACGGTGCACAGTTAGGTCTCATGGCATAGCCAGCACCAGCAGGCTAGGCTATATGCCACCTGTGGACATTCAGGCCTATCTCTTTGGTAAAGACTTTTGATGAGCATAAATATTTAATTTTAGGAGGTCCCAGTTATCTAATTTGCCTTCTGTTGTTTGTGCATTTATACTTGTGTTTGGTATACTATTTCTGCCAAAAATTAGGTCCCCTAGTTTTGTCCCTGTGTTATCTTCCAGGAACTTTAAAGTTTTAGCTTTAATATTTAAATCTTTGATCCATTTTGAGTTAGTTTTTGTGTATGATTTGAGGTATGGATATTGTTTAATCTTTTGACAAATGGATATCCAGTTTTACTAGCACTATTTGTTAAAGAAACTGTTTCTTCCCCCATGGAATGTACTTTGACCCTTTGTTGGAGATCAGCTGTCCATAGGCGGATGATTTACTTCTGGGTTCTCAATTCTATTCCATTGGTCTATGTGTCTGTCATTGAACCAGTACCAGACTGTTTTGATTACTGTGACTGTAGAGTAAATTCTGAGATTGGGAAGTGTGATGCCTCCTACTTTGTTCTCCTTCTTCAATATTGCTTTAGATATTTGGGACCTCTTTCTTTTGCATATAAAATTGGTGATTAGTTTTTCCATTTCATTAAAGAATGTTGTTGGGATTTGGATTTGGATTACATTATATCTGTAGATCACTTTGGGTAGTATTGACATTTTCACAATGTTGATTCTTCTGATCCATGAGCATAGAATGTTTTTCCCATTTATGTAGATCTCTTTTAGTTTGTTGCAGTAGTATTTTATAGTTTTCCTTATACAAGTCTTTTACATCCCTGATTAGCTTTATTTCCAGGCATTTTATCCTTTTCAGGGCTATTGTAAATGGTATTGTTTTCTTTATCTCCTTTTCAGAGTTCTCCTTGTTAGTGTAGAGGAACCCAACTTATTTTTGTGTGTTGATCTTGTACTCTGCCATTTTGCTGAATTCTTCTATTAGATCCAGGAGCTTTCTTGTGGAATCTCTGGGATTATCTATGTAAAGAATCATGTTGTCTGCGAATAGAGATAGTTTTAGTTCTTCCTTTCCAATTTGGATACCCTTTATTTTCCTTTCTTGTCTTATTGCTCAGACTGGGACTTCTAGTACAATATTGAATAAGAGTGATGATAGTGGGCATCCTTGTCTCATTCTTGTTCTCAAGGAGAAGGCTTTCAGTGTTTCTCCATTGAGAATTATGCTAGCTGTTTGGTTTATATGCCCTTAATTATGTTGAGGAATTTCCCTTCTATTCCTATTTTGCTGAGAGTTTTTATCAGGAAGGGTGTTGGATTTTATCAAATGCTTTTTCTGCATCTATTGAGATGATCATGTGATTCTTCTCCTTTGTTTTATTTATGTGATTACATTAATTGTTTTTTTGAACCATCTTTCCATTTCGGGTTTGAATCCCACCTGATGATGTATGATTTTTTTGACATGCTGTTGGATTCTGTTGGCTAGAATTTTGTTGAGAATTTTTGCATCTGTGTTCATGAGGGATATTGGTATGTAATTTTCCTTTTTTGTGATGTCTTTACCTGGCTTTATTAATGGTAGGAGTGGCTTCATGGGCGTATTCCCACCTTTTCTATTTTTTGGAAGTGTTTGAGTAGCATTGGTGTCAACTCTTTTCTGAATGTTTGGTAAAATTCCCCAGTGAAGTAGCCATATGGGCCAGGGCTTTTTATTGTTAGGAGTTTTTTGATGACATCTTCAAATTCTTTTTTGTAGTGAGTTTGTTTAGATTTTCTACCTCAATTTGAATTAGTTTAGGTAAGTAATGTGTTTCTAGAAATTTGTCTATTTCTTCTAGATTTTCAAATTTGTTGGAGTACACTTTTTTGCAGTATTCTCTTATAATCCTCTTTATCTCAGTTGGATCTATTGTAACATCTCCAGTTTCATTTGTTATTTTGGTAATTTCCTTCTTCTCATTGTTTTCCTTTGTCAGTTTGGCCAGTGGTTTGTCAATTTTATTTATCCTCTCAAAGAACCAACTTCTAGCCTTGTTGACCCTTTCTGTTGTTTTTCTATTTCATTTATTTCTGCTTGATCTTTATTATTTCCTTTCTTCTGGTATCTTTGGTCATCTTTTGCTCTTCCTTTTCTTTTATTCAAGTTGTCAGGTTAAGCTGTTGATTTGGATTTTTTTCTTTTTAAATGTATGCATTTATTACTATAACTTTTCCTCTGAGCACTGCTTTTGCTGTGTCCCAAAGGTTTTAGCATGTTTTGTTTTTGTTCTCATTTGTCTAAGTATTTTTTAATTTCACTTTTGATTTCTTCTCTGACTCAATGATTTTTTAGTAATGTGTTATTTAGTTTTCATGTATTTAATTTATTTTCCTATTATTGATTTCTAGTTTTAAACCATTATGGTCAGAGAACATGCTTTGTATAATTTTAATCTTTTTAAATTTATTGAGGCTTGCTTTGTGGCCTAAAATATGCTTTATTTTGGAGAATGTTCCATGTGCTTCAGAGAAGAATGTGTATTGTGCTGCTGTTGGGTGGTATGTTCTATATATGTTGTGAGGCCAAGTTGATTAATAGTGTTGTTTAGCTCTTCTGTGTTTTTATTGATTTTCTTTCTAGGTGTTCTGTCCATCATCAAAAGTGGTGTGTTGAAATCTCCTACTATTTTGTAGAACTGTCTATTTCTGTCTTCAGTTCTGTTAGTGTTTGTTTTATAAATTTTGGAGCTTCGGCATTGGGTACATAAATATTATTGCTATGTGTTCTTGTTGAATTGACACTTTAATCATTATACAGTGTCCTTCTTTGTGTCTCATTTTTGCCTAGGGGTTAATCCACATATGAACATAATTTGAATAGACATATAATACAGTCTAGCTAGTGCTTCTATTTATTTCTTTTGAAAATAGGTTTTTTGAATGTTTCTAATTTGTTTTCTTTGATTTACTTTTTTTTAAAAAAAAGAGTATTTGCAATTTATTTCAATTGATTAAAAAATTTTTTTGAAGTTTTCTTTGATTTTTTTCTTTCTTTTTTCTTTTTTTTTACTGTCAGCATTAGTAGAATTAGAGGCAGTCATTCCTTCTGAACCAAAAATTTATTTGTTGAATCTGACCTGTTACAATTGGGAAAAGAAAATATTTTCGTGTTAAACCCCAAATTTTGAAAGCCTTCTATTAGAGTAGGCTGGATAAGAGAAAAATTGAGGATTTATTTTCATCTTGCCATTTTTGTATTTTATAGTATGTACTGTTTGTTTCCAAAATCTAATCTTAGCTATAACTTTTCTGATACACTCAGGCTTATGAATGTTATAGGCCTTTGTGAGTACTGATTTACTAAGAGGATTTATTCTTGGTTAACTTCTACTGCTTACTCTTTCTTTTTAATAGTTATATTCTATAGCAGATGTTGTAGATTGAATTGTGTCCTCAAAAATTTATGTCAACTTGGCTAGGCCATGATTGCCAGTATTGTGTTATTGTCCACCATTTTGTGATCTGATGTGATTTTCTTATGTGTTGTAAATCCTACCTCTATGATGTTAATAGGCAGGAATAGAAGCAGTTGTATTAATGAGGTGGGACTCAGTCTACATGAATAGGTTGTATGTTGAGTCAATCTCTTTTGAGATATAGAAGAGAGAATCGAGCAGAGAGGAAAGGGACCTCATACCACCAAGAAAGTAGTGTCAGGAGCAGAGCACATCCTTTGGACCTGGGGTCCCTGAGCTGAGAAGCTCCTAGACCAGGGGAAGATTGATGACAAGGACCTTCCTCCAGAGCTGACAGAGAGAGAAAGCCTTCTCCTGGAGCTGGCACCCTGAATTTGGACTTCTAGCTTCCTAAACTATGAGAGAATACACTTCTCTTTGTTAAAGCCATCCACTTGTGATATTTCTGTTATAGAAGCACTGGATAACTAAGACATCAGGGTTCTGAAAACTTTTTCTATAAAGGGCCAGATAGTAAGTATTTTAGGTTCTTTGAACCATACAGTCTCTATTGCAACCATTCAACTCTGCCTTTGTGGAAGCCACTCAACCCTGCAATTGTTGCTTGAAAGCAGCCATAGATGATATGTAAACAAATGTGCATAGCTATGTTAAACTTTATTTACAAAAATAGGCAGGCATAGTTTGCTGACCCCAGTTCTATAGCAAACAATACTGGGGAGAAAGCAAACAAAAACATCAAGATAACATGTGGCTCATCTGTTAAAAATGCTTTTCTCTTTCTATTATTTTAATTCAGAATGAGTTTATTTTATTGCTACATTTTTATTAATAGCAGGAGAAGTATTTGATTTCGGTACACTTAGTTAAATATCTTCTTTAACTTACCTATCAGCCTGTTGTATTAATATTTTTCAATATCCTTGATTTGTAACTGTCATGGACTGTTAGAACACAGCAGCTGATTTTGAACCACACCAAAACTTAACTCATCTTTTTGGGTATTTTTTTTTTTAAACAAAATATATGTTCAGATTTCAACAACTGAAGTCATTATCGAAAAATAAGCATTAACAGCCCTCATCTTATAATGAATTGGGATCTGAGATTTGAATCAGCTATAGATTTGGATGGAGTCTCTGGGTAGTGCAAAGGTAATGCAACTGGTTAAAGCACTCAACTGCTAACTGAAAGTTTGGAGGTTTGAGTCAACCCAAGACACCTGGAAGAAATGTTTGACAATCTACTTCCAAAAATTTAGCCATTGAAAACCCCATGGAGCACAGTTCTACTCTGACACACATGGTGTCACCATGAACTGGAATCATCTTGATGTCAACCAGTTTTTAATAATGTATATTAGGGGTCTCTGGGTGGTGCAAAGGGTTAACACACTCAGCTGCTAACCAAAAGGTTGGAGATTTGAGTCCACCCAGAAGCACCTCAGAAGAAAGGTCTGGTAATCTACTTCTGAAAAATCAGCCATTGTAAATCCTATGGAGCATGCTTCTACTCTGACACACAGGGGGTCACTGTGAGTTGGAGTGGACTCTAAGGCAACTGGTTTGGTTTGTAGATTGTGACAGCCATAGTGAATTCCTTTTAGATTCTCCACCATTTCTAACCCTGAGCACTTTACAATTCTTTACCAAGAAAGCAAACTCCATCTGAGATGTATAAGGGCCCCTGGGGCCCCTCCCAAAACCGTGTAGCCTCAGAGAGCATGTTTCCTGAATGTTGTGGTTATTTGCTAAGAATGGCCTATAGTCTCATCATTGACGAGGCAGGCATGTCTGAAAAACTAAACACAGACATACACATTTAGTTTTTCAAGTTCTCTCTAAAAGTTCTGATGATAAAATTTATTTTCTATTCATTCCATTTTAAACTTGAAGATAAGAAGGGTATATTCCGTTTTATCTTTCGTGATGGTAACTACCTAAAAATATCACTATTCTGAATCAGGTTTTGTATATTGTATATTTCTTTTTGTATTATTTTATATATTTCTCTTATCTTGCAAACTACAAAACATGTTCTACTTTATTATAAACCTCAAGGAGACTGTAATGATCTCCATGGGTTAGGATGCATCCTTGCAGGCTTATACTTTTAGTGACAAGATGCTTCATAAGCTGGGCTTAGCCTACGTGTCCACTTTACCACACACTCTGAACTTGGGGTGCTCCGGGTAACTTGCCCTCCATTTAAGACTTCACTCAAGCTGGCACCACCCTGCCCTCTACTCTGTGTGGAAAAATTTTGTTTATGTATTCTTTAAGCCTGCACCTAATTATCCCTTTATTTCATGTCTCCCCCAGGCAGATTTACCTGCTTTACTCAGCTAAACACTGTGTCTTAGTTGAGTCATTTTCTCACTAGACTGTGAGTTAATCATCTTTGGATAGCAGTCCTCTCTCCCAAACAGCACCTATCACTGATCACAGTGCCCCGTGCCAGACAGTCCGCACGTAGTTATAGTTTGTTGAACTGAATAAGTACATAGAGAAAAGGGGAGGAACTGGTCATTATAGACTGCTCATCCTATGTTTTTTTTCCCCTTCATTGTTTTATCTTTAGGCATTCTTGAAGTTTTACACTGTGTGTTAGTGGAAAGTCCAGAAGCTCTGAATATTATCAAAGAAGGACATATTAAATCCATTATCTCACTCTTGGACAAGCATGGAAGAAATCACAAGGTAAATGAGCCATTTCATTGCCATGAAATGAAACCTGGAATAATTTTAAATATGGTTTTGAAATAAGACAGCTTTTTTAAAAGTATATCCATTTTTTATGAGTGTTTTTCACCTATTAATTATGATCAAGTAATACTACTTAGTGTTTATTTGTAGACTCAATGGGAGAATAAAGAGTTCTCAACGTGTGTATGAAGGAAAATAGGAAAATCAGTGAGCACATTGGTATAATGTTAAAATGACTGGGTCAGAGGTCATTGGAGGGGCATGCTTCTTTTGTGAAAAGTGCTATCTTTGCGTGAATCTGAAAGGAGAACTGGAGTCAACTGAAAATGTTCTCTTTTCAGGTTCTGGACGTCTTGTGTTCTCTCTGTGTTTGCCACGGAGTTGCAGTCCGTTCTAACCAGCATCTCATTTGTGACAATCTCCTACCAGGAAGAGATCTGTTATTGCAGACGCGTCTTGTAAATCATGTCAGCAGGTAAATCCAGATAGACAATGTCTCCAAATATGTAGCTCAGCACAAGAATTCACGTTCTGTCTCTGTATCTATGCCATCATATGGCCTATTCGTTTTATTAGGCTCTTTTACATTGTTTCTATTAAACAGTGTATTTTTTCTACTAATTAAATGGGTTAATCATAACAATAAATGATCAAGCAAAGTATACATTTACCACCAAACAGATGTATAAAACCATTTATTTACACTCATATGTAGAGGGATTATAATTGATATCTTTAGGAGCAGACTGATAATTATACCTGCCTTCCAAGGTATTTAACGTTCACTGAGTACTGTGTGCCAGCCACTATGCTAAGTGCTTTGCATGTATACGTACTGTTTAAATTTGTACCTTTCTAGGTGCTATTATTATCCACATTTTATAGGTTAAAAATCAGGAACTACAACTGAAACTCAGGTCTAACTAGCTCCAAAGACTTAGCTCTTAAACACTATTCCACTCTGCTTTTTTTATACCTTAAAATTAACAAACATGTTATTATAAGAGTAGTAACTTTGGTACACAGTATTTACCAGCAATCCAGGAAATATTTGGTATGTTATCCTGTATTTTTTTTTTTTTAATTAGAGTTTGGTGAATATTCTATGTTGTGGTTTTTTTAAAACAGGATTGATTTAATACTTTATATAACACACTTGCCACTAATGAGTGATATTTTCTGAGACATTCACTAATCCTGTTATTACCAAAGGGTATAAGTTCCCTCATAAAATGCAACTAAATATAGCTTATTAAAGGTTCTTCTGTTCACAGCGGGGCATAGAGAATCACACAGCTGAATAGTCACCTCTGCTCCTTCACCAACCTGCCCTGCTTTGACCTCATAGCCTATGTGAAAGTTTAGTTTAGGAAGATTTCTATGCATCCTGGGTTTATTAAAACTTCATTAATTCTAAGGGTCTACTGTACTGGGAAACCCTGGTGGTGTAGTGGTTAAGAGCTACGGCTGCTAACCAAAAGGTCGGCAGTTTGAATCCACCAGGCACTCCTTGGAAACCGTACGGGGCAGTTCTACTCTGTCCTGTAGGGTTACTATGAGTTGAAAGTGACTTCATGGCAATGGGTTTGGTTTTTTGGTTTACTGTACTGACTGTTGCATTTGATGACTTAAATATGGTTAATGATATAAAATACAGGGCTTTGGACTGGTTCTTTCTGGTTCAAACCCCTGCTGAAAATTTGCATTTCTAACAAATTCCCTGCTGAGAATTTTTATTTCTAGCAAGTTCCCAGGAAGTTGTACATAAGGATCACCTAGGGATCGTGTTAAAATGTAGCTTCTGATTCAGTATATCTTGGGTGGAAATGCAGATTCTCAGCAGGGCACTTGTTAAAAATGCAAATTCTCAGCAGGGGTTCCCACCAAAATGAACCTGTTCAAAGCCCTGATAAAATACGCTGAAGAGTAATTAAAAAAAAATATTAGGTCCTTGAGTGACATTGCCAAGTAACCCAAAAAGCGAACACTATTCACTGAATGTTAACTCTAAGGTAGGACATCACTGTATACAATTTCAGTGGTTGTTTTAAATTTTGTAGCATTTAAGGAAACATATATTTAATGTAGGAGTCCCTGGGTGGTACAAACGGTTAAGTGCTCGGCTACTAACCAAAAATTTGGCAGTTTGAGTCTACCCAGAGGTGCCTTGGAAGAAAGTCCTCTGATCATCTTCTGGAAACTCAGTCATTGAAAACCCTATAGAGTACAGTTCTACTCTGACACACATGGGATTACCATGAGGTGGAGTCGACTTGACGGCAACTGGTTTGATTTTTTTTTAAATTTTTATATTTAATAGATTTCATCTTAAAAAAGCAGGGCTAATGTTCAAAATAATAGTGAGATGTAAATTAAAATGA
The DNA here is from genome assembly GCF_000243295.1 of Trichechus manatus latirostris. Lineage (NCBI taxonomy): Eukaryota > Metazoa > Chordata > Mammalia > Sirenia > Trichechidae > Trichechus > Trichechus manatus. Next base: position 1,266,698 of record NW_004443957.1, on the reverse strand, counting down.
TGAAAGGTTTTTGGATTTTTCTCACATGATATTCATTTCTCTTTAAAGCATGAGGCCTAATATTTTTCTGGGCGTCAGCGAAGGGTCTGCTCAATATAAAAAATGGTACTATGAACTGATGGTGGACCACACTGAACCATTTGTGACAGCTGAAGCGACACACCTTCGAGTGGGCTGGGCTTCCACTGAAGGGTACTCTCCCTACCCCGGAGGTGGTGAAGAGTGGGGTGGAAATGGTGTTGGAGACGACCTGTTCTCTTATGGATTTGATGGACTACACCTCTGGTCAGGTAAATGCGACCTAATTTCTTTCACAGTATTCTCAAAGAGGATCTTTTGCCCTTGTTATGCATTTCTGAAAAATAATGGTGCTGCTTATATTGGATAAAAAGCAAAATTTCACTAGGGGAAAAAGAAAACAATAGCAAAATATAATACAGTTCCAAAGGATTATATTGCTTATGAATAATATATTTTAAAGGGGATGTTCCAATCAACCAGAAAAAAACTAGTGTGCTTCTTGCCTATATTAATGAGTATGTGAGAAGCTTTAGTTTCCAACTGAAAAAGAACAAAAAACAAACTCTGGCAAATAATTGGAAGAAATAGGCTAAGTTCAGCCTCTTGCCAGATAATAAAACGTGAGCAATGGGTACCCTAAATTGTAAAGTGTAATATTAGGAGTCATAATAAGTTCATAACTTATAATATTTTGTTTCATAGGACAGTTTAAAAATAAATGTGAAGTTTATTTCACCAAGTAGCAACTATCAGCTTTGATGATTGAGTATATATTAAAAATGAGTACGATAAATTAAAATACAATACTCTTTTTTCTGATTCATGAAGAGGTGTGTTTTGGTGGGCAACAAAAGGTTTAGCTCTTGATTATGTGTGTTTTAGATATTAGAATTCATTTGGACTCTGCAGAAATATGCTTGTGTTAATAAAGTTGCATTTAGAGTAGAGTCCTTACATGACCTTGACATATTTTGTAAAACATGTAACGTTTAGAAGATGCAGAAAGTTAACTTACATTATTAAAAGCTGAACTTTACCTATTATGACTTGCAAGTGATATTATTCATTTGTTAGTGCTTTATAGGCCCAATAACTTATAGAAGTATATTTAGAAATTAAATGGACTAAATCTAAGCATTTATGGTAATGAGTTTATAAATAAAAGCACTTAACATAGTTGTATTTAACAATAATACTTAGTGAATTTTTCCCATTCAGTGCCAATAGCTCAAGTGTCTAGAAGAGAGTAAGCTATGTCTTGAATATTTCATCTAAACGTTGGGGCCTGTGGTTGGGAGTCAGTGTAGTAGTGTGTACTCTCTTGGACCACAGGGACACACTGATAGAGCATATCTGTCTCATTCCCACAGCATGTTTTTTCTATTGGCCAGCCAAAGGCAAAGTGCACTAACTTCAGAAGATATAGCAAACATAAAATAGGTAATATCTATTGTATAATACATTTTAACTATAGTCTTTCAGTCATTATTATCCTGTTACAGCTCTTTAGATTTTTTTAGTGCCTAGAATAGTTCAGCATAAAATAGGCACTCTAATAAATGAAATGTGTTAACTTGTTTTCACTTTACACAAAGAGAGTTAGGAAGAAACTATTAATCTGCTAAGACGATGCAGAATTGGTTCCAGTTATAGCCATACAACACCATCTCACTACTTGTGCTGCATTTAGTTTTGTGTTATTTTTCTTCATGTATCTTTTTTAAATTTTTTATTATGATATATGTGTGTATTTGTGTATATATGTTTGCCAATTCCACTTTTTTTACATGTACAATTCAGTGACATTTACTGCATTAATCATATTGTGCAACTATCACTCGTATCCATTGCCAAATTTTCCATCCCCATTAACAGATACTCAGTACCTCCTAGGCAGGTCAAGTTATTTCTATGATTAACACATAGAAAGAACACAGTACAGAATTGAAGTGAACTGTGTTTATTATGCCTTTCATTGCAAAGTATCTGTTAAAACAGAACAATAATAATAGCAAAAAATCAGTGACTATCTGGACATATCACTTGCTAAAGTTACCAGTAGGCCTACGGAAAGGATGGTAGGTTCTGGAATTTCAGGAGAAAAGCATCTTGATACTTCGTTGTTAAGAGAAAGTATTCAACTGTTCATTTTTTAAAATGGCAAGTAAATACACACCATATCTTGCTTAAGTGACCTTGTAGCTGAAAGATGTGTCCTCTGATTTACTCATTTAAGATTCTTAGTCAAGAAAGACAAATCTAAAATTTAGTTGTAGTCTGACTGAGTTACCACCTTAGGGTTCAAAGTTATTCAGATCATCTTCATGGGGCCAGTCTCCTATGCCTTTTCTTTTTAAGTGTTGAAGTAGAATTTACAGTATCAAATATTTATTATTTCAAAGAGAGAGTACATTTCTTAACCGCTTAACATTTTGCAACTGGAAGATGGAGGTGTTCCTTGGAATAAGGATTTGGCACACTGGCAAAAGTTTTGAGCCATGTCTTCATTTATTTTCTCCAATGTAAAACTTTGTGCAGTGTTGCTGTGCTCTCTTCTGTGAATGCAGAATTGAATTTTGGACACCCAGGTCAGCAGGTGTTTCTAGGGCTAAAAGTGTGAAAATCTCAGTGCTTTTAGAGAATTTAAATGTAGAAGAAAGATGAAGAAATGTCATAGAATAGTTTCTGGAAGAGATGTACGGCCTTCTAACTCAGGACCTATAAGTCAGACTACTGTTATCTTTCTTCTTGGGTAATGCAGAGAATACAAATGTAGTTCTCATTTGGATTTGATCTGAGTTTACATAAATGCAACCTGAAAATGCTACTGAATGGATTAAAAATTGTGAATGCCATTTAAACTATAGGCCTTAGGTTATTCGCGAATGATCTTACCTAGTTATCTATGTTTGTTTTAGGATTTGCAAAACAATTCACCATGGTAACTTTTAAATAGTCATTAATATTAGCTTAATAATAGCTCTCAAACTGGGCAATAGTTTTGGATTCTAGTAAATATGTCTGTGCGATAACATCTTTATCATTTTCAGATACAAATAAGGGAATAGACATTTCTCTGTGAGCTGCATTGCTTTTATATGATATTTTTAAAGCTGCTTTTATTATAGTCAGGGAATTCTAGAAGAGCCGCTTAATAGTGAATTTATTGCTTGCAGATTTAAATATCAGTAAAATGAAAAAGTTCACAGATTCTAAAAGGTAGATATTCTCTACTACTGGCATGTAAAATATGCTGTTGGTAAAAATCCTGGCATATTGGAAATAAAAAAAGATGTTATAAAAAATGCAAAGCTTGTATCATGAAATCTATTTTTGTCTTGGTTCACAGGGAGGGGCATGTTTGTATTTGTGCGTTAATGTGGTTAGGAGACCATTACCCTCTTTTTTACTCACTTTGCTTTGAGAAATAGATTCCCCTAAGAATGATTAGCAAAGCAGTGCTGATGCAGTCGGGAATGGGCTGAGACCATGGTGGGCCAGGGCAAGAAAGGACTTACATCAAATATCATTTTCTTGCCTCAGGTTTATCCTGCTGTAATTAAGAAGCCAATCTAGATCTTGTGTTAAATATATTTAATTGCAAATCAAAGGAAACCATTTGGCATGTAGTTGACTCTCAGTAAACAACTCATGAATGAATGATCATATTTTCTGCTTTCATTATCCTATATATTTTTATTTTTAATTAAAGCAGAAAGGGGATTTAGTATTAGAAAAAAGGTTAACATTGTGAAGTACCTGCTCTGTCTGAGACTTTGTGCTGTTTGTAAACCACTAGGTTAATCTTTGTAACAACTCTACAAGGTGATGATATTTGGTGTCCTGTTTATTAGAAATCAGGTTTTAGAGAGATTAAGTAATTTGCTGATGGTCATACAATTGGTAGGTAGTAAGATAGATATAAGGAGCCCTGGTGGCAGTCCGCTTCCTTAAAGATTTACAGCCTTGGAAACCCTATGGGGCAGTTCTACTCTGTACCATAGGGTCTCTATGGGTCGGAGTCAACTCAACGACAGTGGGTTTGGTTTGATAAGTTAGCTATATCTTTCCCTGGAGATTTTCCTCTGACATTATTTATTATATTTTCTGCTGTAAGATTATTTCTACTTTAAATGCCATCCATCTGCATGCAAAATTTTTAGCGTATCTAAAGACTCATTTTCAACGAAGATAGTGGCATGACTCCTGAAAAAAGCAACATTTTTTAAAGTAAAATGTTTAACCTATATCATCAGTTTGCATTCAAGATGTATTCACTTCCAGTGTTGTGCACTGATTTTTACTGTCTACTCAGATCTTTGACTTTGGCTCTGAAGCTGTTACTCAGATAAAAATACATTACTTCCTTAATGCTTTTCCTCCAATAGGTTGCATTGCTCGTACTGTAAGTTCCCCAAACCAACACCTGTTGAGAACTGATGATGTTATCAGTTGCTGTTTAGATCTAAGTGCCCCAAGCATCTCCTTCCGAATTAATGGTCAACCTGTTCAAGGAATGTTTGAGAATTTCAACATCGATGGGCTCTTCTTTCCAGTTGTTAGTTTCTCTGCAGGGATAAAGTGAGTATTTCTGTTTTTTTGGTCTGTTTTTCTTCTCGTGGCTCACACTGTCACAGAAGACCACACTGCCAGCACGGCCCCTTCTCTAACCTTTGTTTCTCACTCCTGTGTAGCTGTCTGCCGGCATTCTGCCTATTCCTTGAAAAAATAGGTAAGGCTCGTCCAAGAAGGGAGTCTTAGGAAGCTGAGTGGTTTGTCTACAGATTCTACCATTTAGATTTGGGCAGCCTAGTAACTCTTTGCAAACCAGCTTCCTGAACAATTTCAAGCACGTCTCAAGTTCATTTTTTATTTAATGTAAGCGGAAATGAATACTATTGTAATACACACACACTTATTTTCTTATATTATTATTTTTTTTTTTAATTATAGACCCCTACTCCACTCCAAATCTCCTTATTCCTACAGGATGTTAAGTTTTCTTGATGTTGATCCGGTCAAGATGGTGCCTTTCTCTGTTACTCGTTGTTACACTTGATAAATTATCTCACTAAAATTAACTGAGTCAAGATGAAGATTTTCTCTAGCTCATTCCTTTTTTGGTGTTACCAGAGGGAAATGGAAATAAAAATTATAGTTCATTAAAGTTTATTAAATGGATGATCTGTAGTAGCAAGGGACCTCTCTGTTATTTACAAATATATGTGTACCTACCACGAGTGGCTCCTTTATTATTATTGACCATTCATTTATTCTGGTTATTCTTTAATTATAATTATACTCACAAGAGTAATCCCCAATGAAAGAAGCACCATACTGAAGAAAGGACAGAATAATCATGAAATATTAGCTATCTGTGTACCAATGATCTTTTCTGGTGTGTTTACACAAATTATATTTCGTTCTATAAACTTCTGAAATGTTTTACCTTATTTTATTCTTTTTATTTTGTATTTTAGCTGATTTTGTTTCATTTAGTTTATTTTCTTTTAGTGTCCAGGAACTTAAACATAAATTAGTAAAAAGAATTGCACAGAAGATGAAATTTTGAATTTATTTTTCTAAGCCAAGAAATTATTATTTAGCTATGTTTTAAAAAGTGGTTCAGTGGAACTCAGATTAAATTATTTTTAATTAAATGATTATAATGTATAAAATATTCTAAAGATTTTTTGTTGTTGTTGTAATTGATATAGAATAAGAAATATGGTTACCTTTTTACTTCAGCAAATGGAAGTCCCATTTGAGTATCCCTTCACGAATTTCATTAGGAAATTGGGCACTGGAAGGTGCCTATTTTTCTTTTTATTATACCTAGTCCAGCCCCTGTGATTTTAAGCGTATTGATAGAGCATGTCTGCTCATTCTTTGTTGATTACTTGGCACCTTGGGACATTAAATGACCAGTTACTATGAACATGTACTAAAAGCATATAGAAATATGAGGCATATGCTTTTAGTTATTTTTCCAGTGGGTGATAAGTTTCTTTGATCTGTTAACCTAAATTATTCAGGTTTTCTCTTTTGACCAGTAAGATGCGCTGATGTTTTGCTTTTTATTATTAGAAGCTGTTAGATTCTGAGGTGATGAGATAATGATGCTAGGGGAAGAAAATGTGACTTCTGATAAAAGTTAATCTTGTACTAATACTTTATTCCTTATGTTTGGAGATTAGGAACTTTATGTTTACCAGAATAGAACTGACCCTGACATGCATTGTTTTTAGGGTACGCTTTCTGCTTGGGGGGAGACATGGAGAATTTAAATTCCTTCCTCCACCTGGGTATGCTCCTTGTTATGAAGCTGTTCTGCCAAAAGAAAAGTTGAAAGTGGAACACAGCCGGGAGTACAAGCAAGAAAGAACATATACCCGGGACCTACTGGGTCCCACAGTTTCCCTGACACAAGCAGCCTTCACACCAATTCCTGTGGATACCAGCCAGGTACTAGATCAACTTCCAGGGGCAACAAGTTGTATTGTAGTCATTCTGATATGCAGTGGCTCTCCGGCGTTTTAGATTGCAATCTGCATACACACATTTTACAGTAGTATAGTTCACATGTATAATTGAAACATGTTTCATTCCTTTACCATGTCCACTCACCTATTTCTACTCTACTTTTTAAAATGGTGATCCCAACCCACTAAATTGATTTCATAATCCACTAACGAGTCACAACCTGAAATTTTAAAAACTTTGCACTGGTTGTCTTAAAGATTTTATCAAAATAGTTAATATTTATAAAATGCTACTTAATATTAATATGCATATTACATCACTTTTTTCTAAATGAGCAATAATAGCAACAGGTGGAACTCAGTGGCAAAATCATACAAGCAATTTTAAGGTGCAGTAACTTTAAGATGATTTAATATCTGGGATAGAGTACTATATTTTAAGTAATACTGCACAGATGAAGTACATACTTAATTTGGGGTACCTTTTACATAGAGAGGCGCCATGGTGGTACAGTGGTTAAGAGCTATGGCTGCTAACCAAAAGGTCAGCAGTTCCAATCCACCAGGCACTCTTTGGAAACTCTATAGGGCAGTTCTATTCTGTCCTATAGGGTCGCTATGAGTTGGAATTGACTCGATGGCAAAAGCTTTTTTTTAAATAGAGTAGACGTGGAATTTTTAATTTCTTCTAGATACACTTATTTTGAAATGATTTAACTGATCTTTGTCTTGGGTAGAGATTGAGATCCCGAGCTCTAGCGTCAAAATGCCTGGGATCAAATGCCTGCTCTGGGACCTTGGGCAGGTTACTCTCCTTGTCAATTAAGATGCTAATAGTATGTTTGACTTAGTTGATAGCATAGTAACACAATACTTGGCAAAAGGGCACCCAAGAAATGTTAAACATTGTTTTTGTTTGTTTGTTTGTTTCATACATGTAAAAGTATCTTAAAGTTTGATAATGAATTAAAATTTGCTTTTATTTTAATTGTGAAGTAGCTTCACTGAAGTTGGTTATATGTTCTACGTTTGTGTATTAGTTTTTGAAGATAAAAGGCATTGTTTCTAAAGTGTGGGGTGGAATTAATGCTAGGCCTTAGACGTTTCAATCTAGCAGCAACCAGTTGTTTACTACTTCCAATCATGTTTCTTGCCTCTTTGTGCTGGTTTTTTATACTATGTAGTAAAATAAACAAGCAAACATTTTTCATGGCTGACATTCAGTGCCTATTCCAAAGAAAGTGATCCAGTGTAATGTGGAAATTACTGAACAGTATCATTAATACCACATGCAAGTAAAATTCTGCTGAAGATAATTCAAAAACAGTTGCAGCAGTACATCGACAGGGAACTGCCAGAAATTCAAGCCAGATTCAGAAGAGGGTGTGGAATGAGGGATAGCATTGCTGATTTCAGGCGAATCTTGGCTGACAGCAGAGAATACCGGAAAGATATTTACCTGTGTTTTATTGACTATGCAAAGGTATTCTACTGTATGGATCATCACAAATTGTGGATAACATTGTGAAGAATGGGAATTCCAGAACACTTAATTGTGCTCATGTGAAACCTGTGCATAGACCAACAGGCAATTGTTCGAAAAGAACAAGGGTGTACTGCATGGTTTAAAATCAGGAAAGGTGTGTGTATGCTTTCACCATACTTATTCAGTCTATATGCTGAGCAAATATATATATAAAGAAGACTGGCTGCATCAGGATTGGAGGAAGACTTATTAACAATATGCAGATGACATAACCTTGCTTGCGGAAAGTGAAGAGGGCTTGAAGCACTTACTGATGAAGATCAAAGACTACAACCTTCAGTATGGATTACACCTCAACATAAAGAAAACAAAAATCCTCACAATTGGACTAATAAGCAACGTCATGATACACAGAGAAAATATTGAAGTTGTCAAGGATTTCATTTTACTTGCATCCACAATCAATGCCCATGCAAACAGCAGTCAAGAGATCAAAGGAAGTATTGCATTGGGCAAATCTGCTGCAAAAGACCTCTTTAGTCTTAAAAAGCAAAGATATCACCTTGAGGACTAAGGTATGCCTGATTCAAGCCGTGGCATTTTCACTTGCCTCATATGCATGTGAAAGCTGGACAGTGAATAAGGAAGACCAGAGAAGAATTGGTGCATTTAAGTTATGGTGTTTGTGGAGAATATTGACTATACCATGGACTGCCAAAAGAATGAACAAATCTGTCTTGGAAGAAGTATAGCCAGAATGCTTCTTAGAAGTGAGGATGGCAAGACTTTGTCTTACATAATTTGGACCTATTATCAGGAAGAAACAGTCTCTGGAGGAGGATATCATGCTTGATAAAGTAGACAGTAAAAAAAGAGGAAGACGAGATGGATAGACACAGTGGCTGCAACAGTGGGTTCAAACATATCAATGATTGTAAGGATGACACAGGATCAGGTAGTGTTTTTTTTCTGTTATACATAGGGTTACTGTGAGTTGGAACCAACTCGAAGGCACCTAACAACAACAGCATTCGTTTTGTGTTGTCTTTTTCCGAAAAGTGGCGGGGCATATATTAGTAACTAAGTTTAGTAGTAGACATAATTGAGAGGATAGACATTGATTGATGTGGACAATTGGATTATGCAGTGATAGCACATTTAGGATTACCTGAGATCTAGGTAAACTCTACTGTTTCAGGGGAAAGAAGCAGGTGACAACCACTTCCAGTGGAAACAACACCTCATCAGTGAGCATCGTAAGCATCGGTCCACTCCGTTTGCTGAGGTGCTGGTTGTGTGGTGACACACAAGTGCATTATCAAGACGTGAACAACCAACCCCTCCCCTTGAAAACCATTTTGTATTCCCAATGAAGAAGTCGTTTAACTTCTTCCTTTTAATGAGAACATGTAAGATTGTTTCCTTGAGACTTATACTTGGAAACCATTAAAAGTAGCATGGAGTCCCTGGGTGGCACAAATGGTTAATGTGGTTGGCTTCTAACTGAAAGGCTGGCAATTTGAGTCCACCCAGAGGCACCGTAGAGGAAGGACCTGGTGATCTACTTCTGAAAAATCAGCCGTTGAAAACTCTGTGGAGCACAGTTCTACTCTGACGCATGTGGGGTCACCATGAGTTGGAGCTAACTTGATGGCAACTTGTTTTTAAAAGTAACCGAGTTAGGAAAACCTCAGTCACTGCGGTCAGATATTTATAGGCCAGTGGCTTATACTTCAGGCACTAAATTGCCTTCACCCCATCCTATGGATGCTGGCTAGGTTAGTTTAGGAGCTTTGAGGTGAATTCTCTTTTTAAATACTGAATGTTTTGATCGTTTCCCCATATCCATTAAACATCTTGTGGTTGTCCCCATCAGCACTCTATTTTCCTTCTTTCTAATTTCTGTTCATAAATTCTCTCAGAAATCTAAGCTGTCAAAAAATAAAGTCTCAGAATTTATTATCTAAAGATGTCATAAAGTAGATGGCTTAGAATCTAGTTGCATCATTACATTTTAATGGTTTATGAGACAGTTTTATTTAATTCTGTTAATGGTGAGGACAACTCATAGCGACCCTACAGGACAGAGTAGAACTGCCCCACAGGTTTTCCAAGGCTGTAATCTTTACGGAAGCAGACAGCTGTATCTTTCTCTTGTGGAGCAGCTGGTGGGTTCGAACCACCGACCGACCAACCTTCCAGTTAGCAGCCGAGTGCTTAACCACTGTGCCACCAGGACTCCTTGGTGAGTACAATTAGCACTGCCTTTTATTGGATTTGCTTCTAATGTGTTTTTTCTTTTCTTTTTTTTTCCTTTTAATTTTAGATTGTGTTGCCGCCTCACCTGGAAAGGATAAGAGAAAAACTTGCAGAGAATATCCATGAACTCTGGGTTATGAATAAAATTGAACTTGGCTGGCAGTATGGTCCGGTACACAATTTTGAAATTTATTTTCAGATGCTTTTAGCACATCTTTCTGAAAACATAACTTTTCCCATTCATCCTGATGTGTGGTAGCATGAATCGATTGAATTGATTTTTTTTTCCCGGCACATTAGTTTTTGTGCAGTTTTTCTTTGCTAGAGGGAATGACATTATTGGTGAATGCATTGAAGGATTGCCTAGATAGTTGAAAAGTTATCAATTATTGATCTGAAGTTGTATTTTCAAATGAAGCATAACATAGATGGGCAATAGGCATTGATTTCTAAGTCACTTACAAGAAATCTCACGGATATTGAAAGTGAAAACTGAAAATGGAAATAAATTAGTCGATTTAGTTTTCTCCCTCTTGGTGTCTCACTTCTTTTAGCCCAGTTGTATGTAGCAGTCCAAGTCCGGCAGACAGAGGTGCACAGTTGGTTTCACAGATGGAAGGCAGGCTGACAAATCATGATTGAATATGTTTTCAAATGATTATTTGTTAAAGGTCTTTGTTTATGGTTTACCACTAAAACTTATATTTAAAAAAAAAACAAAAACGAAACTTAGTCCCAGTGTTTCATATACCTGGTTTTAGCAAGAACTATGGCGACTCTATCATTTTTATAACACTATTATTCTAAGTCTCCCAAAGCTTGTAGTACTTTATTATCATTGACAATATAGAAATTCTTATATTCACCCAAGTAATAGTTTATCACATTGGGCTCTCAATCAAGAACATTTTGAACAATTATTAGTGTTAGTAGTAATGCTATATTATACTCCATTCTTCTCAGTCATGCTTATATACAGGCAGTCCCCTGGTTATGAATGAGATCCATCCCTAAATATGTCTTTAAGAATTTGTGGGTAAGTTGTAACAGGTACATATGGTTCTTATTTAGCCTTACTTTAGTGCAAGTAAGGAGCTCTGGTGGTGCAGTGGTTCAAGCGAAGAACTGCTAACTAAAAGGTCAGTGGTTCGAAACCACCAGTGGCTCCACAGGAGAAAAGATGTGGCAGTCTGGCAGAGATTTACAGCCTTGGAAACCCATGGGGTCGCTATGAGTTGGAATTGACTCAACGGTAGTGGGTTTAGTGCAAGAAAGAGCCCTGGTGGCACAGTGGTTGAGCGTATGGCTGCTAACCGAAAGGTTGGCAGTTTGAATCCATCAGCTACTCCTTGGAAACCCTATGGGGCAGTTCTTCTGTCCTACAGGGTTGCTGTGAGTTGGAATCAACTGAATGGCGATTAGTTTTGGTTTTAGTGCAAGAAAAGGCTTGAAGGCTTTTCAGTGATTTAACAGCTATACATGCAGCAAGTGAAGGTGATTGTGATGAAGAATTTGTTGTGAGTAGGGGTTGATTCATTAGTTTCAAAGTGAGGACAAATTTACATAATGTTAAAGGGCAAATAGGAGTTTTCTGTAAGTTGGACATTCGTAACCTGAGGACTGCCTGCATTTATGTATGCTCTGCACTCTTACATACTCTCTCACATACAAATTATTAGGTTAAATTTTCATAACAGTACACTGAGGTATGTGTTATTATTTCAGTTCCACTGGTGATGATGTCATTGAGAATACTCATAGAGTCAGTAATGTCTTAACAGAAGTCACATAGCTAGTACGTAGCAGATCTAAGACAGAAATCCAGGTTTTCTGACTTCTAGTCTAGAACTGTGTTTCACTGTAAAAGCCAGACAACCAGTTGCCGCCATGGAAAACCAGCGTGCTTCAGAGTAGAACTGTGTTCCATAGGGTTTTCCATAGCTGTGATCTTTCTGAAGAAGATTGCCAGGCCTTTCTTCTGAGGCCCCTCTGGACAGATTCTGTCTGCCAACCTTTTGGTTAGTAGCCAAGTGCTTAAACATTTGCACCACCCGGCAACTCCTGTATTTCACTATTAGACTTGGTAAATCATTAAGTGATTATTGAGCCGTAGTCAAAAAATGGTATCTTTTCATTAATTAAATAATTGCTACACATTTATCAAATTACCAAATACTTATTAAGTACCTAGTTTTGTGCTATATTAATTGTCTTAAAAATTGAGGAAATATATGATTGTTAAATAAATTATTTAACTATCAAAGTCAGGAAGAGGAGAGAGATTATAAACGTGTACAGAGTTACATGCCAGATGAATTACAGACAGAATTGACCATAAGATTCAAGATATGGGAAAGATTATGCAGGCTGGAGAGATTAAAATGGAATTCATACCAAAAAATAGTAACAACTATATTGAGTTTATGCTCAGAGAAGATCTCTTTTGTTAAGCCCCTAAAATCACCTAAATGATTGTTTTGCAGTGAAGTCTTCTTACTTATGTTTCTTCTTTTGAAAATGAGGGAAGTGTAAGTTCTCATTATTATACACTCTTCCAGTTAAAGACAGTTCAGTTTAATACCATATATCATATTCCTGCCATGATGAATGTGGTACCTCAGAGTCATTCTTCCCATACTTACCTCAGGTTACCCTTTCTCTGGTCTGAGGCTGATTTAAGCAACATTGGGCTTTATGTGCCTCCTGGCGGGTGGGGAGGACTAAGCACTTAGCTGTTGCTGCAGCACCTTTCCTGGTGCAGGAATGTGCATTTATGTGCTTAATAAATATTTGTTAATGGAATGAAACTGGTTCTCTCGGGGCACATTGTGGGTAAGTGTAGCTCCAGGTACCACATCAAAAGATCAGCAGTTTGGGAGAATCAGATTAACATGTAGGCAATTTCACATCATTCTCCCACCTAATCCATAACATAGTGGCTAAGAGCTACGGCTACTAACCGAAAGGTTGGCAGTTCGAATCCACCAGGTGCTCTTGGAAACTCTATGGGGCAGTTCTACTCTGACCTATAAGGTTGCTATGAGTCGGAATTGACTCAACAGCAGCGGGTCTGGCTTTTTGGTTTTCTTTCACTAGACCTTCACTAACACTCCTTTTAGCTAGGAAGTTACGATTCCTGATCTTATGCTCTGTTATTGTAGACTAAGGTACATGCCTGTTATTAGGGTAATTCCGTAAGTGCATTAAAATTTTAAATAAGGATTTGAAGTATTCAAATGTGTTTTCCTTTACAGTAATTTAAACTAAAGTGCCCAGCATGTTGAATAAGATTTTTTTTCACAAAGAATAAGATTTTTTTTGCAAAGAAGTTGAAGTTTCTTTTGAATGACTGGAATATATATCACAGAAGTGTCATACAGGGACTCTATTTTGTGGAATAAACTCCATTGCTGTCGAGCTGATTCCGACTCATAGTGCCCTATAGGACAGAGTAGAACTGCCCCACAGGGTTTCCAAGGCTGTAATCTTTATGGAAGCAGACTGCCACGTCTTTCTCCCCAGAAGCGCCTGGTAGGTTTGAATTGCTGACCTTTTGGTTAGCAGCCGATTGCATAACCACTGCACCACCAGGGCTCGTACTTTATGGAACAGTGTCAGGCAAATTCATTTTGTCATTCATCTATCCCTTTAACATTTATTATATGCCTACTGTTTGCCTGGCTTTGTGCTGTGTACTGAGCACAAATTAAAGTTGAAAAGACCTTGACTTTAAGGTAGCTTTTAGGAGCTTCCAGTTCAGTTGAATAATAGACACACAAACAATTACAAGCTAAGCGTATAGTGGAGGTATTAACAGTGAAGAAGCAATATTTAGGTCTAGGAAATCATGGGAGGCTTCTTGGAGGAGGTAATATTTGATCTGAAACAGGAAGGATGAGTACAAGTTGGCTAGCAATCGTGGAAAAGGAGAGCATTCTACGCAGAGGAACCAGCATGTGTGAAGGCATGGAGTTGGAAAGAGCCAGGACTTGATGTTTCAGTAGTTCGGTGTGGCCAGAGGATTGTGGGCCAGGTGCTTGCTGGTGGTGTGGAGGAGTAGAAGTGGGAAGTCTGGACAGGTAGGAGGAAGCATGCCACAGAGGGGTTTTGGCAGAATATGATTTTATTCTGTCGAGGGGTAAAAAGCATTGAAGAATGTTTGGGAGGGAGGGGACATGCTTGTGTGTGTGCATTAGAAAGAAGATCTGCTGTAGTGTGGAAGAGTTAGAGGCAAGAAGACCATCAGGGAGAGGACAAGGGGCCCCATGTGAGAGGTGATGAGCTTCGTAACAGTGTGCCCGGCAGTGGAGGTGGAGGATATGATTACAGGAGATGTTTTAGAGTTCAAGTACAGGATATGGGTAAGAGGGAAGGGAATTTGGGCAGAATTTTGGTTGTAGCTTAGACCCCAGGGAGGATGGTGGTGTCAGTTATTCTCTGGTGTAGGGAATAAAGGGAAGTAGCAATAGATAATACATGGAGTCTTTGGGTGGTGAAAACAGTTAACACATTCAACTGCTAGCAGAAAGGTTGGAGGTTCGAGTCCACCCAGAGGTGCCTCGGAAGAAAGGCCTGACGATCTACTGCTGAAAAATTAGTCGTTGAAAACCCTATGGAGCTCAGTTCTATGCTGACACACGTAGGGCTGCCATGAGTTGGAGTTGACTCGACGGCAATTGGTACAGATACTGATAGAGATTACATAAATGGGGAGTTTTTACTCTTAGGTTTAGAATTTACAGTTAGAATTTATAACTCTAGATTTCATTTATAACTCGAGTTACACATATAAGTATGTATATATATGCTTCCATATAAGTCCTGTTCATTCGTAATGAACTCCTGAAAGATTTTACTTCTAACTGGGTGACTCTTGAGGACTTAAAAAAAAAAGAAAATTCTTGCTCCTGTTTGCGTACTTTGTATGTACCGTTTATAGAACCTGGTAATTATTCCCACAGAGTAGTGTGTCCCTGACAGCATATGCTTTTCATCTAGGTGCCACTACCACAGTGATACCCATGCAATTTAGGTCTGTAAGAAGATTTAGGAAAAAAAAAACCTAATTGCTAATGGAAGGAAAGTAAAACATCTTTCTTATTAACTCATACCTAAAATCTTGAATTTAGTTTAGTCTGATTGCTTACAACACTTTTAAGAATTAGCATGACAAAATGCCTGTATCATGCTAACGGGTTCTGTTAAGGTCCTGGAGTGTTTATGAAAGCGTGAGGCAGCTCAGAGTGTGGGAAATGAAGAGCCACCACCACCTCAGACAGTTGACATCAGTCGGTCATGTTGTTAATTGATTCTCAGATCAGTTTGGCTCTAACACATAAAAATCATTACAAAGTAAAACTAAGTCGTTGGCACAGCCTTCTGATACAGAGTTCAAGTTACCAAACATTGATTGAGTGCTTGCCATGTGCCATGCATGTTCTAGGCACTTGGAATATATCAAAGAACAAGAGACCACAGTCCCTGCTCTTTTGATTTTACAATCTAGTATAGAAAACAGACCAAAAAAAAAAAAAAAAGCCCACAGTTGCTGTCGAGCCAATTCCAACTCATAGCGACCCCATGTGTGTCAGAGTATACCTATACTGTTTAGAGTTTTCAGTGGCAGATTTTCCAGAAATAGATCACCAGGCCTTTCTTCAGAGGGATCTCTGAATAGACTAACCTCCAGCCTTTCCATTAGCAGCTGAAGGAGTTAACTATTTACACCACCAGTAACGCAATAAATAAGAATCTAATTTGTTAAAAGGCGATAATTGTATTGGGCAAAAAACAAAGGAGTAGAGTAGATAGGCAGGGTAAACCTCATTGAGAAGTTGAGATTTAAGCTAATGCTGGAAGGATTTGAGAGATTGAACTATATGGGTATCTGGGGTAGGAGTGTACATGTCCAGGCCGAGGGAAGGTGGTTCATGAACTGTGCCAAACAAAAGAGCACAGGTGAGAGCAGGTAATGCCAATGTTTACCACTCACCTCAAATACTACTTGTACCTGGGAGCTTACAGAGGCTTCTCTGGGTGATGGTCTGGTTTTTGTTTTTGCTTTCCACCTCCACGTCCCATCGCTTATATTCAGCTGGATTCCCTTTGCTAGGTGTGACATTGGAGACTATTATATGTCGATTTTTGGTCCTGTTTCAGGTTAGAGATGACAACAAGAGACAACACCCGTGTCTGGTGGAGTTCTCCAAGCTGCCTGAACAGGAACGCAATTACAATTTACAGATGTCACTGGAGACTCTGAAGTGAGTTTAACCTCCCCCCACCCTAATCTGCTTTGTCTGAAAGAAGTAAGGTTTTGATGCTATACTTGAATTCAGCTACAAACTTTTAATCCTAATTAGAACTTTTTGTACTCTATAATGGACTGGGTCAATAGTTGGGATTAGATCTTGACCCTATTATTTTATGTCTTGATGCTCTGTATCAGAATTTCCCAAAGCGTATTCTACAGATGTTGATGGGAATTACTGAGTAAGAGGGGTGGGTCACACACTGGGCCAGCCACACATTATTTGTTATGGATTTGTAGCAAAATTCAATATGGAGAAGTTCATGAAACATTTGGGGTCCTGTAACTTTTCTTACGTTCCTCTTCTAGTCTTGATGACCTACGGCATTACATTCACTAAACTGGTTCACTACTTCTCATGTGTGTTTATATTAGGTATGAGACATACCTTTATCCTTTTTGTTTCTTTCAGTTTTGTTAAGAATAAGGACTTTTTTCACTGAAGTTATTTTACCAATGACCCAGAACATAAAATATAAACAGTGTTTCAGATGATAAGATTTGGGCTCAAAGTTGTGGTATTAATGAAAATTATGGAAACAAACAAATTGGGCATAGAGTGAATTTAGTAAGCTTATGGAGTCCCTGGGTGGTGCAAACAGTGAAACACTCAACTTCTAACCAAAAAACTGGCCGTTTGAACCCACCCAGAGGTATCTCAGAAGAAAGGCCTGGCTGCTTGCTTCCGAAAGGTCACAGCCTTGAAACCTCTGTGGAGCATAGTTCTACTCTGACATTTACGGGGTCACCATGAGTGGGAATTGACTTGAAGGCAACTGTTTTTTGTTTTTTAGTAACTTTATAACAAAACAAAACCAGTTGCCATATAGTTGACTCCAAATCATGGCAACCCCATGTGGGTCAGAGTAGAACTGTGCTCCATAGGGTTTTCAATGGCTGATTCTTCAGAAATAGATTGCCAGACCTTTCTTCCAAGGTGCCTCTGGCTGGGTTCGAACGGCCAACCTTTAGGTTTGTATTCTTGTGCAAACCATTTTTGCAGCCGAGTTAACTCTTAGTTCTTTCATAGGAAATTAAAAATAGGAAATCAAGTAGATTGAGAATCTACTACAGGATAAAGTGATCAGGCTTGCCTGTAATAAAGAATGCATGATTTGTACACGTGACCTGTGCACCTTGTCTCCAAGCGTCTCCTGTTTTCCTTTGTGGTCATGATATGGGACTTGTGAGTTTCGTTTGGTAATTTACAGCAGCTTGTTATTTGTCCATCTTTTACAAAAAATTGTTTTACTTAAAGTCATGGTCTAACATAATTTGGTTAAATTTGCTGTAAATTCTTTATAATTTTAGCAATTGACAGCTAAGCCAGATATTGCAAATAGTAAATGGTTTGGGAAGCACTTGAGTGTAAAAATCTTTATATTTGCATTTATAAGCCAGTCCCTGGGTTATGAACATCTGACTTACTTACAACCCATAGTTATGAACCAATCCCTGTAAAACCTATTATGTTAAAAATTAGAAGTACATACAGAACTCGATGGGACTGTCTTGTTTTTCTGGGTCTTGCAAGTTTTTCGCCTTTGACAAGGTGCAGTCTTACCGCTCTTCTGTCACTCTCTCAGTGGAAAATATTTCCGTTTTCCTTCTCTGACTGGTTTCCACCTTACACAGGTTCCAGCTTTCACAGGTTTTACTGTAATATATTATAAGGCTGTCAACCACGGCAAGTTCTTCGGTTGAATAAAAACTCTTTGATGTCTGTGTTGACATATTTATTAAGCATATTCTATATCACAAACTTGCCCCAATGTTTCTTTTTTTTTCCCTTAACCTACAACACTTGATCCTCCAATCAGCTCTTCTCCGCCCTTCCCAAGCAGACCTCCTGTATTCCCAATTCTGTATTGTCAAAGAAAAGTTTCACTGGGCAATGTTAAAACAGGCAAGGATGACTTTTACTCAAAATGATTATGCAAGGGCTGGGAAAGGACAAAGGGAAGGGAGGGAGGGAGGGCTGCAAAAGGAGGGGCCCTATTGCAGTGGGGAAAGATCAACTCCTACCCTGCAGCACAAAGAACTCAAGGTTTTTACAAGAAAGTTAAGGGAGTTGATCTCAGGGATGGATGAGCAGTTTGGACGTTTGCAAGTAGGGCTGTTTGACTAGGAATGCTTTCTTTTCTTATGATAAGACGACCTGAATCCTAGCAGACCCAGACTAGGAAGATACAGATAAGGGATTTTCTGGTTAGGCTCCTGGAGATTGTAAAGACTGAGACAGATAGGAAGGTCAGGAAGATAAAGCAGTAAAAGGCTTGTCTAAAGTTTATTTAAACAGAGGAGATCATTAAGTCCCCGTAGGTCTGTTGTTTACAGTAACTAGTTCTCTGGAACCAAAAGTGGGGGGTGGTTCTTTAACCACTCCTGCTCTCCAGGATCCTAGTATGTTGTACATGTTGTCCCCCAACCTGGAACATTTATCTTTGCATCCTTTCACCCTCATTCCTCTGTACCTTCACCTATGAAATATTAATCTTCTTGGAATGTCTCAAAAGGTACTTCTATAAAATGTGACTTTTGTTACTTTGAACTCCACTTGGCTTTATTTTAATTATCCATCACTCTCTTTTTTCCCATCAGGCTGCAAGCCTGTTAAACAGAAATGTGCACTGTAAAGTACCTTATAAATACTGGTGACTCAAATATTTATTGAATTATATTTTTATGCAAGAGTGGTTTATTATGTTCCACCGTCCATGTGAGTTTAACTCACACTTTTCTAGGTAGTATGTCCTGAGAAGAGGATTATGAAGCTGAGTTAGTTAGTTGGGAGAAGATCATGGTATGATTTACAGAAGGCCCTAGCTCTCTCTCAGAAGACCATGGTGTCATGGGTTGACTTGTGTTCCCAAAAAATATCTGTCAGCTTGGCTGGGCCATGATTCCACCATTTTGTCATCTGATGTGATTTCCCTGTGTGTTGTAAATCCTATCTCTATGATCTTGATGAGATGGGATTAGCGGCAGTTATGTTAATGAGGCAGGACCCAATCTACAAGATTGGATCGGGTCTTGAGCTGATCTTTTTTGAGATATAAAAGAGAGAAACAAGCAGAGAGACATGGGGACCTTATACCACCAAGAAACAAGAGCCAAGTGAATAGCACGTCCTTTAGACCCAGGGTCCCTTTGCTGAGAAGCTCCTTGACAAGGGAAGATGGATGACAAGGACCTTCCTCCAGAGCCAGAAGAGAGAGAAAGCCTTCCCCTGGAGCTGGTGCTCTGAATTTAGACTTCTAGCTTACTAGACCGTGACAGAATAAACTTCTGTTTGTTACAGCCATCTACTGATGGTTTTTCTGTTATAGCAGCACTAGATGACCAAGACAATGATATTGATTTTTTTTATTTTTTTATTGTACTTCAGGCGAAGGCCTACAGAACAAATAGCTTCCCATGAAACAGCAGTACAAATACTGCTCCATGACATCGGTCAACAACCCCACAACATGTCAACCCTCTCCCTTCTTGACCTCCCCCCCGCCTTTTTTTTTTTTTGGTGAAAACCCACATAGCCAAAGACACACCACCTCAAAAACCTCCACATGCACAGTTCAACGACATCGACCACACTCCTCCAATTGTGCTGCCACTCTCACTTTAGATCAAGGCCTACAGAACAAAATAGTCTCTCATTTAACAGTTAGTACACATGTTGCCCTATGACAATGGTTAACAACCTCACAACACATCAAAACTATCCTTACTCAACCTTGGGGTCCCTATCACCAGCTTTCCTGTCCCCTTCTGCCTTTTGGCCCTTGTCCCTGGACTGCTGTGCCTCCTTAGTCCCATTTGATTTTATGGGGCTGTCCCCTCCCTGGCTGACCTGTTAACCTCGGAAATGACTTCACCACTGAGCTAAAAGGGTGTCTGGGGGCCATACTCTCGGGGTTTCTCCAGTCTCCTTTAGGCCAGTAGATCTGGTCTTTTTTTTGTGAGTTAGAATTTTGTTCTATATCCTTCTCCAGCTCTGTCCAGAACCCTCTGTTGTGATCCTGGTCAGAGCAGTCAGTGGTGGTAGCCG
>NW_004443957.1:1218152-1238823 GCF_000243295.1 Trichechus manatus latirostris | reverse complement strand
GGAAAAAAGCACCACCAGCAGCCAACAAATGGCTCTCAGAGAGCTGGCCTGTTCTGGTGGGTAGAATCCAAGCAGCCGGTGCTTCGCGGACAAGAGATTGTGGCCGCGGGAAGCAGAGGAGGCCGAGTGGGGGTGAAGAAGGGTGGGGAGTGGGAAAGCGAATATCGGAAATTACTGGTTGTTTTGTCTCCCGCTGGAAGCTCTGTGAAGCTGCTTTCTTGTATCCCCTGTTTGCTGGTCTCCGATAGGAGTCCAAGATGGCGGATTGGCACTGCGTTAGCTGATAGGGGACCTCTGCACGAATCTCTCCTCGCTTTCCATTCTTTGTCAGTTTTCTTACTCCATTTGGTGCCTTGGCTGAGTTCTTTGTCTCTTCATTTGATGTTTTAGGGTTTCAGGATTGTTGTTTTCTCTGTTCAGCTTAGTTTTTTGGATCTTCGTTGTGGAGGGACGGCCTGGTGTTTCTGCCTAGAGTGTCATTTTGCTGCTTACCAACATTGATTTTTTGAAGGGTTTTATGGAATTTCCAAAATTCTGGTTTTAACTGATTGGTTCCTCATTTATCTTGTTCCTCTATCTCCTAACGTTTCTGAAAGTTAGGTCTAGAGTGGTGGTGTCCAATAGAATTATAATAGAAATATAATTTTAAATTTTCTGTTGTTTGTTATTGTTAGGTGTCCTAGATGACTAAGACATATGGGGATGGCATTAACTTAATGAATGCTCTATGGTTTAGGCCTACTTTTGATAACAGCACACCACTTTTCTTCATCTCTCAGTGTGGATTCACATGGACCATATTTATGAAGCATAATTCTGTGGTGTTAATTTGCAGTGATAATACCAGTATCACACACCAGAATACTCATGGCGACCATGCCTATTTTAACAGATGAGCTTGGAAAGTCACATTATAATTAGAAGATCTCTTGGTGAGCATGGACTCAAGGTTTAATTGCCTGAAGTTAAGATAAATTATAACATTGTTGTTACCTTTGAATCCTTTCAGTCCTGGATTTGGCATCCCTCCTTGATACGTTCATAGCCATATACCCATCTTAGTTATCTAGTGCTACTAAAACAGAAATACCTCAAGTGAGTGGCTTTAAACAACAAACATTTATTTTCTCACAATTTAGGAGGCTAGAAGTCTGAATTGAGGGTGCCGGCTCTAGGGGAAGTCTTTCTTTCTCTGTCTGCTCTGGAGGAAGATCCTTGTCTCTTCAGCTTTTGCTTCCTGGTTCCTTGGAGATCTCCATGTGGCATAGCATCTATCTTCCCCCATCTGTGGTGTCTTGCCTGATTGCATGCTCTGTCTGCTCTTTTATATCTCAGAAGAGATTGACTTAAGAGACATCCTACAATAATAGTGCCTTATTAACATAACAAATAAAACCCTATACCTAAATGAGATTATAACCACAGATTACAGGGGTTAGGATTTACAACACATATTTTTAAAGAACACAATTCAATCCATAACACCATCTAATTGCACAGAAGGCATTGTATTATAATTGCGTACTGCCTGCAGTTCCCGGTAACCTGTAAGCTTTTTGTCAGAGGCAGTTTTATCTTAGCATCATCCTTTGTAAGGACCGGGCACATAGTGGCATTCTAACAGATGTTTATTGAGTGGATAAATGAATGAAGTACGATGGTAAAAGGCTTCCTCTCCCTTGGACAGTCTTTAAAAAGTATAACCTGTGTTTGCTCCTGTGAGCCAATTTTTTATTTTCTGTTGCTGACAATCCCATTTTGATTTACACATTCTTTGTTTAGATAATTTTATAGTTTTAGTGGGTTCTTGTTTTATCCATATTTTTTGCAGTTTAACACTGTTGTTGTTTTGTACTGTTGAGTCGATTCCTATTCATAGTGATCCTATAGGGCGGAGAACTGCCCCATAGGATTTTCTAGGCTATAATCTTTACAAGAGCAGATCAACAGGTCTTTTCTCCCTCAGAGCAGCTGGTGAGTTCCAACCACCAACCTTTCAGTTAATGGCCAAGTGTTTAACCATTGCACCATCATGGCTGCTAGTTTAACACGAGGAGGGTAATTTCGTGGGGTCTTCTTAATTTTGTCATATAACCAGTTGCCATTGAGTCAATTGTGACTCATGGCAACTCCATGGTGTCAGAGTAGGACTGTGCTCCATAGGGTTTTTAATGGCTGATTATTTGGAAGTATCACCAGGACTTTCTTCTAAGGCACATCTAGGTGGACTTGAACCTTCAACCTTTTGATTAGTAGCCAGGCACAATAACTGTTTGCACCACTCAGGGACTCTTAAAACCAGTTGTTGTCTAGTTGATAACTAAGTAAATGTATAACATATCTAGAAAAACCCAGAGCCAACAAAGAAAAGACTGAGAAATTCTGTTTTGCAAAAGCAAATTTAAAACTCTACGTAAGGAAAACACCATAAATAAAGTAAAAAGACAAACAACAAATGGAGAAAAATATTTATGACTCATATCTCAGACAATATTTGAAAAGCTTCTAAAATGCAACAAGAGAAACCCCAAACCCAATAGATAAGTGGACAAAGAATATGTGATGTGAACCCACAGTTCACAGAAAAAGGGAATATAAATATCTCTTAAGTATATGAAACAGTTGCTCAAATTCACTTTTAACAAGAAAAATGCAAATTAAAACTAAATGAAATGCTGTTTTAAGCTTATCAATTAACACAGGTCAAATAGTTTGATCCCTCTCTGTTGGAGAAGGTATGAGGAAATGGCCTATGACATACGTTGCTAAGGGAATGTAAATTATTGCCAGCTCCATAGAGAGACATTAGGCAATACTTGTCAAATTTTAACATGCATATACCCTCTGACCTGGTAATTCCATCTAGGAATTTATCAGACAGATGTAGTACGTATATTAAATGTCTGAGGCTATTCATTGCAGAATTGTTTGCCCAGGCAGTCCCCAGGTTATGAATGTCTGATTTATGGGCAACTGATTCTTAAGAACAGCCTGCCATTATCAGTTAAATACAACGGTTCGTAATAACGAACGCATGCACTACTTTGTGACACTTGTGAAAAACTCTGCACAGTTTGGAAGTGTTTCTTAAGTGTTTTACATGCATAGCAAGGTAAAATATATACTATATACTAAAACAAACATTTGACTAACTGACGTTAAATAAGAACCTTATGAACCTGTTCCAACTTACCGACAGACTTAGAAACAGATCTTGTTCGTAACCCAGGGACTGCCTGTAATAGCAAAAGACTGGCAATAGCTGTAAATACTATGAACAGAGGCTTGGTTAAAAACATAATGGAACACTTTAGAGCTGTTAAAAAAAAAAGCCGCTTAATAAGGAAGGACAATGATATTAAAGTTACATTGTAAAGTAATAATAGCAAATTGCAGAACAGTATCTATTGTATATACCCGTTTGTGTAAAAGGTAAAAAAAAAAAAACAGCAACAAAAATGTATGTCTGTGTGTGTGTGTGTGTGTATACACACATACCTATGCTTTAGAGTATGCATAAACTCTCTGTAGAAGGATATACAAGAAATAGGTAGCAATTGACGCCTTTGGGGAAGGAAACTGAGGTCTAGAAAGAAGAAGTGGGAGGGAGACTTATTATTCAGTATATTCCTTTTTGTGCCGTTTTTATTCTCAATGTCTTACACCTTTCTCAAAAGTAAATAATATATTAATAAATGAATTTCCTCATTGCCTTAAAAAAAAAGACTTCTCTGCTTTCAAGTTTAGATGTTATATTTTATTCCTATCTGTTATAATGTTGGGTTATTCTGGCCGTATGGAAGAAATTAATGTAGCTTACCTCTGGTTTTATTTTCCAGGACTTTGTTGGCATTGGGATGCCATGTGGGTATATTGGATGAACATGCTGATGAAAAGGTGAAAAAAATGAAGCTACCCAAGAAGTAAGTTAAATGTCTATGCAATATTAAACTTGCTTAGGCAGAAGTTACTCCTGACAGAAACTTAGATGTCTTGCTGACACTTAAGCTATAAAATTTCAGTTCAAAAATTTATACTTGCTGAATTACACTAGGGGCCACATCAAGTCTATGGCAAGATGAAGAGTGTCTATCACACTGTCCAGAGAAGAGACAAAGGTCAAAATGTATTTGGGGGTATATTATAGAAAGTGTGTTATTTTCTCTGTGTGTATACACATGTGGGGCCGTATTCCTAACTGATTATATGGCTCCCCCACTCCCCCAAAAAAGAAATTGTTTACTAATTTTATTTGTTTTTACAAAGAAAATATATTGGAGGAATAATTATGAAGGTGGCATTATTACTTCATTTTAAGATGAAAAAACTGAGATAAGTGCTATCATAGCATTTTGCCTAGGTCTTTGATTCTATTGAACTTCTCAAAACCTCAGCTTTCTTATCTGCTAAACACTACTAATAATACTTACTTCATAGGGAAGTGTTAAGTATTAAATGAAAAATGCTCAATAAATAATAGCTGCATCATATTATTATTATGTATTTACTTTAAGTATTCAAGCCACTTTTCTGAGGCCCATGGATTGTAAATGGCAGATCTAGAAATGTGTTAAGTAATATACTGGGAATAAAAACAACATAGCCACTCCATAATCTCCATCAGCCACCCCAGGCCCCCAGGTTACCCCAGGTGCACATAAAACCCAGGTTTAAATGGTGCGCTTGTGACGCAAACGCGGGTTCAGGCAAGTCTTCTAGTTCGGTGGCCTGCAAACATGTTCACTCATGTGTTCTGAAAAAAAAAATTATAAAAACTATATTATTACCTGCATATTTTTGAAAATTTTCATCAAAAGTTTTAACAGTTCTAAAGGATGTAACTTTCTGGCACATTTCACATATTTACATTTTGAAATGACACTTCCACATCATTGCGTGTATCTGGTGGAAGCAGTTCCGTTAGATAGGTAAATCCCTATCATCATCCATTTAAAAACTACATGAAAACGTTAACAATAGGGAATTTTACATTTTTCCTTAAATAATGTAACCATCTCTTTGAACTTGTATTACTAATCCATTTTCCCCACAGCATATTAACCCATTAAAATATACTTTTATGCTTGGTAGTCCTTGATTGATCACCGTATCGTACTAATCTAAATGTGTATCTAAATTGAATGCCTCTAAATGTTAAAATTTTCTTCTGAGCTATCATTGTAATTATTTTTAGCAATAGAATTGTTCAAAGCAGCATAAATTAATTTAATTATTATAAAAATAGTATTTATATTGGAAATAGCTCATCAGGAGATGAATTCAGCTATTTTTTTCCCAATTAGATCATGTATCTGTGTATAAATATTATTTATTGATAGAAGGAGATAATTTGCAGGGTCAATTGAATCCTTTGTTCATATAAATGAGTAGATCTAAAAATAAGATTTTTTATTTAAAAACAAATCACTGAGTGCATTCAACCAAAAATTGCAGAGAGGTCCACATTAAAAATCATGTTTGTCTGTCAGATGACAAACCAAGTGCTTTGTTCTATTTTTGAAAGCAAAAAAGTGGAAACCACCTGACTTGCAAAAAAATTCATTGTTCTCTCATTAAAGTCATTCACTCTTTTAGTTTCTTGAGAAGTATACCAAAAAGACATTTTTAAGCGTAAAAAACAAATGAAGAAACTATGAGTAATACCTTTTATTCTTTCACTTAGAGGCAGTTTATTTAACCTGCTATACACAAGGATAGGACAATGGAAATGTTAATTTCAAACACCTTTGCTAACATAATATATTTTATAAATTATTTTTGTCATATGCTATGTATGTGTGTATGTAATACATATGTACACATCTGTGCATGTTTATGTGATATTTTACAAAAATCCTGGAGCATCATTTAATTTATTCCTTTTATGGAATATATCATCTATATAACCTAGTTGGTAAAGCCATTTTCACTATCAAAACGATCAGCCTAAACAGAACAATCTTTTGTCAGAAAAAGTCTGACTTCCATTATCTATTGAAAACAAATGGGTATTTATATATGTTTCTGTTGCATATATTCTGTGACCATTCATAAGCCTGCAATTTGGAAACTGTGAAATTAAAAATCAATGACAGTAATGGGCCAGCCCATTGTACATTTGCCTGTATCATTAATGATATTTGTTTGTTATAACTGTGCTACAGGTGCTAGAGAATATCTTTGAGACCCTTTGATAATTAGTCAAGTTTAGTATATTTATTGGAATTAAATGCTTGCCTATTTGAAAATAGGCAATTTGAGTATTATTTTTTTCTGATATAGATTACACATCACTTTGCTAAAAATCACGTTAGGTAACTTGACTGGAGTGGTCCTAAAGTGCCTTAAGGATTAATGCATAATGTACGATTCATTGTAATTCTGTTCTTCCTTCTTGTTCCTCCTTTCTCCCCGCTCTTAAAAAAACAAGCAAGCAATTGAAGAGAGAATACATTATCTGCTATTCTGAAATTCATAAATCTTCCCACATTTGTTGAAAAATTAAACTCTTGACCCATTGCATAATTTGATGAACATAGAACGTATTTCTAGCTACTATATATTTGTTAGTGTTGGAATAAAGGAAAATACAACCAAAAAGGAATCTGCTCCAAAAACTTGTGGTTTCCAATCTCTAGTATAGTATGCCTGAGAAATTGAGATTTTTGAGAAAAAAATTATAGATTAAATGAAAATAAAATCCTTTTGTGAATATCAGTGTCGTTTATTTAAAGTTTTCTTTAGCACTTATCTGTTATTAAATCAAAACAAAACATGGTAGATGAGAAACTGGTTGCTTATGGATCACACTGCCAGATAAGAGGTAGTGTTGAGTTGTGTAAAAAAGTGTTAGAATCATCTAAACGGCTTTTTTAAGTACTGCTAGTCCCCACCTGGAGTCCCTAGGTGGTGCAAACAATTAAGCACTGGATTACTAACCAAAAGGTTGGTAGTTCGAGTCTACCCAGAGGCACCCGGAAGAAAGGCCTGGTGATCTACTTCAGAAAAATTAGCCATTGAAAACCTTATGGAGCAATTCTACTCCAACACATGTGGGGTCGTCATGAGAACTGACTTAAAGTCAACTGGTTAGGTTTTTGTTTTTGGTTTAGTCTCCACCTACTTACCCCCAATGCTATGAAGTTACTGCTAGTGATGGTAACTGGAGCTGTGGTATCCTTGTGCTATCTGCCTAGGACAGATAAAAGGCTGAGAAAGATATTCTCTCTCTCTCTATATATATATATACATATATAGAAAGCCCATTGCCATGAAGTTGATTCTAACTCATAGCGATCCTATATATATAAAGTTAAAAGGAGCCCTGGTGGCACAGTGGTTAAGCACTTGGCTGCTAATGGAAAGGTCAGTGATTTGAACCCACCCATTGCTCCATGAGAGAAAAATATGACAGTCTGCTCCTGTAAAGATTACAGCCTTACAAACCCTATGGGGCCGTTCTACTCTGTCCTATAGGGTTGCTATGAATTGAAATTGACTTGAAAGCAACAGGTTTGGTTTTTGGGTTTTCAGGAGACCACTTTTGGCTCAAGATTTAAGGTTCAAAGATAACCTCAGGGCTATAGTTTCAGGTGGGTCATTTTAACCTCCATGGCTCCAGAAAGTCTGGATTCCACGAGAATTAAAACATTCATCCACAATCTATCTATAGATATATACATAGACAGAGAGATAGTGATAGAGTGATAGATTTAAAATCACTTTCTGAAATTTTTGCCCAGATAGATGCTGAATGTGTATCCATTTGTGTACATTGTTTATATAGACACAAGCACATGTACAAAATTCAATTTATGTAAATATTTACTTAAATGTAAAATGGTGTTACAAATACAGTTGGATTTTTCCTGTAATGATGAGCTACTGTGATTGTGAATAAAAAAATACTTTATCTATTCTTTTTATGTATAGTAGGTCAATTTTGTAAGCCACACATTTAAAAATGTGGTAATATATAATGTCCTTTATTTTTCTCTGAATGGGCTTAATTTGAGTTTTGAACCCAATGGGCCTTTAACCCAAAGAACTAAATGCAGCCTGATAATGGAAACTTATTCCTAGTCAGTTTTGTGCGAACTTAATTATATCATTGTTTTTTGTGTTTATTCTCATCTCAAATGTCATTTAAGATATTTGTCATTTGTCAGATGATTCAAATGTCATCTTGTCAAAGAGGTCTTCCTAGGCCTCTTTAAAACTGTAGCTCTTTAAAATTGTGCTTCCTCCCATCGTCCCTTTTCTAGCTTCTTTTTTACCTTCTAACATTAATATTTTACACTTTTATTTTGTTTTATACCTAGTTCCCCACAGAATGTAATTTCTGTAAAGATATAGAAATTTACCTGTGTTATTCAACAGTATATTATTGATTGCTAGAACAGGGCCTGAAACATTCTATAGCTGACTACTTATTGTTGAATTTGAATTCAGGGTTTATCCCTCTCTTATTATGTAAGTCCTGGGACGCTCACCTCATGGTCATTCTCATTCTCATTTGCTGCCATTTATCAGCGGGTCTTCACTCATCTCTGCTGGCATCTTATGGGATGCATGTCTTCCCAAGTGTACTTTGGTAATGGTTCAACCCACAGGGTGTCTTCCTCAACTCTGTGAGCCCTCCAGTTCACTGCTGTTCTCAGCTTCCTCCGTCCTTCTCAGGAGCCCCTTGGAAATCTAAGAATGCTTGCTCTGGCAGCTTAGGGACTGCAGTCTATTGGTGGAGGGAAGAGGGAGGGTTGTCTCAGCCCTACCAGCTTAGATTTGCTATGTCGCCATATCTAGTTTCCTGAAGCTGTACTGCAGGAGGGTTTAGGTGTGGTAGATTCTGGGACGTAATACAATCAGAGAAGCCAGGTAAGTGCTTCTGGGCTCTGGGATCTGCTTGGGCTTTACCTCAGCCCAGTAAGCATGGGGCCTAGCTTCTTTCTTCTGATACTCCCCTCCTCTAGGCTATGGAATCTTTAACCTGTTTGGGATAGGAGAGGCTTGGCCCTTTAGCTCTTCTTCCTTTATATCCCTAGTTGTTCAGGGCCTCACTCTTTTGGTAGTCAGTCAAAAGCAGAGCTTTTAACATCAGAAGGCCTTTTCTCTAAAGACTTTTTTCAGCAATGGATTTAAAAAGCCTATTTAAAAAATCCAAAAGCTGAGAACGGCCTTTTCTGGTCTCTTTCATGAAGTGCTTCTTTCTTGGGGCAGTGGATTCCTCAAGGTCTTGTTTCAAAGGGACTGAGTGAAGAGGAGGGCCTTGGAGTAAGGAAGAATGGGGGAGGGCAGGCACTGGGCACAAGATCGTATTACATACTTATTTAAGAACAAAACAAAGAGGTGAAATAGTAGAAGAAACATCTCCCTTATCCTTTCCCTTTCTAATTTCTTCATTGAAATTAATTCTTCTCTGTATTTGCTTTCTGGAGAATGATTTTTGGGTATTCTCTATGTCCTCACTGTGAAAACGTCAGCCCAGTATTCATTTTTAGTAGCTGTGCTTCCAGCAAAACTTGTTCTTAATATCTCCAATGTTCAGTCATCTGAGATTTTCCCATTTGTTCCAAGGTACTTGAAGGGCTGATTTGGTTTTGAAATTTACTGCTAACATCCACTGAACGTGGACATAATCTTTTCATGTTTACCTCACATCTTTCAGAACATAATGACTTCCAAGCTTCATTTAACTTGATTCCTAGTAAGCAGGTAAGCTTGGAGGGTAGGGGTAGCTGGAGAGAAGGGAAGGCTTGTTTCTTAGTGTTTTTGTATCAACTTTTTGTTGCTATCTTTGGTAATTTGATGCCAATTACACTGGTAATTTGCTGGATTTTTTTTTTTTTCCAGGCAAAGAGCTATTTCAAAAAGGCATTTTACAATAAGCAAACTGAATTGAAGCCCACCCAGACAGTTGATGCAATTTATTAGTCTCACTTTTTTCATTTGAATTGATTTGATTATACACTGCATCAAAGAAAAACTAAGAGCTAATAGCTAAAAAAGAACTTCAATACTTTGGAAAGTGAATGTTTTCATTGTATTTGTTTAATCTCTCATATGTTTCTCCTAAGCTAATTATTCAAGGTGATTGATGGCATACTTGCCTTATATGTTAAAACAGGAAAAACCAGTTGTCATCTAGTGGACTCTGACTCTCTGTGTCCGCATTTGTATCAGAGTAGAACTGTGCTACATAGGGTTTCAGTAGCTGATTTTTCAGAAGTAATTGCCAGGCCTTTCTTAGGTGTCTCTGGGTAGTCTGGATTGGAGCACATTATCAGCTGAACATGTTAACTGTTTGCACCACCCAGGGACTCCAAAGTAGAAAAAGGAAGAACCTAAACTATAGAGCCCTGGGTGGCACAGTCTGTGCTCGACTCCTGTTCGAAAGGTTCGTGGTTTGACACCACCCAGTGGTATCACAGAAGAAAGTCCTCGCAATCTACTTCTGTAAAGATTATAGCCAAGAAGACCCTATGGAGCTCAGTTCTACTCTGTAATACATGGGTCTCCATAAATAGTAATCAAGTTGACAGCACAGGGTTTGATTTTTTTGGTATCCACATTTTATATTAATACATTTAATAATGATATGACTTGGCCCTGTTATTATTTGGGCTAGGAAATGCTGCTTCCCACAAATCCTTATAGCAAGCTTTCCTTTATTTTCTTTGTATTTTTAGGAATAAATCTGAAACCATCTAATTGAAACCATTTAGTTTCCATATTCATGTCAATTGCATTGTATTCAAAAGGCTTTGTTCTTTTTCAACCACAAGAATAGTTCATATGCTAATATGATTGACCTTTGTCTACCTAACTGAATTGTCTTAATAAGGTGAAATGGGCATTCTTTGGCAAAATACACTCATGTACTTTTAAGACTATCTCATTTAATATAATAATTTGATTCTTTGTTACTTTGTCAAGACGTACAACAGAAAGAAAAATGGTTTTATAAATCATTGTTAATACCATTAATTCATATCGGTGAAGTATTCATTATGTCAGGTGTTTTTATCAAATACTGTGCCACCAGGGCTCCTGATCGAGTTGACGTCTGAATTTCTAAGACAATACATATCTATTTTTGCTATGGCGCAGTGGTTAAAGTGCTGGACTGCTAAACAAAAGGTCAGCAGTTCAAAACCACCAGCGACTCCAGGGGAGAACTATGTAGCAGCCTGCTTCCATAGCGATTTACAGCCCTGGAAACCCTATGGGGTTGCTATGAGTCGGAATCAACTCGATATCAGTGGATTTGTTTGGGTGGAAATTAAAAAAATCCAGGTGAAATGGGAATTAGTAACTTCTTTTTGTTTGGGAGTTTACCCATCACAGAGAACCACTTTAAGTTTCAAATCCTTTCCTGCAGAGGGTTATAAAGTAAAGCAAGTAAAATAAATTGTAGTCAACATCTGAAAATGAGTGTGACCTAATTATTGTGCTACTGAAAATCAGCAATGCAAAAGCATCTCTATGAGTTTTCGTTGTTATCAAGATCAAAACAACCCTAGAGGAAATTCTATATTTAAAAAAAAAACAAAAAAATAAACCCACTACCATCAAGTTGATTCCAACTCATGACTCAGAGTAGAACTGCCCCATAGGGTTCCTAAGGCTGTAAATCTTTATGGAAGCAGACTGTCATATCTTTCTTCAGTGGAGCGGCTGGCTGGTGGGTTCAAACCACCAGCCTTTTGGTTAGCATATTTATACTACCAGGGCTCCTAAAAAATTCTGTATAGGAATAGGGAAACTTAGAAAATAAAGACAAATGCTTATGTCAATGTTTTCCAGCTTCACACATTAGTAGTTGTCTATAATTTTTCATTTGAAAGGATCTCCTGTTCCACCGTCTTCCTCTCATAAATACCTCCTCATTCCATCTGAGATATTGCCGAAAATTCTGCCATTAGAATTGATTGTCAGGGGAGGGATAGTTCCCCTTTTAGAATGCATGTATCCTTCATTCAGGTAACATAGGCTCTTATCATAGAGGCTCTGTGACAGCTAGTTGTAGGAGGCTGCTAGAAAGTAAGAGAAAAAAGAGAGTAGTATGCTATCCTGTGCTGGGTGATCGCAGTGAAATGTCAGGACTAGGGTGAAAATTTAGAGGGAGAAGATGAAAGAGTACAAAAGACTGAGTTCTTTGTCATTGCATCTAAGACTGCTTCCAGCAAATAGTGTTAAACTTTTAATTTAGACTGTGTGAGCTAGCTTGATCACCTGTGCGGTGTATTTGAAATATATTGGGAGCTCGTTTTTGAAGAAAATATTTTCAAATGAGAACTTGTATATATGGCTGTGCTTACACTTTCTAGATTTGTGTATTTAAACATCAAAATTCTATAATATACAATTATGTGTATGAGTGGTTAAGAAAATCTCATATGACTTCTTTGTAACAAAAACGTTGCTACGTACTCATACATGCAGAGTTCCAATTTAAAATGGAATAAAATTTTATGTCTATAAACTTAGTTTGTGAACATAAATCAAATGACATAAACCAGTAATTAGCAGTAATTGTCATAATTACTCAACCAATCTAACCTATTTAAACAAAACAAAATTTTTCTAAATTTTTTTTCTATAGATAAATTATTTATAGAATATAAAATAGGAGTAATCAAAGTAAACCCAACTTTATTCAACCTTCATAAATAATTTATTGCTGGAATACATAGATTCATTCAACAGATTTTTCACATGCCTACCATGTATTGGGCCCTATTCTAGGTGCTGGGGATAGCTATGAAAAAAAAATGGATAAATTCCATTCTCTCTAGGAGCTTATCCAGAATAATAAAATGAAGAAAGATCATTTGTATCTTAAAGATCATTTTCTCACATGTTCTGATAATTTATTTTTTTAGCTTAGCATAATTGTCTTGTGAATTTTCTTCCTTTGCACCAAAGCAGAGTATTAACATAACAATGTGTTTCTATATTAATTTAGTAAATAAAGATAATCCAACAACTATATACTGAAAGATTACTATGTGCTGGGTACTGTTTTAAGTATAATGCTCATAGAAAAACGGGTCAGAAACAGCTCCTGACCTCAAGGTACTTACAGTGTAATTGTAGGGAATACAATAAAGGCAGAAGAGTGAAAGAGAAGCAGCTATAAAGAAGGCTTTGTGCCCTCTTAGTAGGGCAACAGAATGAGGCAACTGTATCTGAGTGTGTGGGGGGGAGGGGCAGTGCTGTTGCCCTTATATGGTGTGTCTTGAAAATGTAGTATTTTCAGTTTTATATTTCATCCAACAGATTAAAACCTATCCCCATTTCAGTACTTTCTCTCTCCAGCTCAGAGTGTTGAAGTAGGCTCTGGTAAGTCCATTAGAACCCAGACCGTATTAACATTTTAGATGATTATATAGTTGAGATTTTTCTACATCCTAGCCTCTATTTTATTTGGAGGCTTCCTAAATAATGGAAATGGGCATGGCAGTGGAGAAATAAATTAAAAAATGCATTAAAATTGCCCTATGGAATAATGAACAGATAGTATCTAAAGTATGTACTAATTTGTGAAAAAAATATTACATTAATAAAACCAAAGCAGTTGCCGTGGAGTCCATTTGAACTCCTGGTGACCTTACGTGTGTTAGAGTAGAACTGCACTTCATTGGCTTTTCAATGGCTGATTTTTCAGAAGTAGATCGCCCAGCTTTTCTTCCAAGGCATCTCTGGGTTGACTTGAACTGCCAGCCTTTTAGTTACCAGGCAAATGCTTAACTGTTTGTGCCACCCAGGGCCCCCTATTACATTAATATCACATTCAAAAGCTGAAGAAAATGAGGACTACAGGAAGAGAAATCCATCCAGTGTTTTCATAGGTACCTAGTATTTTGATATAGTCTGTGGGAAAGTCTCAACTATTAGCAACACAAACAGTGATAGGTCTTGCTCATCTTTGAGAGGTAGCTGTGATTACTATTTTTTTGGTGAAAAAGTCAAAACATAAAGATTGTGTGTCTTTTCTACTCAATGAGTAAAAGCTTAAGTGACAGGGACACAGGCTTCTTGGCTGGTACTGTGCTTTATAGAACAACTAAAATTATGTGGGGCATAAAATGACTTTGATGGGGAATTTTAAACCCTGACTTGTATAAAAGGCCACTTACAGTCTTCTTTTGGTTTGGTTTGTAGTTACCAGCTGACCAGTGGATACAAGCCTGCTCCGATGGACCTAAGTTTTATAAAACTCACCCCTTCCCAGGAAGCAATGGTGGACAAGTTAGCTGAAAATGCCCATAATGTGTGGGCTCGAGATCGAATCAGGCAGGGCTGGACTTATGGAATCCAACAGGTACACAAGGAACTTGGTTCCACAGCACTTGGTCTGGTATTAAGTGGGGATTAGCATGTTTTGTAATAGGAGAGATTAAGTAATGACTGCTTTAAAACTCTTATCATATAGAGGCTAACTGGTATCTTAATGTACTTGGACACACACAGTAAAACGCCTGTTTAGTGCTGCACTCAGGAAATTAGATGACTTTGCTCTAGGTGTTATGAAAGAGACATACTAGGTACATAATGAGTATTACTAGAATTGTGATTTTCTCTCTCTGAGGTTGTATTTTAGGGCAAACAGGAATAAGAGCAGATGGAGATAAAATAATAGTAAAAACAGGTCCACAATTCCTTATTCAAAATCCTTGGAGCCAGATGAATTTCAGAAATCAGATTTTATTTTTTTGGCCCCTAAAATGGTGCTATGGTGATATATCACATATTACATAATACCCTCAGTAGGGCAGCAGACTGTAAATTAATATTTGTTTAGCTAATATAGGGATGGTCATACCGAGAGAAATAAAGACAATGAACAGCCTTGCATCAATTCAGATCAAGTTTTTGCCACCAATTGTGTTTTCATTAAAGTCTGGAAAAAACTGGGGTTTATAGAATTTTCTGGATTCCAGAATTAGAGATCGGTGACCATGGACCTCTGTTAGTGGAGGTACTTGTGAAAATAGCTAACCATCACTGAGTGCTTACTGAGGCAGCAGAACGGGTTAAGAGCAAGTTTTAGCCTGGCCTCTGAGTGACTGTGTGACTGGACAAACTACTGAAATTCTCTATGCTACTGTTTTTCGCATCAGTAAATTATTTAACTATATAACTAATACATGTAAAATGCTTACGACAGTGCCTGGCACCTGACAAATACTGTATTTGTTGTTGTTAGGTGCCGTTGAGTTGATTCTGACCCACAGCAACCTCATGTGACAGAGTAGAACTGCCCCATGGGGTTTCCTAGGCTGTAATCTGTACAGATGTGCGGGTCTTTCTCCCGTAGAACTGCTGGGTGGGTTTGAACCACCAACCTTTTGGTTAGCAGCTGAGCGCTTAACCATTATACCACCATGGCTCCTTATAAATACTATATAGCAATTAACCATTAGTTGTTGGTCACTATGCCTAGAGTTTTACATGTATTTTCTTCTTTAAACCTCACAATATCTCCATGAAGAATGAACGATTCTTACTCCCAGTTCTCATATGGTCTACACAGAGTCTTAGAATAATTTACCTAAGGATACACAGCTAGAGAATTTCCTAGCCAGGACTGGGACTGAAGCCTCCTGTCTTTGTTATGTAGTGTTGCTGTAACAGAAATACCGCAAGTGGGTGGCTTTAACAAACAGAAATTTATTTTCTCACAGTTTAAGAGGCTAGAAATCTGAATTCAGGGTGCCAGCTCTAGAGGATGGCTTTCTCTCTCTGTCGGCTCTGGAGGAAGGTCCTTGTGTCTGAGCTTCTGCTCCTGGGTAATCTTCACGTGGTTTGGCATCTCTCTTCCCACATCTCTGCCTGTAGAATTCCAAGAGGCAGACAGCCTTCTTTCCTTTTATTCTTTGTCTGTCTCCTTTAGTCTAAGCTGATGGGTTTTCTGCTGTGGTATTTGGTTAGATCCTTCAGTCACTGGCTTAATCTCTTTAACAAAAGATTGTGTAGCCATGTCCTTGGTGGAAATTATAGGATACCAGTCCCTAGTTTATACAACAGAATTTTCCAGATCTTTAAGTTCTGTTTTCATTTTGCACAGTTCATTTTTAAGTCCATCTCTTTCCTCTCTCATTTTACTACAAGCAGCAAGGAGAAACGATGCAGCTTCTTTAAGATCTTGCTTAGAAATCTCCTCAGCCCATTATCCAAGCTCATCACTTTCAAATTCTCCACCAAACATTTGAACATAATTCAGACAAGTTCCTTGTCACTGCATAAAAAGCATCACCCTTCCTCCATTGCCCAATCACATGTTCATCATTTTCTTTTACAGCTTCACCAGAAGCATATTTAACATCCACATTTCTAGCAACATTCTGTTGGTGGTGCCATATGTATTCTCTAAAATAATGGAGACTTTCTCTATAGCTCTCCTCACTTCCACTGAGCCCTCACCAGAGTTGCCTTTGACCTCTATAATTCTACCAACAGTCTCTTCAAGGCAATTTAGGCTTTTATTGTTAAAAAAAAAAGAAAAACCGAACCCATTGCCATCAAGTGACTCCTAATGATCCTATAGGACAGAGTAGAACTGTCCCATGCGGTTTCCAAGGAGTGACTGTTGAATTTCGAACTGCCATCCTTTTGGTTAGCAGCCAAACACTTAACCACTGTGCCACCAGGTCCCCGCTTTTACTATTAGGCACCTTAAAAACTCTTCCAGCCTCCACCCATTACCCAGTTAGAGCAGCACCCCCGCTTCTCAGTACCAGATTCTGTCTTAGTTATCTAGTGCTGCTGTAACAGAAATACCACAAGTGGGTGGCTTTAACAAACAGAAGTTTATTTTCTCACAGTTTAGGAAGTTAGAAGTCAGAATTCAGGGTGCCAGTTCTAGGGGAAGGCTTTATCTGTCAGCTCTGGAGGAAGGTCCTTGTCTCTCTGAGTTTCTGCTCCTGGGTGGTCTTCATGTGGCTTGGCATCTCTTCCCTCATCTCTGGTTGCTTGCTTGTCCTACTCTGCTCTTTTCATATTTTGTAAGCGATTGACTCAAAACACACCCTACACTAATCCTGGCTCATTAACATAACAAAGACAGCCCATTTTCAAATGAGATTATAACCACAAGCATTCCAAAAAAATTATACATGGAAATTATATGTTCCCTAAGTTAGCCTCCTGCTTCATGATGATGGTGTATGGGAGATGGTTAGAGATCATTAAGCTGGGTTGTTGTCGTTTTTGTTTTTTCTGCTTGTGGAGGAGCTAGTTTTAAAGGAATGCATTCATTCGTTTGATTAAACCTTTTATACTGATAGTGTCTTGGTAACTTCTCTAGCCTGGGAAGATAAAGGGAATGTGGAAGGGACAGTTTCTTACCTCAAAACCTTTAAATTGTGATATATTTTGTAACTTTCTCATTCCCAAAAGCCATTGGAATTTGATGATTTGTGCAACTTTTTTCTTTCTGTAGGATGTAAAGAACAGAAGAAACCCCCGCCTTGTTCCCTATGCTCTTCTAGATGACCGAACCAAGAAATCAAATAAGGACAGCCTACGAGAGGCTGTGCGGACCCTTCTGGGATATGGCTACAACCTGGAAGCTCCTGATCAAGATCATGGTATTTTTGTTTAACTTTCCTCACCTTTAGTTGCAAAATCTTGTAGTAGCACTTAATACCCAATTAAATAAAAGGGGAAAGTACTAGATAGAGTAGTCTGAGTGTCTCATTTAAGTCAGTGGTTTAGAGTAGTACTTTTTTCTCCTGCCTGAGGACACCTGAAGGACTAGAACCTTCTCTTAGTAGGGTAGCTCAGTACTGCAGTAATTCTTCAGAGGGAGAAAATGAGTTTTACCTTCCTGCAGAGTCTGAGGTGAACTGGTAGCCCCCTAACTGATGCTGATACTGTCCATTCCACCCAGCCCTCCTTCAGAAGAATTACTTTCAGTTGATAACGTGAGTAAACCTCTAGTAGGAGCTAATGTTTTCCAAAATCCCACATTCATTATTTATACTCATACCTATGTTGTTGTTGTTGTTAGGTGCCATCGAGTCAGTTCTGACTCATAGCAACCCTATGTACAACAGAACAAAACACTACCCGGTCCCGTGCCGTTCTCACAATTGTTGCTGTCTTTGAGCCCATTGTCGCAGTCACTGTGTCAATCCATCTCGTTGAGGGTCTTTCTCTTTTTTGCTGACCCTCTACTTTATCAAGCATGATGTCCTTCTTCAGGGACTGATTCCCACCTGGTAACATGTCCAAACTACATGAGACAAAGTCTTTCCATCCTCCCTTCTAAGGAGCATTCTAGATGTACTTCTTCCAAGACAGATTTGTTCGTTCTTCTGGCAGTCCATGGTATAATCAATGTTCTTCACCAGCACCATAATTCCAAGGTATCAGTTCTTCTTTGGTCTTCCATATTCATTGTCTAGCTTTCACATGCTTATGAAGGGATTGAAAGAAAATACCATGGCTTGGATCAGGCACACCTTAGGCCTCAAGGTGACATCTTTGCTTTTTAACACTTGAGCACCTTAGTCCTCAAGGTGACGTCTTTGCTTTTTAACACTTCAAAGAGGTCTTTTGTAGCAGATTTGCCCAGTGCAGTAAGTCGTTTGATTTTTTGACTGCTGCTTCAATGGACATTGATTGTGGCTCCAAGTAAAGTGAAATTCTTGACGACTTCAATCTTTTCTCTGTTTATCATGATGTTGCTTATTGGTCTAGTTGTGAGGATTTTTGTTTTTTTTATGTTAAAGTATAATCCACACTGAAGGCTGTAGTCTTTGATCTTCATCAGTAAGTGCTTCAAGCCCTTTTCACTTTCAGCAAACAAGGTTGTGTCATCTGCATATTGCAGGTTGTTAATGAGTCTTCCTCCAATCCTGATGCCATACTCTTCTTCATATAGTCCAGCTTCTAGGGTTATTGGCTCAGCATATAGACAGAATAAGTATGGTGAAAGGATACAGCCCTGACACACACCTTTTCTGATTTTAAACCACACAGTATTCCTTTGTTCTGTTAGGAAAACTGCCTCTTGGTCTACGTACAGGTTCTGCATAAGCACAATTAAGGGTTCTGGAATTCCCATTCTTTGCAATGTTATCCATAATTTGTTATGATCCACACAGTATCGAATGCCTTTGCATAGTCAGTAAAACACAGGTAAACATCTTTCTGGTATTCTCTGCTGTCAGCCAAGATCCATCTAACATCAGCAGTGATATCCCTCATTCCACGTCCTCTTCTGAATCGGCTTGAATTTCTGGCAGTTCCCTGTTGATGCACTGCTGCAACTGCTTTTTAATTTTCTTCAGTAAAATTTAACTTGCGTGCGATATTAATGATATTGTTTGATAATTTCTGCATTCTGTTGGATCACCTTTCTTTGGAATAGGCATAAATATGTGTCTTTTCTGGTCAGTTGGCCAGGTAGCTGTCTTCCAAATTTCTCGATATAGACAAGTGAGCACTCTAGCGCTGCACCTGTTTGTTGAAACATCTCAATTGGTCTTCCATCAATTCCTGGAGCCTTGTTTTTCGCCAATCCTTCGGTGCAGATTGGACTTCTTCCTAAAATACCATTGGTTCTTGATCGTATGTTACATCCTGAAATGGTTGAACATTGACCAGTTCTTTTTGGTACAGTGACTCTGTGTATTCTTTCCATCTTTTTTGATGCTTCCTGTGTCATTCAATATTTTGCACATAGAATCCTTCTGAACTACAACTTGAGGCTTGAATTTTTTCTTTAGTTCTTGCAGTTTGAGAAATGCTGTGCGAGTTCTTCTGTTTTGGTTTTCTAACTCCAGGTCTTTGCACATGTCATTACAATACTTTGTCTTCTTGAGCTGTCCTTTGAAATCTTCTGTTCATCTCTTTTACTCATCGTTTCTTATGTTCACTTTAGCTTCTCTATGTTCAAAAGTGAGTTTCAGAGTCTCTTCCCATATCTATTTTGGTCTTATCTTTCCTGTCTCTTTAATGACCTTAAAAAAGGCATTTCCAATGAATAGGTCA
The DNA here is from genome assembly GCF_000243295.1 of Trichechus manatus latirostris. NCBI lineage: Eukaryota > Metazoa > Chordata > Mammalia > Sirenia > Trichechidae > Trichechus > Trichechus manatus. The sequence continues at coordinate 1,218,822 of NW_004443957.1, read as the reverse complement.
TTGGTCTTGCAGAATTCTGTCATGCATCTCTGGTGTCATTTCTATCACCAAGGCCAACTACTGATCCTTCTTCTTCATTTCCAACTTTCACATTCCAATCACCAGTAATTATCAACATCTTGATTGCATGTTTCATCAATTTTAGACTGCAGAAGTTGGTAAAAATCTTCAGTTTCTTCATCTTTGGCCTTAGTGGTTGAGTAATAGCCATATTAACGGATCTTCCTTGTAAGCATATGGATATTATGCTGTCACTGAGAGCACTGTACTTCAGGTTAGATCTTGAAATGTTCTTTTTGACAATGAATATGACACTGTTCCTCTTTAATTCGTCATTCCTGGCATAGTAGACCATATCTTTATCTGACTCAGAATGACCAGTACCAGTCCATTTCAGCTCACTAATGCCTAGGATATCTGTTTTCAATTCAAGTTTTCCATTTCATTTTTGGCAACTTCTAATTTTCCTCGATTGATACTTTGACATTCCATGTTCTGATTACTAATGGATGTTTGTAGCTGTTTCTTCTCATTTTGAGTTGTGCCACATCAGCAAGTGAAGATTCCTAAAGCTTTACTCCATTCATGTCTTTTAAGGTTGACTGTACTTTGAGCAAGCAGCTCTTCCCCAGTTGTGTTTTGAATGCCTTCTAACTTAAGGGGCTCATTT